>NW_027532592.1:1107930-1178728 GCF_008692635.1 Crocuta crocuta
GTGTGTGCATCCTCCCAGGGTTACCTGGGAGGCGCCTGGGGAGCACGGCCTGTGAGCTCCCCAGACCCGCCTCCTCCGGCCAGAACCCAGAGCCCTTGCACTGCAGGGCAGGACCCTCACAGCAGCCTCCCCAGGAAAATGCCATCGGGCAAAAACAGATCCTGGCCGGTTTAGTTTGTTTTAAATACTTCTGCTGCCAGAAAACAAGGATGACACCATTGGGGCTGGATATAAACATAAGCGGGAGATTGAAGAGGAGCCGGGGGGAGGGAGGGGGAACCGGAGTCAGGAGTCAGGAGTCAGTCCAGGAGGGTCTGCTACGCGCTAAGCTGAGGGAGGGGAGGCTGGTCTCCCATGAGGCCGTGCCGGTGTCCTGGGCGCCCCCTTCTCCCAGCCACACTCCCCCACCACCTTTCTGCCGTCTGCCTGGCCCTGGACTGCCGCACACACACTGGGGGGCCGGCCACGGGGAATGCTCTTTCCCTGCAGACATCTCCTTGCAGAGAGGAGTCTGTGTTTACGAAGGTTAACCCCAGGCTCCACCAGAGGCCACCTAGGGCGCAAACCCTCTGAGTTGGTAGATTTTACAAGTCCCATCTGGCGCGGTGCACCTCTCCGGGGTGCACACTCCTGGCCAGCCGGCTGTCCTAACACTGGGGGCTGCTGACAGATGAGAGCTGGCCTCACACATTCTTCAGTTCTCACACGTGCTCTCATAAGGCAGTGGAATTCACTCGCTCACAGCTGGGGGTCCCTGGTGCTCGCAGCGGCGTCCTGGTCCTGACCCGGATGCAGGGACGGCTCCAGCGCCCTTCCGTGTCTTTACTGCCATCGGTGTTGACGACACCTCAGCGCAGCAACGCTGGGAGCCGAGTGCTCCCCGAGAGGAGCCTAGGAATTGGCCTGTGGATGGACAGCTTTGCTTCTGTTCTGCCAGGGGACTAGGGCATCAGGCAGGAGCCTGTGATTCACTTCAACACCCCCAAGTTATCAATTCTGTCAAGAGGAGGCGAGATTTTTCAGATTATTTAATAACCTGCACTGTGGTAGGGTCACTGACCAATCATAAGAGATGCCGGCCATAGCTATGGAGCAGGGCCCTAGGAGTCTCCTGTAGTGCACCCCTTTTCCGTTCCTGGATTGTGGGAGGGTCACCAGAGGGGGCCTGAGTAGCTGGCGGGGCCAGCAAGCATCCCGAGGCTAAAACAAGCAGTGCTCAGCACTTAGTCTTGCTGGCAGGCCGGGCATGGAGGGGATGCAGAGAAGGAAGTCTCTATAACCCTCACTTTTCTGATCATCCCAGGTTAATACCCAAGAGAGTTTGACCCCCTTAAACTGCTCTCGATCGATGGCTTCAGAATACAGAAGTCTAGTAAGAATGGATCTCCTCCCAGAGCCAAGTTCCATACTGGCCTGGGGGCTGGGGAGCCTCCAGAGATGCAGGCCCGAGACTCAGGGAGATCTCTGGTCTGTCTTGAGGGAGTGGAGCTCTGTCCTCCAAAACAGACTGAGAACGTCTCCTCCAGGCACCGGCGGCACAGATTTCTACTCAGAACACATCCACTTGTGTCTGGGGAAAGGCAAGCATGAAATACACTTCGTTGCAACGTTGAAAAGCATGGAGGGAAAGTTAATTTCCAAGGAAGAAAGTCAGAGGCACAACACAGTGGGAAGTGGATTCACCTCCGCAGAGCAGACACTGATTTCCCCACCTGGGAGAATCCCGGAACGAGCTGGAAGCTGAAAACGCAACCTCTGACTTTTTTTTTCAGCCCCTTTAGATCATACATTTTAAGACCATGAAACAACATGAGATTAAAAGTCTCATTCAGAAATAGAAGTGGAAAGGAGGCTTCAGTAGTTCCCTTTGTTCAGAGAAAATACTTTCAAAGGTATTTCATAACTAAAATTAAATGTGTAGGTGAGGGTGTGTGTGGCCTTTCTTGCTTGCTTTGTGTTAGAGAGGTAGCCTGAGCTTAGGAAGGACAGAAGCCCCCCACCTGCGGTCATTGCCGGGGCAGTGCTTGCTGACAGACATCTGCAGAAAGCCCAGGGCCGGCCCTGCTCCTGGTGGCTGGTGGCCTCAGCACACGCGTCCATCAGGAGCTGTACCATCTTCTTGCGGGGGTGGGGAGGACACGTAGGAGAAACCAGTCAAGCATGAAATGTTCTGCCACTTACTATGTGTGTGACCTTGGACAAGGCACCCAATTCTCAGAGCCATGGCTTTTATAGTTCAAAAACAGATTATCTTCTGCTGATATCCAGAAAGATAGACCCAACTTCAGGTTTCCAAACAAAATTTGTTTGGTAGGTCTTCTCTAACAAAAAGAATTCAGGGGCTCTTGGGTAACTCAGTCAGTTGAGCACCCTACTCTTGATTTTGGCTCAGGTCACGATCCCAGGGTCATGGGACTGAGCTCCATGTAGGGCTCTGTGCTGAATGTGAAGCCTGCTTAAGATTTTCTCTCTCTCTCCCGCCCTCCACTTATGCACATGCTCTCTCACTCTCACTTTAAAAAAACAGGGGAGGCGGCACCTGGGTGGCTCAGTCGGTTGAGCGTCCAACTTTGGCTCAGGTCATGATCTCACGGTTCGTGGGTTCGAGCCCTGCGCTGGGCTCTGTGCTGACAGCTAGCTCAGAGCCTGGAGCCTGTCTTTGGATTCTGTATCTCTCTCTCTCTCTGATCCTCCCCTGCTCGTGCTCTCTCTCTAAAATAAATAAAAACATTAAAAAAAAAAAGAATTCCAGGTTGACAAATACAAAATTGAGAATACGGTCTCAGAAGGGACTCACACAAGTGAAGGGTCTACAGTTTAAGCCTCGTTAGCTCCACAGTGAATCCACTTTTGCTCAGGTGCCTACTCGAATGAGATGTAAGTATTAAAGACAAATGTGCTTTGCAAATTGTAAGGCATTACATGCCTGAACATTTACTCTGCAAATACCTAATGCCTACTGTGCGCCACGTACAGCTGTGAACATACCAGCAGCAATCCCCCCAATGAAACCTAAGTTCTGCTGGCACAGTGTTGTCACCTGCTGCAGGATGTCCTCCTCTGAGCCCTGAGTACAGAAGTGAGCCTCCCCAACGTGGCGTGGTCTGACCGCTCACCTGCTACACCAGCCCCCTCGCAGGGCTCTCTGAGGTCCTGATGCCTGCATCTGGCTTTCTGGGACTTGGGTCCTACTCAGTCTCAACTTTTCCTGCCTTTTCCTCCTTCTTGGCCATTGTCTTCTTCTTGACTTCCATTTTGAAACCCCCAGAGCAATAAGCCAGACCTTCTAACCCCTTCTTTTCCAATATGAATCAACAGTGGTTGCCTAGCACAGAGGGGATGGAGAGAGGGTTCGGGGCTAACAGGTAAGGAGCACCAGGTTTTGTTAGGGGGAGGTAATAAAATGTTCTAAAGTCAATTGTGGTGACAGACGTACAGCTCTGTGAATACACTAAAAGCCTTGAATTCTGAACCTTAAGTGGGTAAATGGTAAGGTATATGAATTATATCTCAATAGAGATGTTTAAAATATGAATGGGCCACTAGGAAGCCCCTAAAATTCAAGAAAAGTACACAGCAAGATGAAAGGCCAGAATAAATAGGAGAAAAAAAAAAAAACCTCGAAAGAAACCAAGATTATTCAGAAAATGGAAAATAATTATTTCATTTATTTTTAAAAATATTTTTTAATGATTATTTTTGAGAGAGACAGAGCGAGAAAGAGAGAGCGAGCATGAGCAGAAGAGGCAGAGAAGGAGGGGGACACAGAAACCAAAGCAGGCTCCAGGCTCTGGCTGTCAGCACAGAACACTACATGAGGCTTAAACCCACAAGGTGAGAGATCATGACCTTAACTGAAGTCGGATGCTTAACCAACTGATCCACCCAGGTGCCCTGGGCATATTATCCTTAGAGAGATTCAAGAAGAGGTTGTGTCCACAAAATAACAGGGAGCTATGAAAAGGAAGCCATTAAAGAGTAAGACAGAGTTCTTTTAAATTTAAAAAACAAAATTCACTGAAATATAAAAATTCTATTAAAGGTCTGGAAGAGAAAGTCAAGGATAACTCCCAGAATATAAAGCAGAAGGCCCAAGACATTGAGTACATAGAAGTCGAACATCTGACTACCAGGACTTTGAGAGCAAGAGAACATAGAAAGCAGAGCAACTGAAATGAAAAAGAATAAAATAAAGAAAAATTTCCCCAGAGATTAAAAAAAAAAAAAGTCTTTAATACAAAAAGATCTAGCATCAGTGAAAAAGTACCTATGGCCAGACACATCTGTGTGAACTTTCAGAACATCAAAGAAGAACAGAACCTAAAAACTTACAGAAATATAGAACGGGTGATTGACAAGCGAACATCAGAAATGACAGATCTTAGAAGAGAGTGAGACAGGCTTTTAAAATTGTCATTGAAAATGATTTTGAACTGAGAATTTTATATTTGAATTCTCCGCCAAGAATGAGAGTAACTAAGCCTCTAACACAGTAGGAGATCAAGGGACACTGCCTCAAGTTGATGACACAGGAAACTGAAATTTCAGTATATTGTTTGAAGTTGCACAAGTAGCCATTAAAAGAATTAAAGAATCATTATTTTTAATGGAGAATGAGATGAGGGATACAGAAAAAAAGAATAGCTTAAGCTAGATCTTTATCGTCTTATAGTTAGGAGTGGGTGATTTCTTTAGCTAATAGGTAAGACACATAAATCTGAAGTAATTGAGAGGTATAAAAATCAGAAGTGCTGAAAACAAAGGTTTTTGGAAGTCGCTGGTTAAGAAGCAGGCCTGAAAGTTGGGAGGAGCGAAGCAGGGGTCTACTGCTTTTTATTTTAAAAATGAGATATAAGGTGAAAAAACCCAAAAGTTTAAAACTAATTAATGGGACTTTCAAACAGAGCCCAGAAGCATCGAAGATGCTTCCAAAGTGAAATGAACTCCTTCACAATCCAGGGCTTTTATGGGTCTTTGACTTTGGGAAATGTCATCTGACAGCCTTTTCTGGAGATTTGAAATAGACCTGCGTTTTCTAGAAACTCTGAGAAGTTCTGCAGGAAAGTAACCAGTTTAACTTCAGTGGAAAACCAGATCGATCCACTGAAAGATCAATGTGGTGAGTTATTTCCTGATTTTCATAAATTTACCAATGGTCACTTTTTTTCTATCCAGACTTTCAGAGCTTTGACAAGAATGTGCAAATGGCAGATGACTAGGAAAGAGGGAAAGAGTTTGTAAAATAAATATAAATGGATAATTTTCTATGAATGAGATTGTTCAGGCTGTCTCTGGTTTCTTTTGGATGTTTCTGAATGTCATATTTAACATGGTTTAAAGCGTTAAGCATTTGAAGTTTTTTCTTTTCTGCAATTCCTCCAGCAGCCTGTCAGCCTTAATTTAGTATCTCTAGCAATTAACATTTAAATTAAACATCAATTCAAAAGCATCCCTCAAATATCAGAATTTTAAATCAATCTAAATCTCATTAAATTCTAAATTGACAGAAATGTAAAATTAGGGCTAATAAGTTATTTAGGAACTAGTGAGAGAACATTACAAGTGCTTAAATTAAAAACCAAAAGAAAATTACATTTCAAAAGCACAGAAAAGAAACCAAATAGTTGAAACAATCCTGACATGTACAAAATGCCAAACCTCGAGACAGAAAAATTGTATTTCAAATAGGAAATTTTCAAACAATACTGAGTGCTGTTTTGCCAGCTTTCCAGGTTTTTTTTTTTTTTCTAGTGATGTCTCAGGAAGCATCTCAAGGTTAGGTTATTCAGAAAAGCATCTTTCAATATCAGTAATCCAGACTGAACATTTCTGAAAAAGCTGCTAAATCACCATTGGTAAATTTAGCATATCTGGCAAATGGATCTTTCATGGAATTTGTATTTGGTGAATTCACTGCGATTCACACTGACTTTTAGTGAATCGGCTAGTGGTGACTGATTTTCAGCAAACTGACCTGAAGCTATTTTATTTAACTTGGCTTTGCCTGAACTCATTTGAGCAGGATCCTTTTTTCATATTATATCAATGGAACAATTATCCCCAGGGAACATACTTTGGAAAACACTACTTAACAGGAATGGAGTCAGATGCTTGCTGGGGGCCCTGAAGAGGAGCAGACTTCAAGCATATTAATGAGAAACTGGTAACAGGGGACCTAATGAGGAAAGGAACTTGGCTTTTACCCAGAGGTTCTACTTCTGTAAAACTGCAGCCTCTACATTCTATTCATCCATCTGTAAGCGTGAAGAACCCACATTTTGTATTAATTCTTTTAAGTTTATTTATTTATTTTGAGAAAGGGAAAGAGAGAGAGAGAGAGAGAGAGAGAGAGAGGCAAAGAGAGGAGAGAATCCCAAGTAGGCTCTGCACCGTCAGCACAGAGCTTGATGCGGGGCTCCAACCTGTGAACCAGGAGATCATGACCTGAGCCGAAGTCAAGAATCGGCTGCTTAACCGACTGAGCC
Source organism: Crocuta crocuta (assembly GCF_008692635.1). Taxonomy (NCBI): domain Eukaryota; kingdom Metazoa; phylum Chordata; class Mammalia; order Carnivora; family Hyaenidae; genus Crocuta; species Crocuta crocuta. The sequence continues at coordinate 1,114,416 of NW_027532592.1, forward strand.
ACCCAGGTGCCCCTGCATTTTATATTAACTTAAAAATTTAAACCATTATACTTTTATAGCAAATTCAGGAGTCAGAACGAAGTGTTTGCTTTCTTTTTCTCCCCTACATTCTTTGCGCCTGAGGAGCAGACCGTCCTCACGTTTTGATGCTCTCCCGCTCACACAGTCCTCACATTTTGATCCTCTCCCGCTCACACAGGCCAGTGTGGTACCTGCCAGCAGAGGTACAAAGCAACATTTAGGGCAGGGACACATACTTACAACCTCACTGGGACGGAGAAGAGGTGGACATGTGAAGCCTGTCTGGTGGGGAGGAGCGGGGACCCCCACCCTGAGAGAGCACACGCCCCACTGCTGCTGCTGACTGGGGATATGAGTCCATTGTCACTGGACTTCTGATTTCCCAGCCAAGGCTAGAAGCCTGGACTTTCTAAAAAGTGTAAACATCTCCTACTTTTTAGAGATTAGCAACTATTTTTTTTTAAGTTTATTTATTTAGAGAGAGAGACAGAGAGCAAGTGGGGGAGGGGCAGAGACTGAGGGGGATGGAGAGCAAGTCCCAAGCAGGCTCTTTGCCACCAGCGCAGAGCCCAATGCAGGGCTCAAACTCACAAACCATGAGATTGTGACCTGAGCCAAAACCAAGAGTCTAGCACTGAACCAAGTGAGCCACCCAGGCACCCCTTGAGCCTCCCAGGCACCCCAGAGATGAGTAGCTATTTATTTCAATTTGAAAAAAAAATTCATTGCAACCGATTGGAAATACGTATTTTTAAATCCAAACGAATGCATCCACATGCGTATATACGGGTAGATGTATACACGCATAGCTATGTGATGCCACTTTGTGAGATATTACATCTCACTTGTCTTACTCCACCACCCCACAAGCAACAGAAAAAAAATCAAAGCCATCGAAGCTCTAATTGTTCCTCAGGACATGCTCTGAGAGCCAGGCAGAGGAAGGAAAGGGCACACATTACCCAGAACTTAATGGTAACTGAAGCAACAGAGAGGTAGAATTGAGCTGGTTTGTTTCTGGACTTCACTTGTAACTGAAACTGAAGAGGTTTTGGAGGGTTCTGGAACTTAGAATCTCAGCCAGAAGGGGCAATGAACCTCATGGGGATAACCCTCCCACCCAGTACAGGAATTACTTCTAAAACAACTGACAGAGTGTATGAAAACTTTCAAAGTCGGGGAATTACTACTCTTCAAAACTGAATAGTCACTTAAGGGCACCCGAATTGTTATAATCTGTTCATCAGGCCGATGTCCCTCCTGGAATGCATCTCCCTCTGATTCCAGGTCCACAGCCCCTCCTCTCTCATGGGGGATCTACCCCCTTCCTGCTCGACAGCTCTTCAAATATCTGAAAGTTGATAGCACGTCTACTTGTCCGTCTTTTCACCTTGTGATGAAACATCTCCATTTCTAACATAATGTGGCTACAGAATTCTTATCCTGGTCACTCTCCCTCAGAAACCCTAGACACTCTGTGATGGATGCATGCATCCAATTCCTGGAAGCTGATACTATCCACGCAACAATGCAGCCTAAGGCTGATTAGCTTTCCTGGCCACTGCACTGGTCGCCCTTGACCCCCCCCAGATATACCAGTTAGGATTTTTGATGTTGGATGAACCAAGAAATCCAACTGAAACTGGCTGACAAAAAAATGAAAATGATCAGCCCCCGTGTTCACATAACTGCACAGTTATAGAGGAAACCTTGGTTTCAGGCAATGCTTGAATGAAGTGACCAGAGTCTCTTCCTTCCTCACCTCTGCTTCCTGGATTTGATCTCCTTCTTCTCTCTCTGAGGTCCACGGACCACATAGCCTATATCTTCAGTGGCTGCATGCTTCCTCAGTTATGAGCAATAGGAAAGGGAAGTCTGCTTTCTTAGTATCTCAAATCAAAGACCAAGAATGGCCCATCATTGGCTCTAACAGGTCTGACTTTGGTCAGGGGACCAAGGAAATGTGATTTTCCAGCTTAAGCTAATCATAGGCTGCCCCTGTGGTCAGTAACATATGAACCACACAGCCAGAACATCTGACGATCTCTTCAGAAAGAGAACAGAGGAATTCATACTAGTGCAGTGACCAGAAACAATCTGCTACAAAACACTAGAAAAATTCTCCAGCCTGTTACTGAATTTTGAATCAGAAATTTTAAGATCATCTCTTTGGTATCAACTAAATGTTTCTAATCAAGGAGGTTAAGTTTTGAAGTTTGGATTAGTGCCCCAAAGCATTAGTTATTCTTCTCGGGTTCACCACCCTTACAAATTTGATATACACAACTTCTATCCTTTGATCTCATGGAGTCTTTGATAAAAATGTTGACTTAGGACCAAAAAAGAAAAAAAAAAAAGAGCTTTGAGGCATCCATTATGTTTTCCCCAAAGGGGTCTATCAATCTGTTAATGACTCCTGTTCACAGATAGCTGTCTGAAAGGTGTAAGTAAATCTCACTAGCCCATATGTTTCCATCCACAGAAAACACACCAGGAGACCTCTAATACCTTGTTGAGATCAAAGTGCACTTTCTATAGCATTTCCAAAATGAACGTCGTCTTCCGGCCATGTCTGTCAGTGGCTCCAGGCAGCGATGCATGACATACACTGGGACGGAGGATCCTTCACAGAACGTGGCGCACACCGCCTCCAGGTACGGCGGGTCCCCACACCACTTCTCCACCTCGGGGGGGCCTCACTGGCCTCCTGGCCCATCTTTCCCTTCTGCGGCCAACAGACTTCTTCCCAAGCCTCTAGCTTGTGTCCCCGCATGAGAGGGTCTGGCTGCTCCCTCAGGGACCCCAGCCTCCTACTCTCGCAGGTCTTCGTTCCCGATGTGGCGCTGGGACAGTGCGGGGTTTGCTGCACATCCCAGTCGGATCAGCCTTTGGATGTGCTTTACCACCTTTGAGTCTTCTTTCTGACATTCCTTCTAGGCTGTTTCTCAGTGAAACAGTACAATGGACGTCCGTTCTTCTGGTTTGTCTATCATCCTCGCGCCTGCCGAGCCTTTGAACAGCTTCTGTCCCACAGGAAGCATGTGGTCCTGGTGGGGCTGCAGCAGGCACGAGACCCGACATGCCACAGAAGTTCGCCCCAGATGCGCATTTTCAAATCTGAAGCTAGTGGGAACAGACCTTTGCTTTTGCCATAGAGCCAGAAGGTGCGGGCTGGGGCTGCTGGACGCCATCTTATCTACCACACTGTGTGGAAGGGAAGAATAAAGCACAACAGAGGAAAGAAGAACTGAGAGCGAGAGAGAGTGTGTAATCTGATGACCCAGACGGTACCCCTGAATTCTGTCACCAGTTCTATCCACGTAGGACATGCATGCAGCCGTGTGAGCAGCAAACTCTTCTCAGGCAGGCAGTCTGACTGAGGTGGATTTCTGTCACTTGCGACAAAAAGAATCTCGACAATGTAGGAGGAAGGTGGGTGGCGTAGTGGGCAAGACCACTCAGCCCTCTAGAGTGTTGCATGGTCTGGACTCTTAGGACCAAGCAAATCTGGGTTCAGGCGGACTCCGATATCTTTTTTATAAACACAACAAAAATAAAATACATGAACCTAGAGCCAGAGTCTGAAGGGAGTTTGAAGCCTAGCTGTGGGGAGGGCGAGTCACATAGGACTCGTCAATCTGCATCCTCGCGTGGAAGGTAGGACTAGGCCAACTCCCTCCGCACCACGGCTGTGAGGACCAGGCCAGATGAGCTGCTGGGTCCGCAGTAGGCTCTGGTTATACCAGCGGTTCCTTTCCAGTTTAAGGAAGCTGAGAGGGAGAGGGGAGGGCTCATGAAGTCCTTTGGCCTACTCCACCCGACAGACGCTGCCGACAAGCTGCCGGCGGATGCTTTTACGACGGTGGTACCCAATCTATCTTACTTTGGGAGGATATTACGGTGACGTTTTCCACTACAAGTGAAAGCAAAATTGTTCCTCTTTACCTCTGAAGGGCAGCGGACAGTATGATTGGTGTCCTTTGTGCGGGAAGAGAGATTTCCATCATCTGTTCCCTCTTGGCAGAGCAGGAGCTGTCTACACACACCCCCACCCCCGCCATCACCCCCAGGTCCTCCCCTCTGTCTGTTCAAGGGCCCAAGCTCACTATTTCCCTGCATTCCAGTTCTCTAGAACCTGGTGGGGCCACCCCCCTTGAACACACATAGCAATAAGAATCGGAGATATTTTTTTCCAGCCAGTATGCTGCCGTGAGCTCAAGAGCTCTGTAGTATCTTGCCCAAAGGACATATTTTGTGCCTAAAACAACTTGGCTATCTAAAACACTAGAAACTATCATTTGGGGGCCATTTGCTCCCCATCTCTCATTTCTTTCAAGGACCTCTTACTGTTCCTTACAAATGCTCTCACCATTCTCCATCAGTGATCGGACTTTATGAGGGTCGATGAACAGTTTTACCTACAGTTTAATGGACGGCTCAGTCATTTTATCCTTAGAGAACTTCTGAAAACTCAGTACAGAATTCCCTTAAAATACACAGATAAATAGCATGTGTGTGTGCTGATATGTGTTTTTTTAGATCATAGAACACGTACTTTATAGGAAGTTAAAATTGATTTTAATCAATTCTTTTTGAGCCTTTCAAAGTTACAGCCATCACTTCCCAATTCTCAGGCCTACCTGATTTTATGCTGGCTCCCTACAGGGGAAAATGGGATTTTCTTTTTCCACTTGCTCTTCTAAGAGCTGAGAAAAAGGAAAAGAGACAGCAGCTAGGTAGCAGCAGGGGCAGCTGCGCAAGAGACTGATTCAACAGGAGAAATTCAATGCATCGCAGAAGATTCCCCAGGATTGGACACCCTGTGGCTTAGGGTGCACTTGGCTGTAATAAGGAACAGAAGCTTTCCTGTCGGGAGAGGCAGAGTGCTCAGTGACAGCTTGTGAAGGTTTAAAACCACAACAGTGAACCCCATGGGAAATGTTTGTATTTTGGAAATGCTTTCCCACGTAGGAAGACCACAGACCATTTCCCAGAGCGCATGCCTGCCATTCATACATGCCGGTGACCACAGGAGACTAAAGGTTTTCCCGTGCAGGTGAGCTAGCCCCAAGGGTAGAATATGGCTTTTGTCTTCTCTACAAGGAGGCTGCTGACTGGGAATCAGGCAAAGGCAACAGAGGAAAAGTAGTTCCTGTGTCCTGTCCTAGCCCCAGATCTCAAGAGCCAAGGTAGGTAGAAATGTGGGAATGGACGGGGTTGGCCCATGGCTGTGGGACATGTGAGCACACAGGAACTGCCATTCTTGCCTCAGACTGGAGGGGAAGCGAGGGGGGTCTGCGATGGGCAGAGAGAAAGTGCATGAGCCAGAATGAGGCTGTCCTAGGAGGAAGGGACAGATAGGAGAGCAGCCAGGACTTGAACAAAGACCCCCAGAATCAGCATTTTTTTTTTTTGGTCAGATGAACTGGACAGAAATGGCATGGACAGGGAGTTTGGTTCAGAAATGTTACCACTATGTTTATGTGCAAGGGTAACTACAACCCACACATGTGCCAGGGGCAGAAGGGGATGCCTCTGGGCATGAGGCCCTGGTCAGCTTTCATCAAGTTCGATGGAAGGTGGGAGTAAGCCAGGATTATTGGTCCTAATTTGAGACTAGAAGTTCTGATATTCACTCTCTGATGATGACAGAGAAAAGGTATATGCTTCTTGAGTCTTGGCCTACCCCGGGGGCTCAGAAGGCAGGGACGATTGTAGCCATGGACAGAAAGGGCTGACTCATGACCGTCAGATTTTGGAGCAAAGAGGAATCGATATCCTTGCCCCAAGTAAGGACGGGAAATGAGGGAAGACTTGAAACGTAAAATGTGAGCAGTGTCACGCTGTCACAGCTCACCCAGACCAACAGTATAGAACCACCTAACTTGAACTACACCACCACCCACACGGTCCTGGGTGCTCAGAAATCCCACTGCATATTTTGTGCAGTTTTTGTTGATATCTAACTACCTAGTCAGTTTCTGATGGGGCTGAAGAACCTGAAAGTGTCTGAGGCAAATTATCTCACAGGGAAGAACCTCTATTTTACACATTATTTTAGAACAAAGGTAGCTGAGAGTTTAAGCGTTTGATTTTAAGGCTGCGTCAAAACGGTCCCATGAAAAAGGCCACGTCAAATCACTGCTTCCCCTCACGAGTGTCCCTTGAAACACTGACCTCTGGGAGAAGGATCCTCTAGGGGCTCACTAGTACCACTACTCTACTAGTACTGGGTTGGTCGTGAGCTGAGTATCGAGGTTCGCCCTAATCACCTCTAGTGACCCACGCACACTGGGACTGGCTGCTGGGCACCGCTTGAGCTCCTGAGTCCAAGTGCAAGCCCAAAAAGGAAGAAATTCCTTTTCCAGTGCAGACAGTTGACTTCTAGTAGGTCCAAATACAACACGGAACTACGTGCAGGGGGAGTGATCCTTGGAAGCAGTACCCTGCCGGAATGGAGAGTCAGGAGGCGACGGCTGAGATGGATATGGCCAGTGTTAGGGGCTGAACTGCCTCCCTCCAAAATTCACATGTTGAAGCCTGAACCTCCACCCCCCACCCCGCACACCAGATTGTGTGTTTGGAGATAAGACCTTTAAAGAGGTGATGAGGTCAAAGAAGGCCCCTGGGGTGGGCCCAAATCCAGTATGACTGGTTTCTTATAAGGAGAGGAAGTCTGGACACCCAGAGACGCCGGGGCTGCATGTGTGCTGAGGGCAGACCACGTGAGGACAGGGAGAAGACAGCCTTGTGCAAGCCAAGGGGAGAGGCCTCGGAAGGAGCCCAACCTGCTGGCACCTTGCACTTGAACTTCGGAAGTTAATTTCTGTTGTTATACCACTCAGTCAGTGGTATTTTGTTACGGAAGCCCGAGCAAACTAACACAGCGAGGGTCGGCTGGAGTGGGACACGGGGATGCGAGCTCCCAGAACGGGGTAGCGAGGACCTCGGGAAGCCAGAGCTGTCAACTCTTCTTTCTATGTGAGGCTTCAACACGGGAGGATAGTGAGTGAAATCTTGAAATCGGTCAGTATACTCCACAAGGTACAGGTGCTCGATCCGCTGAAGGGACTCCTACTCCAGTGCTGTTAAAACCTCGTTCAGACCTGTCCCATCAGGCCAGCCTTGACTTGGCTCAAGAATTCCTCTCAGCTTCTCAAATGCCTGGCTTTCTGGAAAGACCCAAGTGTGGCACACAGCTGATTCCCAAGGGCTGCCTACAAGCTCCGTGAGAGTCAGGACTCTGCCCCGGTGTGCCAACATTTACCACAGTGCACGTAGTCGGTCTCAGTAAACACTTCGGTTGAGGAAACTAGCGTGTGCCTGAGCCAGGAGCTTGAGATGTCCCCATTCCAATGATCCTGCGTATCCAGAAGGCCACGCAGGAAGCTGTTCATCAAGGGTGGAGGATGGGTAAGCATTCATCCTCCAAATGATGTCCCACTCTGGCTCCTACTACAAGGCCGTCTCCTACTTCGTGGAGTCGGGGAAGGTGGAGGTTCCTACGGAGGTCTGATTTCCTACAGGCTCCCAGACTCGGTGATGCACACACACAGACGGGAGTGAGCGTGGCAGTGCTCACATGAGGGAGGGGCAGGAACGAACAGCTTCTTAATTCTCTCGTCTGAGAAGAAAGTGGTATGGACAGTATGTGGATCTAATCCTCCTGGCAGGGCGGGGAGGTGGTGGGAAAAGGTTCAGCAGAGGATGTCAAAAATACGATCCAGAAGAAAACAAATGAAGCAGGGCCTCAGAAAGACAGTCAGGCGGTGGCCCTCCAGGAGCCAGGAGCCACGGTTTGGAATTCTGTGGCCAGAAGCTGACGGCACAGGGTCTGTCCGTGTTCTGCCACGTGCAGCAACATTGGAGGTGATGCGTGGGTCACCCTCCCCGCCTCAGTCAGGGCCGTGCGTGTATCAGCAGCGCCCGATCACTTTGTGTTGGCCTCAAGTCAGGTGGGAAACAGCCAAGTCGGATTAGGGCTTGGTCTGAGAAGCTGCCAGACGTCCTGAGCCCGTCTGCCATCACCCGGGGCTCTGTCAGAGCCTAGAACACTCCTTCCAGTGTGGGGGCCTGGGGTCAGGGCTGCGGCCTTCAGGAGAGTGGGCGGGGCCAAGGCCACCTGCTCCGCTTGTTCCGAGGGGCTGGGGGTCAGAGCCCCATGCCAGGGCCTGGCACAGGCTGTCCCTGACTCCCCTTCCCGAACTGTCACTACTGGCACTACTTCTGTGTCCTGTTCGTCTTCTTTTCCCTCCTTCTCCTTTGGGTTTCTGCTGTTGTATTTCTAGACCCTGGAGGAAGGCGGCCCTTGGGGACTGAATTAAAAGGCCTGCCATTAAAAAGTTTACATTAAAAGTGCTTGGGCCTTGACAGACCGAGTTGCTCGCTGCCCCAGTGTCTGACAGCAGCCAAGGCTAAGAAGCCAATCTTTAAAAATTGGTAGCAAACAAAAGGAGGCCCCGCTTAGATGTATCAGGCAACTCAGTATTCTACACAAACACACACAGAGCTCAAGATCTTGGACAGGGGTCTGGCCACCAAAGATACTTACGTTGAAAATTATAGTGTGGAAAAAAATGATTCAGTGGCCAAAGGATTACTGTCCCCATCAGCAGGCAGAGAATAAAACATCTGCTCACTCACTGGGTGAGACGCTTCTCACTTGGGAGACAAGGGAGGTGAGCGGGAGGGACACTGGAGGAAGTGCGGGCGCTCGTCTCCCCTCCTGGGTGGAGACCCGGCGCTGGCTTCCAGGCCCCACTCCACGAGCGCGGCTGCGGGAAGTGCCACACTAGATGCCCCAGCCAAGGCTAACCCCCCAGGAGGGAGCTTCCGGACGGGGACACGGACACAAGCACCGTCAGAGGACAAGCCAACAGCACCCGTGCGACGCAGGGATGGGGGACCGCGAGGGCAGGCCCGGGTCAGAGTCGGGTGGGTGACGGCGCCCCCCACTCTCCCAGCCGCGGCCACTTGCTCCACTGGCTCTTGGACCACCAGGTCGCAGTGACGGATGTTGAAAACCCACAGGAGAGCCAGCGCGGCCTCGAGAAGAAAAGCCAGCGAGGAAAGGGTTTCCGCTGCTGTGCAGAAACTTCATAGTTTGTCGGCTCACCAAAGCTTCCGAGGGAAAGGTGAAAAGTTACTCGCAAAACAAAAATGGCGGGGCTGCTGTGTGACTACTAGTGATCTCGAGGTTACAAACACCTGACCTGTAGACACATCGTGCCTCCAAACCAGCAGCAGCCTGTCACTTCCGCTCTGCCACCATTTCTCCTGACAATAGGCCACAGGAAACTATGGGGGCTGAAATCACTCTTCTCGGCCTTGTCCTCTGGGAGGCAGATTTCATGCCGCTCCCGTCTCAGATCCCGCACCTACTTGTTCAAATCCCTTCATGGTTTGTGTTCTTCTGCGTGTTCCCAGGATGCTTACAGAAATGTCCTTCCCGCCACCACTAAGTGCTGTTTGTCAGGTCAATGCCAGCAAATCTCACCCTACAGGGCAGACTTTGGTCAAGGAACAGGAGAAGACCCTTACATATTTTGAAATGAATTTAGATAAGATAGAATAAGTATCGTGTCACCCATTCTCAGTTCTTTTGAGGAAAGTGACATCTTGGTGGATACAGGACAGAGTTTGGTGATCGTTGCCTCCATTTAAAATGAACGTACACTTTGGGGCGCGTGGGTGGCTCAGTCAGTTAAGTTAAGCATCCGACTCTTGATTTCGGCTCAGGTCATGATCTTGTGGTTTGCAAGTTCGAGCCCTGAGTTGGGCTCTGTGCTGATGGTACAGAGCCTGCTTGGGATTCTCCCTCTCTGTCTGCCCCTCCTGCACATGCTCTCTCTCTCAAAATAAATAAATACACTTAAAAAATTAAATGGATGTACATTTTGATGCAGCAAGCTAGCATTTAGGAATTTACCACATGGATTTATCCTATATACCTTTATACAAAGATACAAGGACATGGACCTTAACGGCAGCATTTTTTTTTAAATGTTTTTATTTATTTCTAGGAGAGAGAGAGAGAGACACAGCGTGAGGAGGGGAGGGTCAGAGAGAGAGGGAGTCACAGACTGAAACAGGCTCCAGGCTCTGAGCTGGCAGTCAGCACAGAGCCCGACGCGGGGCTCGAACCCATGAACCGCGAGATCATGACCTAAGCGAAAGTCGGACGCTTAACCGACTAAGCCACCCAGGCGCCCCAATGGCAGCATTTTTGATATAGTAAACATAAATGGAAACAATAGGCACAAGTCTACAAATTATGGTCCATTCATGAGATGACCTTCTATACATCTGTTAAAAAGAATGAGGTAGATTTTCAGGAGCTGATCTGCATTGATGTCCGTCCTTAGTAGTAAAGTGAAAATAACCAGGAGTAGAACGTGGGATTTTCTTCTCTCTGCCCACTAAGGAGACTGCTTCGCTCCTCCCTCCCTTCACTCACTCACCCTCCTCCACCCCCCACCACCTTCTGGGTGCATGTAGCAGATCAAGACTGAGGCTGAGTCCTTCCACAAGAAAGACCAGAAGAGGCGAGACAGAAAGAAAGGAGGGGAAGGAAAAGTGCAAGGGCCCGAGGGAGTGGTTTGGAGGGGTGAGGGGGAACGAGAGTCTCTGAGGGTGTGAGAATCGCTGGGAAAAGAGAGAAAGAACAGAAGAAGGGTACTGTGAATGCAGGTTCATGTACATACTCTGAACATTTCAGGAAAGAAAGTCACCCTGCTTATCTCTCTAGGGAGTGAGGCCGGACTTTGAAAGATGAGGGTGATCTTTGCCTCGTGCTCTTTCGAAAGCATCCTCTCCTGAAAGTGCTGCTATTCTCACAACAAAGTTATGTTACCAGAACACGTGTGAATATACCGGAAGTCCCTCTCAAAGCCTTAACAAGCCTCTGCCTCTCTAGATCTTTCTCCGGGTCCTAAAGAAAGTCAAGTCTAACTGATAGTCAGCATGATTTAAATCCTAAGACTGTGCTCAGTTTTGTTTTTTTTAAAATTACTTTCTCCTTTTTGATCTTTTTAAAATGTATGGCAAACACTGGTGAGATCAGGGGCTGAGCAGACTTTCCAGGGCTGGTCTGGTGATAGCACCACGATCCTTAACACCTTCTTCAGGAGGAAAATGTTTCCCAAGCCCTGAACTACCACTGGCAAACTGGCTTCTGGAACCCAATTCATCTTATGGTTAAAATTTTAATTATTTTTTTTAAATTAAACCTCATGAAATACCTTTAAATTGCTTTCACTCTGCCTAACGTTTATAACGCTACAGATGACCATGATCACAGAACCCCTCAGAAGAAACAGTATGAGCTAAAGACGCTAAATTCTGTTGGATGTGAATTAATGCCAACCCACTTCATGAGGCCTAAAGATCTTCACGCTGCACTGCATCATAAAGAGAACTTACTTTTATCGAGTAAAAATAGATGACAGAGTGTGGCAAGAAGGGAGCTGAGGGCAACGCGGTGATTTGGATAAAAAGAGAATGTGAACACCTTCTCTTCCGAGGTCAGTGGTGGTTAAAGTTTAGCCAAGGTCAGGAGGGAGAAAAATCATTCGTTGGGTCCTGCCCTCAATCTCGCTGTTGCAAACAGTGTATTAACGTTGTAAACCTGTTAGCGTGGGTGGCAACCTGGTCACCTCTCAGTGACTCATGCCGAGCTAACCGCCCACGTCCTTGGCCAAAGGTGAACCCAAAGTCCACCGAGAGCAGCTGTGGGGAGACCCTGTGGGCACTTGGTGGCCCAGAGGGTAAACTCCCTCACACACATGTAGGCAGCAAAAAGCGCCACTGACTTCCAGATGCTGACCTCGCGGTTAAGCCTGTTAAAGGGCTGGCAGAGCCTCTGACCCTGAGTCCCTTATCTTCACATCTGCAGGGCTAAAGGGAAGAAAGGCAAAGTCCGACAGCATCCACCCTGCCTTCTCTTCCTTGGTTCTTGGGTTCTCATAGCCCTTCCTCTGCGACACCACTGCAAGCAAACTGTTCAGAGTCCACTCGTTAGAAGCAGATCAATGCAGACTGGATTTCTGGAAATACAGAATACTGCAGGGCAACTTCCTAACAAGCTCCAGGGGAGAGAAACCGAGGGAGCCTTTAGAAATCTGTCACCCAGCACGAGAACAGAGTGTACACTTACGGAGGAACTGTGACCGGCCAAGGCCCAGGAAAATAGAACCAAATGTATTCCAAACAATACGGAGTCCATTCTGGTGGACTTGGCCTCACTTACGAGAAAGGCTTCTTTGTTTAACTCAAGTCAGTAAAACTGCCAGTTAATTAAGGGGTAGGCAGTCCTTCAGAGAAGCCTGGAAGGTAGGGAAAGAAGATTCGAAAACAAGTGCAGGAGTACCCTTGGTGTGGGGACCAGAGGCAAATGTCTGTGCAGAGGGGCCCGCGGGGCAGCCTGGGCGTGCAGGGTGGGGGTGGGGTGGGAGGAGGGGAAGCATGTCCAGCCTCGGCTGCAGTGGGGGGAAGGGGAAGCGCAGGGGCCGCAGGAAGGACTGTCCCGCCCAGCGTTTCCTGGCTGCAGTCTACCCGCGTGGCCTGTGGTCTGGCTTCCCGAGACCCAGCCCTGGAGTTCAGAGCGAGGTGACATTGACCGTCGGGGACCCGCCCCTGGTTGCAACACTGTGGATCGGAGAATGAAGCCTTATCTGTTTGTGCTCGGTCCATGTGCTCTGAAAACCCGCAAGATTCATCACACCAGACATTGCATGCTCATGGGAGAGTCTGCAGTCTCGGCCCTCTAGGCAATCTCTCTGACATTTGATTAGCGCTGACTCACAGTCTGGATTCCAGAGCTGCTCCACCACAAGCAGGGGAAGACGCCATCTACGGCAGCTCTGCAAACACCCCTGGGCCCTCCAGGTGCGGTGGCCGGCCTGTGCACCCCTGCCGCCTGCTGGCTGGCGGGGTCTTCAGGCTCCTCTCTGCCTGCACTGCACTCCAGACCGCGCTTCCTGACCACGTGTCTCACTTCCAGCTCCCCTCCCGCACCTGAACTTGCAAGACCCTGGACTTGCTTCCGTTCTCACGTGGATCCTGGTAACTTCCCCTCTCGGTTCCCTCCAGAGGCTTGTCCTCAAGGTGGGGAGAGGCAGCCCGTGGGACTCTAACCCCTCTTCACTTGGAGCCCCTCCCCTGCCTGTGGACCCACGTGGGGTAGGTGGAGAGCTGGGTTCTCCCTCTGCTTAGCCCCTGGGGGCTGACACTGTGTTCGCATGGTCTTCAGAGCTACGCAGAAAGGGAGCCTCCGCCCTCCAGGGACCTCCCACCCTCCCCCATGCTCCCCGGGCTTCAGGGCACCTTCCCAGTAGTGGGTGACCCTGTTCTGTGCTGGAGATGATCCAACCTCAGATGACGGCACGAATGACTGCGCCCTCTCCCTTGGGCGGATCTACCTCAACTTCCACACTTAGGTTCTCAGCCTGCTGCAAACCTGGGTCCCATGCACTAGATTTCAATTCTGCCAAAGCTCCTCTGAGTTACAGGAACATCCAGGGACAGAACACCCACTGGTCTGAAGGAGCTGAGGTGAGTCAAGGCACGATTAACTAGTAATAGCACCTTCATCAAAGACACGCGTGAGCCTGGCTCATAAGGTTTTATGGGGCCAAATGAGTCGACCGAAGGCACCCTGGGAACCATCAAGATGAAAGAGACCATCGCTAGTCAGCCAGACGGAGGGCCCCTGCATGGGCCGTCCTCGCCTGGGTGACACAGCCTTCCCGAGCTGGGTTCGGGCCGTGTGTCCCTGCGGCCGCCCCCAGCCCGCTGCCTCCCCCCATCACCGCAAGCAGGACCCTGCAGCGTAACCCTCGGCTCCGCACAGACAGCGACTTCCTAGTCTCTGCACCCACAGCACCTGACACGCGGCAGGAGCCTCACAAATGATGAGTGTCTGCACAGGCGAGTCAACAAAAAAAGGTCCGGTTTTCCACGCTGCCGGGGAAGCAGCTGGGAACAGATGGGGACACTCGGGAAGGCAGAGCAGTCGGGGTGGCTTCAGGACGTCAATCCCTTGCCAACGTGGGACAGTGCGGCCTTTCCTCTCCAGCCCTCTGCCTGGCACTCACCTATACGGCTCCATGGTCCGAACCCCGTAGAACAAGGCCTCCTCCAGCAGGCCAAGGTTGATGCAGGCGTCCATGGCGCAGTCCAGCACCTTCAGCTGGTAGATGTTGATGTCAGGAAGCCGCTCCGAGTTGCTGCTGATGATCGTCTGGCACATGGCCAGTACCTGCTCCCACTCTGTTATTAACCTTGGTTAAGGATTCATTGTCTTCAGCAAGAAAACAAGTAAAATGAGATTCTCTAACAGGCTGAAGAGCTCCCAGGCACAGGAGGGAAGGAAGAGCCCATTATTTTGCACAGATGAGCTGCCTGCAAACACACTCAAGAAACAAAAACATGTAAGTGGCATCTCATGCAAGTAAATTCTGTTTACATCAACAAGCCATCTTCCACGCAAGCCTGCACTTTGGGGGATTAAGATTCCCAAAGAACCGTTCTTTCTTCCTACTCCTGTATGTGTTCTCTTTAAATCCAGCATGGAGTGAATACAGCTGTTTATTAAACGGGACTACCAGTTAAGTCCAGCTAAAATTATGTACTCTGTCAGCTTCCGTTACAAAACTGGTCTGAGGTTGAAGAAGCTTCAGGCGGATTCGACTTCTAAAAGGAGGAGCTCATTTTGGCTTCTGTGTCGTTAGAACCTTGGGCATACATGACACCAAGCCCCCAGCCCACTGGCCCGCAGCAGGGGAAGCAGGTTGGAGAAGTACATCCCCCCTCTCCCCCAGCTCTCACACTGAAGCTTCTTGATTATAAAGCAAAAGTGACCCAAGCCTATACTTAACCACAAAAACAAAAACAAGTATTCTTAGTTTGAGCCCCCAGAGTCCAAGATAGTATTAAGAACATGGCTCATGCACGTAAACCATGGGCGGGGCAATTGCTACTTTAAAAGGGGCAGGGAGCTGACCCAGGACCCACATGTGAGCAGCTCTGACTTTCGCATCGCCGTGAGCCCGTAACTCACTCCCGTGGTGCTTTGGTGTGATCGCACTTTTTAAAACGGCTCTTACTCCCCGCGCTGTTGCAGAGGGAGTCAGAGGACTGGGCACGTGGGGCCTGCCCTGAGTCCCTCCCGGGCGGATCACCCCGGGAACACGGGGGAAGACAGCTCCCTCCCTGCACCGCCGCCATCGCTCATGTCAGGTGAGGTGCAGGCCATGAGGACACCGGCCTGGCCCCCTCGGCCCCGTCAACCTATGGGGCTCCAATCCATCTGCTTCTGTGTGCGGAACTCCACTGGAGTGAAAAGGTTGGTAGATTTCAGGTGCGGCGGAAATGGCCTAGCCTTTGACTACACATACAGCGGGTTTCAGTGTGCACTACTTCTGTCACTTGTCAGATCTGAGGCTCTGAGGATGTCACCTAAAGCACCTACGTGACATGATCCCTGATCGTGACCAGGCTTAACCCCCTTCTACCCATGCCCCTTGCGTCCACCACACAACCCGGTCTCTTCACGATCAGTGCCCCCCGATCAACACCCCCTCTTTCATCCATCAGGCTCCCACAGCACACCTGGCCTGAATCATGCGCTCTAGCGCCCCTCTATCCCGCCCTCCAGCAACATCTACCGCTCCTACCATCCACACGGGCCTGGCGGAGGTGCGGCCTTCCAGAACGTCAGCAAACACTTGTAACAAACCAATCAAGCCACCTGTGTGAGTGGGAACTAATGTCTTCATTACAGGAAATATGCTTTTCTTCGCCCAGAGGCAGAATACCTTACCCCAAAGGCGCAGCTTCCTTACTTAGAATTGCAAGCGCCACAATGCACGGCTGAGGGCCTTTATTTCAGACTCCTGGCACACCACGTTCTGTAATTTCAGCATCAGTCCTGCCTCTCAGGAGTTGACTCTGCTCTCCGAAGAGGGTACATTCATTGAAGAAAAGTGAGTTAGTGACTTTCTTTCGTATTCCTGTGACATGCATGTTTAAAGTGTGCCGGGTGTATCCTCAGAGGTTGGGGGGTAGCGGTATCTAAGGCATTGCACTGATTTGGTAACAGATTGCCGGGCTAACCTCTGTGGCTTTTCATTCCAGGATGAGATATGTGACGAACTGTCAGGAGGAACGGCTTTCTCTTACACAACGCTAGACATTTCTGTGGCGAGACTTTGTACCTTCTCTTAACACTGTGTTGTTTGACCTCCATTACTATTTGCCTATTCACTTATATATTCTCTGACTCATTTTAAGGAGGTTTGAGGTGAGAAGCCTTAGAAATAAAAACCAGCTGTGATATTCTGCAGCCGCTGATAGGAATACATCCACTTTATCCCCCAGCAGGCTGGAAGGGAACACGGGCCAATTTCCCTTTGTAACACTGGCAACGGTCTCCTGGCAAACAGGCGCGCTTTTCCTGTAAAACACCCCAGTGAGCAAAAAAATGGAATAATTTTAACTAAGAGGCTTTTCCCCCAAGCTAATGCTGACACTGTATTTGCTCAAAAATGTAGTCACTGGCATTTGCCTGGTGTCGCGTACAAGCCATTCTGCTCCAGTGAGGGGCTGAGCTCTAGACCGAAGCAGGGTGGGGAGCCTGCCCGAGGTGGACAGAACGGTCCCTCAGATCCCCTTTTTCCCTCGAACACTTTTCAATGACAGTATGAGGATTAGAGGGGGCAGAAAAAGGGGACTAAAGGGGAATTAATCAATCCTTGGGACCACAGGGCTTTTTGTCACTGAGTATCATACTGTTCTGCTTAAGTCCTCCACGGGCCCCTCGCCAGGAAAGCGTCCTTTCCTGAGCACGGGCTGTAAGGCCCTGCCAGGTCGCACCCCAGACTGAACAACTGCGATCTCGTGACAGCACGTTATTTCACATTCTGCCCGTATGCACACGCTCCCCTTCCGGCGGGTGCCCTTCTTCACGGCGGTGGCCTGGAGAGCTCCTGCTGTATACCTCCCACACACAACTCAGAGATTGCCTCCTTTCTGGAACCTTCTTTAACCTCCCAGAGCTGTCTACTGTGCCTTTGGTGCCCCTCAAATATATATTCACCACAACAGGTATTCATTTATGTGCGGCAGTTGTTGAGTGCAGGGTTGTGTCCTCTTAACGGATGCTCCGATCTATCCCAGGGTCAAGGGTAGTCCCCAGGTGGGCTGTGACTGGCAAGATAGCAGGCACAGAGTCAGTTTGCAGTGAAGCCTTGTCCTGCCAAGACCCGACCATAGCAGGGTCACCCAGGGCCCTAATTCCACCGCATGGGACAACAGACAACGAGCCTACTTCTCTGAGCCCAAGGAGGTCCCCCTCTGACTCCCAGATCTGACTGTTTTCCCAATAGTGCTAATCTTTCTTACAGACAGGGTTTCAAATTCCACTGGGATCCTGGCTCCATTCCTTAAAACTTATTCCAGTTTCTCTAGATCTTTCTTAACATGTCCTACCCTGAAGTGAATAGAAAACTACAGATATGATCAGACTAGGAGCATCCCTTTTCTTATTTTCTGTTCTCTATTAATACAGTCCAGATCACAGTAGTTTTTGAGGGGTTATATCATCCTTGTAAACTGTATTAAACTTTGCTGATTACTAAAACCCTAACATTGTTGCACATGCTTTGCTGTTGCTAAGCTTTCTGTACATTTACACACTTAAGCTTTCTGACCCAAATAGAAGATTTTATACAGATTCTTGTTGCACTTCAGTTTTTTGGATTCAGACACCATTCAAATCTTCAGGGATCTTGAGCTCTTGATTCTATCAGCCCACCTCTGCCGTCCTCCCCGCCTATAGCCTTTGGGAATATGATGACCCAGTGCTCTGTATCTTCATTCAAGGTACAGAGTCACAGGTGGACTGGAAGGGGGGGACAGAGAATTTCAGAGTGACAGTGACCTGAGTGGCAGCATTTTCTTGTATGGCTGTTCAACCATTTAGGAAGACGTCCGGCCATACTAGCATCTAGCATCAATTTCTTGGCTACAACTAATTGAATCTCCTCCTGGAATCTATGTACAAATGTTACCAAAGAAAGCTGGGACTCCTTTGTTCTTGGTAAACCCGAGCAGCCTCGGGCCCATCACAGCTTCCTTTTTCCTTCCTTTAGTAATCAATTACAATTCCCTTACCAAACCTGCAACAAACAAACAAACAAACAGAAAACCACCCACTGGGTACAGATTTCAGAAATTACTTATTTCACCTTTAAAGATAGGAACATCTGTCTATCCACCCCTCCTATTCTTTACAGTGCTTTCAAGAACGCTGTAGCTTAGGAACCTTGTCTGAAGATTTTCTTGCTGACTGAGGTAGAATTTCCCCGCAGTATCTGCATGATCTTTCACGATCTTTCTCATCCAGGTCTGTTTCTTCTTACCGCGTGGTTTCCCTTTGTCACAGTTTTGCTCAGGCGGCCACCCTCTACTGGAAGTGACCTCCCTTTCAGCCTCTGCCCATCCAAACCCTGTCCCTGACTCGGGACACCTTTCACACATCAGCAGAGCCTCCCCAGATGACCTCCAGCATAGGCGCTCTCTCCTACTCTCTGAACTTTGACCCACTCATCGTCCTTACTGTTTATGCCAAGAAAATTTATTGTGTGGCGACTCCCACTGCCATGGTAGTCACGGTTGATTTAATATGAAGCTTCTAGAACTGAGGGTCAATGACATTAAATTATAAGGATTCTGAGTTATTCTTTTCTAGAGATGTTGGTTATGGGTAGAAAGGAACTCAGAAATTTGTTGCCTTATCCGTAGAGAGACTACTATTTACTGTCTCTTCCTGGCCATGACTTTTGCTCACTATCGAATGGTGGTAAGGTACTCATGCTGATCTGGCCACGATCTTCCCTAGTCATTACCCAAACTATTGGCAGGGACTGGAATGCAGCCTGTGACCATGAAACAGAATGAAGCTCACTGGTTCACACCAAGGTCAAGCCATGGACTTGGCTCCATTAACACCAAGCTCCAACCAGTAAAGAAGCAATCCCAACGGTACAGCTCAGTCCACAGGTAAAAGGATACTCCAATGTGCCTTCAGCTCCTCAATTTTTTTCAGGGATTCTTGAACCTCCTTCCATACTTGTTCATCACCAGTCAGCATATCAGCATCCTGCTTGGGCCAAATCAAGAGAAGAGAAAGAAAGACAAATTATTTAATTAAAAAACGGGCAGAGGAAAAAAAAATGGACAAAGGACATGAACAGATTTTTCCAAAGAAGATATACAAATGGCCAATAAGCACATGGAAAGATACTCAACATCGTTAGCCATCAGGGAAATATACATCAAAACCACAGTGAGATATCACTTTACACCCCTCAGGTTGGCCATAAGGATGTCAAAAAGAAAGGTAATACCAACTGGTGGTGAGGATGTAGAGAAACTGAAATTCTCATATGTTATTGGAAGCAATGTGAAACGATGCAGGCACTTTGGAAAATAGTCTGGCAGTTTCTCAAAGAGCTCCCATACCATTTAACAGTTCCACCCCTTAGATACCCCAGAGAAAGGGGAACCTATGTTCACACACAGAGTTGTGCGTCATTACTCACAGCAGCATAATTCTAGCGAATAAGGTGGAAGTGACCCAAATGTCCATCAGCCAACGAACGTGGCATATGCATATAATGGAATATTACTGGTAGTAAAAAGAAGTGGATTACTATAACACAGATGAACCCTAAGAACACCACGCTAAGTGAAAGAAGCCAGTCACAAAGGACCATGTATTGTATGATTCTGCTGACATGAAATGTTCAGAACAGGCAAACCCACAGAGACGGAAAGTCAATTACTAATTGGCTGGGGATGGGGAGGGACTTGGGGAGATGGACATGTGGTAAAATCCACTGTGTTAACGGTTCCACAACTCTGTGAAGATACTGAGAGCCACTGAATTGTATGCTTTACCTGACTGAATTGGATCATATGTGAATTATATCTCAATAAAGCTGATATATGTCAGGAAGGGGAAGAGGGGCAAGAGAAAGAATTACTTGTTTGGAGACCCATTGATACTTTAATCAAAAATGTAGTTATCAACCAAAATGGGTCTAGGAAAGAGCAAGATGAATACAAGTACACCCATGTGAATGAATTATGACTTCTGCAAAAACGAAAAGAAAGGGAAAAAAGATAACCAGCATTTTAAAAAGTAATTCAAAACAAAATAAAAGTGTGGGTTACCACTTATTAAATGTTTGTCCTCTGGGTTAGTAAGCAAGTCCTTTGCTTTTCCTGTATGTCCACATTTTCAGAGCTCAGTAGCCACATGTGGCTGTGGCCACCATACTGGCAGCACAGATACAGAAAAGTTCCATCATCACAGAAAGTTCTGTTGGACAGAGTGGCTCTAAAGAGGCTCATCAAAGCGTAAGAAACTCATCAGACACCATTCAAAACCAGGTGTTCAACAGTCATTAAACTCTCAGTGGGTGTCAGGGAGAAGACCCATTTTAGGAAGTTATACCAAATCATGGCCAAATCACGCAAAAGTGAGGGAGGGCAGACTTTTTCAAACAATGGAGATCTCCCTGGAAACTTTTGCATGCCTCCTAGAGGAGGTTTATACAATGACCCTTGTGAGATCCACTACCAGGTTACTGGCAGGAAGCTACACATCACACAGGTGTGCCAGGGCAGAGAACAACTGAGGGCCACGGGGGGCCACAGAAAAGACAGCCCACCAACAGGGCGAGGCAGCAGGTGCATGGGTGAGGAAACGTGAGCCTTGTGTCTGTCGGAGGGGTTCCTGGGTCTCTGTGCACACATATCGTGCACATGAATAATAATACTGGGTGGTTTTCAAAAGGACTCCAGTGCTGTCTTTGGCAGCACATATACTAAAATTGGAACAAGACAGAGAAAATTCACATGGCCCCTGGGCACGGATGTCATGCAAATTTGTGAAGTGTTCTGTATTTTTTTTATTTAGACTCAGGTCATGATCTCCTGGTTCATGGGTTCAAGCCCCGCATCAGGCTCCGTGCTGGCAGCATGGAGCCTGCTTGGGATTCTTTCTTTTTGCCCCTCCCCACACTTCTCTCTCTCTCTCTCAAAATAAATAAACTTAAAAAAAAGAAAATCATAAGTGGACACTACTTTCTTGGGCATTTCTCTTTTTTACATTTTTTAGAAGTTTTTAACATTTATTTATTTTTGAGAGACAGAGTGTGAGTGGGAGAGGGGCAGAGATAGAGGGAGACACAGAATCTGAAGCAGGCTCCAGGCTCTGAGCTGTCAGCACAGAGCCTGATGCGGGGCTCGAACTCACGAACTGAGATCATGACCTGAGTCGAAGTCAGATGCTTAACCCAGACACCCCGTATCTTTCCCATTTTAGAGTTAAATATAGGTCTTCTTCTTTGATGCCACCTCTCCCAAATACCTAGCACAGAGCATGGTATGTAACAAATGCCCAGTTAAATGTCTGTATGTAGGACGATCTGGAAGAAGAAGTCACATTTTTTTGGTAATGACCTGGATGTCTCTCGTATGTATTTCAATCACTCCTCACAAAATCCTCATGGGGCTCAACACCGATAATCTCCAAATGAGGCGCAAGATAGCCCTAATGCTTAATTAACTGCTACAAATGTCCTTCTGTCCCTAAGTGCCAGAGGTGAGATTCAAATCCATCTCTATCTGGCTTCAGAGTGCAAGCTCTCTGCATTACCTTCATGTTTCATTTGAATTTGTTCTTCTCCAAGGCTCACATAAAAGATGAAACAGGTCTGTGCAGTGGCCAACTTCAAAATTATCTGCAACCCACGGTT
This sequence comes from Crocuta crocuta, assembly GCF_008692635.1. Taxonomy (NCBI): domain Eukaryota; kingdom Metazoa; phylum Chordata; class Mammalia; order Carnivora; family Hyaenidae; genus Crocuta; species Crocuta crocuta. The sequence goes on from NW_027532592.1 coordinate 1,136,261, forward strand.
CCTGTGATCTTCCTAATAGCAACACTTGGAAAAGGGCAATAAATCCACCAACTTGGATCTCATAGTGGATCTTGTGCTCTTCCACCAAACAGGGTAGGACCATGGCCCTCATGACCTCAGGGTAAGACAGTAATCTCAGATAGGAATTGTACTCACAACTAACCCCCCTCGATAATCTGACTAGCTGTTCTTTGGGGAGAGCCTAAGACTTCATTGCCTACCAGAGAGGAGAAGGCAAGCTTTGAATTTGCTTCCAAACATTCAGAAATCACTCCTGAGAGCACTCTACATTGGAGTGAGACAAACTACATTCACTAATAGCTAGCCATCAGCTCCCTGGAATGTTCCACCATGATGAGAGTGTGTACTCACTACACGCTCAGGTTCCCGACTCCCCTGGCTCCCACTCACCTTCTCGTTCTGTTCTGTGACTTCTCCTGTGACTGTCCCCACAATGGGGTCCGTCTCCCCTCTGCCCACGCCAAGGAGGGGCACATTTAATAACGTGTGTATGTATGCATGTACATACATATTCATATATAAAGAGGAAATATATGTACATAGAAACTACTTAGGGAAGCATAATTTACATCTTTTTTTCCAGTTTGCAAATATAAGAGTAAATAAGCATGTTCTTTTCCATAGCCCCTGAGGTATCAAACCAGTAAATTTATATCCTTATTTCACTATTTCTTATGTGAACACACCAAAGATACTTGCTATCATTCAAGATAGAATTATTTAGGGGAAAAAATCCTTTTTGAATTTCAGCTTTACTATGTAAACAGGGCTTGAATGGGTGAGTCCTGAAATTTGTTTCTAGTAGGTGGAAACATTCATTTTATGCATATATATATATATATATGATTTTTTTCTTCTTTTAAATCAAATGTGCCATTGTTGAGTTTCCTACAAATGATAAGAATAATTCAGACTACAGGCAGAAGGACTTCTGAGCAAGTTCACTCTGCTGGGAGATGATGAAGATAATTTAGGACACGTCGGTTCCAGAACCAGTAATAGCACCTCTGTCCTGACTGGCTGGACATCCCTAGGCAAGCCTTCTTTCCTGGCCCTCAGCTCCCTCACCCGGAAAACAGGAAGGTGGCCTGGGCGCCCACCACCATTCCTTCCACCTGACTGCTCTAGAGTCTGAAGTAACACAGAGCCCAGTCAGCTCTACCTCTGGACTGCTCTCTTGCACAGTTCCAGAAAAGTCCTTAAAGTGTTTGGCTTTACTTGAACCAGTAAAAACATGGCGATAGTTCCTTCAAGGCAGAACGAGGGCGGCTGCTCCCAGGATGTGGTAAGAATGAGTCTCCTGAGTCTCTCCCTTCTTTGACCTCTCAAGCTACTCTACTCATCACCCCCATTTCCCTGCCAGGGGCCAGGTGCAAACTACTCCCCACAATTCAAGAGTCCGTTCTTCTTGATTCTTGGTTCCTTCTTACTCACCCCTGTTCCTTCCTCTCACAGCCCCACCCCCAATCTGACGCGCCCCGGGCTCTATCTTCGGGCTCTATCTTCCTGCTCGATCAACTGCAATCCTTCCCTCTGGACTCTGGCAGGACCTAGACTGAAGTTCCTGCTCTGCCCCCTGGGTCACCACTTCCATTCACTTCTTTGGTTTTCTTCCCGTTCGTACCTTTAGAACCGGCCCCCAATGTCCTCCATCAGGAAATCTTGTCTACTTCTGCCCTCTGGACTAGCCCAGCCCCCCAGAGCCCCTACAGCTACACAGTCACACTGCGCACCTCTCTCAGCGCCAAGCTGTCATACATGCTCGGCCCTACTGTGTCCCCGACAAGCCTCAGAATCGCATCCCAGCTATCTGGGGGCGGGCTGTGCTGATTACTAGCTTCTACCTCAAACATCATTCTGAGCCTCCTGATGCTCACTTGGCCCAGAGGCCCCTGCCTCCGCCTGACCCCAAATGGATCAGTGAGGCCATTTCAGTTCCCCCAGACACAGCTGCTCAATCAATACCCAAGCGTCATTCCCTTTGCCGTGGAAAAAAATAGGTGCCAGATGAGATGAGATCATCTTACCACTACATTAAAGGGGGCAACTCAACCCAATTACATTCAATCGGCCAAGTGCTTCCTTTGGGTTTCAGAGTAGAAAGCATACCTGCTAGGCACCAATGGGGGATTAGAAATTCGAGTTTCTTCAACAGGATAAGGTTGGAACCCAGCAAGGCTGTCTGTCCTGAGGACAGACCATGGGCTCTATCAGGCTCAACCGTCAGATGCAGCCATGCAGATCTACTCTGTGTCTGAAACACTTAAACAGATGTGTTCGCTCGGCTCATGAGCGCTGGATGATGGAACTCTTGCACGGGGCTCATTTCAGATGGTTCCCATTAAAAGGAAAAGGAGAGAGGCAATCTGCTTTCCAGTACTTCCTGTTATCCAATCCTCCTGCAAAGCCTAATTAGATTGGATCGAAGGAAGAGGAGTATAGGATGGGAAATAAAATTACTGAATACTTACAAACTTTTCCAGAAATTCAATAATTATAGCGCCTCAAAAGAAGGAGAGGTTTCTTTTTTGTGTGCTTTGTTTTTAAAGCAAAAGGAGGTTCAAATATAGGGTCTGCACTTAGGGGAGAGATGAAAATGTCTTGAAATTCAAAGTCACGAAGGGAACAAAGTTCAGTCTCAAGAGCCTTGACTGAGGCCCCCTGGTTCGTCGATAATGTACTGGGACTAATAGATTAATATACAGCATCATTCAAAACCTTTATGATTCACAGGAAACATCTCTGCTGGAACCAATTTCTACCTCCTTTGGCAAAAACAACTGAAAGCAATTCAGATTTAACTTGAGGGGGGAAATGGCTCGTTCATAAAGTGGAAAAAGAGTGGTTGAAAATAGAACGTTCATTCTCCTATCAACCGCCAACCAGTCAATGGGAATTATGGATTCGGGAAGAACGTAAAGGAAGGAATGTTCTCCGCCCAAAGCACGTTCAACTTGCAGTGTGTTCAAATCAGCAATTAACAAGCGACTGTACAGAACAGTTAGAATGCGGTAAGAGGATGATCCAATGGATGTAAGGTCCTCAAATGTAGATCTGAGTCCCTGCTCCACAGGTGTGTGTGACCCTGGCAGGACAGTTGTCCTTCCTGAAGCTAATCTTCAGTGTGGTAATTCTCTAGTAGCTGTCCCTTCTAAGCCTGTCTTTTGCACCCTCCAGAATCACCAAGGTCATGAATGGCACCGTGGTCTGTTTCTTCAGTTCCCATCCTAGCAGAGGGGTCCCTGGGGGTCTGACCACGTCTGCCCCATTTAGCAGGAGGGAGAAAAGCGGTCTTGTCCCACCAGAGGATGTGTGATCGAGCACCGACTATGCCATGCCCCACGCCTCTCACCTCTCACTCCCTCTCCCTGGGAGGTTCTTGCTCAACTGAGTCAACAAGCTTCTCCCAACTACCAAGAACTACACTGCACGGCCGCTGACCTCCAGAGTCACAATCCGTCGTGCTCTTTCGTGCATCGGGAATAACGGATGCAGGTGAAAAGGTCCTCTAGAGGCTGTTAACAGAACCCAGGTGAAATGACACAGCCTTGAAAAGGTTATTTTTTACATCTGCTTCATAAAATGGCAAGGTCTCGGTGCCGGCGAGTGACTTGCACAAGTAGAATGCCGCAGGCCTCTAAGCCCTGTGTCCTCACCAGAACCCACAGCTCCAGCCTCCTGCCCCTCGCACCCTCTACCCCCCTCCCTCTCTGGAGCTGGCTGAGCCCGGAGCAAGTGTCCTGCTGCCGGGGTGGCACACCATCTCCAACCAGCCAGACCCGCCACTGCCCAGGATCCAGCCCAGCAGTGTTTGGGCAACGAGGGGCACTAAGCCCAGGCCAAATAAATGGCGCTGTTGAGGAGGGCTTGTAATATGCTCCAGTGGCAGCGTTCCATTAAACTGTCACCTGGTTTTCTGTTCTCATTGTTGCCGTCAGCGTTGGCCAATGCCCATTTCACCGATTTCTCAGACAGAAACGATGCGACTGGGGCTCCTGGGTGGCTCGGTTGGTTGCACATCCAACTCTTGATTTCAGCCTAGGTCAGGATCCCGGGGTTGTGGGATCAAGCCCTACCTCCAGCTGTGTGCTGAGCATGGAGCCTGCTTGGAATTCTTTCTCTCTCTCTCTCTCTCTCTCCAACCCCCCCTCCTTCCCTCCCTCTCCCTCTGCCCCCCCCTGCACTCTGTCTCTCTAAAATAAAAGAGAGAGAGAGAGAGAAATGGGACTCTACTGCAACCACACATTTCCACAAGACCACACATGGGAACCAGTCAAGGCTAAGTTTCCAGGCACACAAGGGGGATGTCCCCTCACCGCTTCTGGGAAAGGGACAGCAGCCCCGTGCGTGTGATGGGAGAACATCTAGAGCCATGAGAGGCCGTCTCCGGCTGCCATCTCCACAGCTTACGGCCTCCGTCCTGGGCACGCTTGTCCCCAGGACTAAACCCCGGTCCCTGACAAACCAGCTCACTGCTTACAAAAGCAGGTCACTTTAGAGGAAAGAAAAGGCACCTGTCATGCACACACTTGGGGCAGTCTGAGAGCCTCCCTGGGTCTGTGACACCCACCGAAAAGCTTCCTCGGGTGCACCATTTGGTGGAAAACGAGCACAACTGGCAGACACAGAAACACGGTTGGACATGACACGTGGACATTTAGGGAGGAGCCCCTTCCCTGCGCTCTCCTCCCAATTGGAAGGATGTGTCCCGAGAATGTACGTCAGGGACTACTAACGTGAGGCGGAGGGCTACTGGCTCAGCTTGCAAACGCACATTCCAGCAAATTCTTCTCACATATGTACAGAGATGATCAACTGCGTGGCTGTGCAGCTGTAAACTCGCGAACTCCTTGAGGGCTCCTGCCAGCCTTGTGGGGACACCCCACGGTGGGAGGGCTGGTACTGGGAAAAGATGCAGCGATTTTATAGGAACAACCATTCTAATCGCAGCAGTCATTAAGATCAAGTATACCCCCAAGTTTCAGGGCGGGTTTTGCTTTAACGGAAACCCAAACCATAGCCCTCGGCTCCCCCGGGCTCCCCCGGGCACCTCCAGGCTTCCCCAGTCTCCTCGGTCCGCCGCACCGCCGCCTTGCAGTTCCGTCTTTGGGAACAGTGGCAAACGCTAGCCACAGCAGCAGGGCACAATGTCACCAGGTATAAGGGACAATGTGCTGACAGCGAGGGTGAGGGTGCCCTAGACAGGGGTCTCCAGGAACACCTGAAACAGGAGGGACAGCAGCAGGATGTGGGCTCGGCGCCCCTGGGGCACGCGAGTGCGTGACAGGCAGCCCGGGAGAGTGGAAACAGGGAGGCTGGAGGCCCGGCTCCGCGTTGCCAGGGCCGCTGGGGGACCCGAGGCCAGCACTGCCTCCTGGCTCAGCCTCCCCAGGTGAGCACCTGCCGGTGGTTACCATGGAGACGGAAACTAATCATTCCGCTCCACCAGTCAAATGCGCACGCAGAGCGTGCTGTGCGTGAGGAGAGACCTGAAATTAGGACGAGGAGAGACTGAGGAATTGGTGGTTGGGCAACAAATTGCAAACACCTTCCTTCTCTAGATGTTTCCTTCGTTCTGTTTTAGGTTGAGTCTTCTCACGTGTGAAATGCACCAGTCGGAGCCCAGAGAGTATGCAGAGGACGGAGCAAAGACAGCCCTAACCCAGCGGTGCTCCCTGCCACCCCGAGGATTTGACAATGATTATTTAGTTCACACGTTCCCTCCAACACCTGCATTTGTAACGATTATAGCGGGCGACACTCCAGACTCACGCGACAACATGGTACTCGCTTATCCGCTAAAGCAAACACATCAGGTTATTGAATCTGCGTTCCCAAACCAACAGGACGGGTTAGTTGGGATCCACGCTAACGATTTCAGACGACGAGTCCTGGACAGAGGTCTGCACATGCTTTTTTAGGAGGTTAGCATAAGGGCGACCAAAGGAAAGTATTTAATGTGACACAGAATCTGTCCCGTAACATCGGTTAATGCGATTTCTGACAGCTTCCCCTACCTTGTCAGAGCTGGCCTGCACAAATTCATCAGTTCTTACTATCCCCTCTTAAGGCAGCAATGAAATCCTCAGACCGTGCACCAAACAAGCAAAACGTTCACAAGGAGTATGTTCCAGTTGGAGGGGAAGAATTCGTCCCAGAAAGGAAGGAGCCCAGAACGGCACTGGTCTCTCGGCAGAAAACAGCCAGTGTGCCCCCCTTGCCTCAGACACTGTCGTCCCTGGATTATGTGGAAACTCGGGGGTGGGTCATTCCCGAGGGCAGTCGCTCATGGGCTGAGGGCCCAGCAGAGAAAGCACTCTTTCTAAGGTCTGCGTGGAGGGTTGGGGGGGTTGAGGGGTAGGGAAAGGAAGTGACCGGATTTCATGGTTCAGCTCTTTTTCTGCCCCACTCCAGACCCAGCAGAGACCCTGCACAAAGCCACCAGGGCTCAGATGCTCTTCCTGGCGATGCTGCATCCTATGGAAACGGAGTGCTGGCGGAATGCACTGGGAGCCTTCCCCCTGGCGCCCCACCAACAGAAGACAGCACATGTCTGCATTTTATATTCCAGTAAATTCCAATCTGGCCCTTGGCCAGGGGACCTCTTTATAATGTCAGAGATAAAAGCACTGGCCATGTCTGGCACCCTGCCCTCACCTCCATTCTCTCGTAACCAGCTCTCAAACCAGGCATGCTTTACTGTTAACTGTTAAGGGCCTTTCACACAAAGGTCTGCTGGAGCTCCATAAACATCACCAGATGATGATCAGAGGTGTCCCGACTGCACAGGAAGAGAAAGGGGCACAGAGAGTGGCCAGTGATTGCACAGAGGGCATGTTGGGAAATGTGAGGGGAGCTGGCAATATATGCCTGAGTCCTCGGAATACCCCTGCCCCCCTCAGGGGCTGAGTCACAGGCAGCATTCATCACGGCAGGCTGGCAACGGCAAATGTCAGGTGTGCCCCAAACGGGACAGGCATAGATAAAACCTGTGTACTGATGTACGACAAGGCCCTTATCCAACTCTGGATGTCCAAAATGGCATTTCAGGTGTACAAGGTGGCAGGAGTCTCTCTTCTCGTGCCCCTTGCCCCAGGGAACGCCATGACACCAGCCACGGAGGGTCTGTAAGACCAGTTTCTTTTTGAGTCATACGTTGTGGGTCAAAAGGATATAGTCCAGCTGTTTTCCTTTGGCATTTCTGTTTTACAATCTGTTGAACTTTCTAGGCTAGGTGAGGGTAAGATTCTAATATTAATAAATGATTACCACCAATTAGAGGAGGCAAGGCTTTCTTTTCTTGAACGAAACAAATGTGAAAATCCCTCCTGTTCCACGTGAGAGTAGACAGAACTTCATTCAGAGAGTTTAACACAGGGGAAAGCCTGGTTTTTGTCACCCCTGGGAGCTGAGCTCTTCGGGACATGCCCTTTTCTATAGAAGGGCATGTTTATGGCACAGGGAACGGGGCGTGCAAAGCCAGAGGCCAACGGGCGGCTGGAGGAGACGGGGTGGGGCCAGGAGCACAGAGCACAGCAGACGCCGGGCTCTGGCAAGGAGGTGCGTTTGCTCTGCGACACAGGAAGGCAGGGGGGAAGGGTGCAGGTGCAGGCGTGTGTGGGGTGACGGGCAGGAAACCGCGGGACCTGATGGGTCAGTGTTTCCGTGCTTACTGAAATCAGGAGGCTGGAGCAGCAGTGGGACCGGGAACGCTGTGGAGGAGGAGAGGAAGGGGCCGCCTGAGGACACGCAGACAGCCTGGCAAGGTGGGGGCCCGGCCGAGGGTGCCACAGGGCCCACCTGCCAGGCCCTGAGTCTCGCGGCCCTGCTCCGCAGTACAAGCGCCAGGGCAGCAGGAGCGCACGGCTGCATTCATGCAAGGCTGGGGCCACGGGGCCAGCACGGCAGAGAAGAGGGAGGTGAAGCAAACATGAGGGTGGCCAGGGAAGTGGGGGAAGCCAGACAAAAGAGCGAATCGCCTTTCTTCTCTCCGATGAGGAAACCACTGTGCACTCGCCCAACCTCCAGGCAGACCGCCAGCGCTTACCCGCTTTGTGACGCATGTGACAGACTTTAGAGCTGCTTGCCCATCTCTCTGCTCCTGCTTCTAACACGTTTTTGCATTCGAAGTTTTGCATTTGTACCAAAGCAGTTGTAGTCTTGATGACGAGGGCACAGTCCTCATTAACCCATTTCGAGTTTGTACAAGGGCACCAGCCCACCTTCTAGAACAAACTTTGAGAATGCAGATGACAAACGGCTGTTAAGCTTTCCCAGTCAGAAGCAGCACCAAAGGACCAACCTCCCAGGGCTGGTATCAGGAAGGAACGAGATGGCGCCAGTGCATCACAGCTGTGCTAAACACATGAGCTGCACCATCCCAGGAGGCAAGCCCGAGGGCGGACGACCCCAGGACATCCACAGAAGAGAAGCAGCGATTTATGAGAACAGTGTGCACTTACCACCTGGGGCAACAGAGATACTCGAGTCTTAGTGTTTTCCCTTTCCTTTCTCCCAAAATTATTCCAAAATAAGACAGAGCTGAGCAAGGTATTTTAGCCAAGGTCACACAGTTTCATTCCAGAGGAAAACTGTATCCTATGGAGTCAAAGGACTTTTTGGGAAGACAGCCGTGAAAGCACCATCATTCCCTCTGAGGAGCTGGGAGGAAGTAGTGACAGCAGAGCCCCAAGTGGGAGCAAACGGAGCGGCGAGAGAACGGTGAAAACGGAGGTCTGTGTAACGGCAGCCTTTAGTCAGATAACCAAATGTCCATCTCTGGCCTGAGCGTACTGTGTCATACTAGAGACAGTGTGACATCGTTGAGAAAAATCTGGGCAACAGGCATTCCTTTCTTCGTAAGCAGATCAGGTGAACAGTACCAACATCCTATAGTGTTACTTCAACACGTATTTAACAAGGTCTTTCCTAATATTCCATGGGCGAGATGATGAAATCTAACATCCACTCTAAGGCGTGGTACCTACAACTGACAACGGTGTACTGCATTGTGTTCGCCAAGAGGACAGGTCTTAGAGGATCTTTCTGTGACAAGATTTAAGTGTTCTTGTCACCAAAAAATAAAACAATAAAGAGAGGAGAAGAAAACTTTCGGAAGTGACGGATGTATTTATGGCACAGAGCGTGGTGACAGTTTCCAGGGTGTGTACTTAGCTCCAAACTCCTCAAATTACATATATTAAACGCATACAGCTCTTGGGATGTCCATCGTACCTCAATCAAGTGGTTTAAAAAAAGACAATGCAATCTGGCTAGGATGGGAATGTGTGTGTAGACTCCTGGCTGGCTGAACTTCCTTCCAACCATGTCTGATGTCCACCCAGGACCAGGCTTGGGAGGAATCTGTTTCCTTATTTTGCAGGTGGGGCTGAGTTGCAGAGAGCCAGCTAGCTGCAGCTGAAGTAACAGCAATAGCATTTATGGAGGGTTCATTGTACTAACTACTGTAACTGCTTTATCTCACGTCATCATTTCAGTAAGAGAAAGTAAACCCCATTTCAGTTCCTCACATCTAGAGGCCAAGGCCGCAGCTGAGGACAGTGAAGGAGCATCCTCAAGTTCAAGGGGCGAGGAAGTGGGGGCGCTGGATTCCAGCCCCTGGTTGTGTGACCCGAAAGCCACCATGAACATTCAAGCTCTTGAAGGCTAGAGTAAGGAACCAATTTACTCATCACTGATCCACGGGCAGATGGAAGGCTCTGAGGTGAGTTACAAGAGACAGGGTTTAGTTCATGAGATGAATTAACTTTACAGTCGCAGCTGCCTGAGAGTGGGATGGCCTGACAGAGAGAGTGTACCGAGATCTCCGTTAAAATGTTCACACGGAGCAGGGACACCTGCTCGGCAGGGCCTGGAGAGGAGGTCCCCACTGTGGCTGGTGCGGCCCCCATGGGCCCCTATGAAACACACGGACATCCAACGGCATAATGGGAACAAGAAAACTCGCAAACCTAGGCACACCACCAAGCCCATGTTACTGAAGTCTTGTTGCGCAAGCGCTGGAGGTGTGTGCTTTCTGGGAAGAGACACAAATGTTAGGAGCACAAACTGTGCACGGGAGGGACCCTTCCAAGCTGATACCCAGGCTTTCCATGGGGGGATGTACTTATGGGTTTGTAAGTCTCGGAGTGGGGAGCTGGGGTAGGTCAAATTTAGAGCTGCCCACTGTTAGAGGAAAGGACAAAAATATTCCTTCCTGATGGCCTACTGTTAGCAGTACTACAACACTGCTTACTTGGCATACCCTACAGACCTTAACTCAATGCTAGGGAAGTAACAGTATTTACTGACTTATCCATTCACGCAACACAAATGTGTTAGGCATTGTAATCGTTATGGAAGCACCGCGTGGCCACTCAAGACACAGCAGAAAACAAGATGGATAAGGTCATTCTTACTTTCTCCACAGTAAGCCAGCAGGCAACTACAAGTAACGATACGCAATAACTGTTTGTGCTTTAATGGAGATAAGCAGGGAAGAGAAAACAGGGGTTGAGAGACACGCCTGATTTTCCCAGGCCGGTGAAGAATGGCTAAGGAGGGGTGAGAGGGCGGGGCCGGCCTACAGCTACAGGGAGACGATCGCAGGCAGAGGGAAGGCAAGTGCAAGCCTCGGGCAAGAAAGAGCTTGGCCTGTCGCAGCCTCGAGATGGAGCTGAGACTGGAAACAGGAGCAGGAACCAGCGCCTCCGGGTGTGAAGCTGGATCTCCGCCACCACGTGAGTGGGACGCTGCGGGAGAGGCCCCTCCTGGAAACATCCTTCTCGCTTCTGTGTAAAAACTAGATTCCAAGGTATCAGTGTAGAAACAGAAGTAGGACATGCTTGCAGGCAGGAGAAAATGGTGCTGAAGAAACATCTGTAGAATTATAGCTGTTACTAGAAAGAAAGACTGGTTTGCTGTCCATTAGGAAGTACTGAATTAACCTCCTTTGGGCTGGGGTGCTGGTGGGCAGACACTGGTCTAGTTTCTAACCCAGTCCTGCTGCCCCAACACCTGCTGAGCCTTCCCCAGGAGTTCGACAGCAAAGATCCCTGCACAGCTTCTGTATTCTGGACTCTGAATCATCAAACCTTGCTCTCGTCTGAAAGAGAGCCCATCTATAGCTTCACATTCCCACAACAAGCCAGAAAACAATGTATCATTCTGGATGAGGGTTCCAAACCTATTTTCAACCACAGATGGGGGGGGGGGGNTAAATAAATGTGCTCGGTGCCCTCGGGTCCCAGTTCTTATTCTGTCACACATCTGTTCGGCAATGGAACGAGGAAGTTAATTACTTTTCTATGACACGTATGTATTTTGTGAGACACCGCATTGCACCAGTTAATAATGATCTACCTTCTGTTGACACAAAATGTTTAAATTAATAAAAACCTAAATGATACATCTCATAGCAAAGCAAACTTAATTGAAAGGCTGGATGGCAGGAGTAGCAATTTTCCTGGGTAAAAATTATCGAGATGTGCTTATGGTAGCGTGAAAAGCTCAATCAGTAAAGGGACTCGTGTAGGCAAACCGCTCTCAAGAATACGTACTTCACAGAAAGGGCCGGCCGTGTGTCCCTGACTGCTGACGTCGCAGTGGTGTGACTGTCAGAGAAAGAAACGGGCGGGGAGGGCCAGTAATTGCCCATAACTGACAATATTAGTGATTTTACACTCAAACTCGTCCGTTCCATCCATCTTTAGGGTCTGAAATGACAAATGCAAAAAAAAGGGTAGAAACCAGCCCTTGAAGCTCTGCTGTTAATATTAAAAATCTGCCTGTTGTCCACTGACTGTACCCTTGGTAACTGGATCTTAAGCCAACAGCATTATGGAAACAGTCTGTTGTTCCCAAATGATACAGTAGTATTAGATTACCTCAGAAAACTCCAGATAGCCTCGGAAGCAGACTCCCAGCACTAGGGTGGAGGGGCACACGCTGCATAAACTTGATGGGGGAGTCTTGTGTAAACCTCGAAACTGTCCAAAGGGAAGTCTGAAACCCAAGACCCCGTGTGGTCATTCTGCTACTTTCCACTGATTCGGGGTAAAGAACAAACACAGTCTACCACCTTTCTTTCATTTTTAAACTACACCCCCCATCACTTCTCTCCACCACTTAATCTTGTTAAAAAACGGAACAGAATACACACTGAAACAAAACAAAATATTGGGGCTCAGGTCAGGAAGTGACTTTTATTTCTGGCACGACTTGTTTTTTTCTGGGGTGCGGATGCTCAAAGACCGGGGGAGGATATTATGTCTTCGTACAAGCCTCCATAGTGGCCATTCCACACCCTGGGCTGCCCTGTCCTTGTTACTTAAAGCAGGCTTTGTCCGTGGGGACCAAGAGACTATTGCGACGTGCAGCCGGGCCTGGTATGGTAAGTTTAGGCACAGACCTAAGAGGCCTAACCCTTTACTCATTATTTCCCTTTTTTGCGTTGCTCTTTGAGGGGTTCTGTTAGCAGGGTCTTCTTTTAGGTCTTTGAGTCAGAGCAAATGCTTACTGGCTGTGTGTCATGGGACTCGACAGATAAAAGGTGAAAATGGCCCAAACCCAGAGGGGGTGATTTTTTACAAAATCGAATTTGATAGGTAAAAATGTATAGTGGTAAAATACATGATTTTTTTAAAATTTGTTTTTTTAAACCTTTTTAAGTAACCTCTACACCCAATACGGGGCTCGAACTTACAACCCTGAGATCAAGAGTCACACGCTCCACTGACTGAGCCAGCCAGGTGTCCCAAAATGTGGGCTTTAAAGAAAAAAATCTCTAAACACCTAACTTATCCAGGGATTTATCCAAGTCAAAGGATTCCAGAACTTGAGGCCTGGGAAGCTTCTAGGGAACTTGAGAGATCAAACAAAAGGGAAAGACTGTTCTCAGAAGACCTATGCAGAGAAAGGTCCACCATGTCTTTAAAAAAAAAAAAGTTTCAGAAAATCATAAAGTTCAGAAGATCTAAAAACCTGTAGTTTAAGTGTATTTCCCCAAGCTCGGCAAAGACCAAACACAGTCTGGAAAGCTCCTATTCACTCGGTCCTTCCTTAGGAGCCTGCTGTGTACACACTAGAGATTTTCTGGTCCCCTTGCTTTTTTTTTTTTTAATATCTATTTTTGAGAGAGAGAGCACGAGTGGGGGAGGTTTAAAGAGAGGGGGGGCAGAGGATCTGTCAGCACGGAGCCTGATGCGAGGCTTGAACTCACGACGTAGCCGATGTTGGAGGCTCAATTGACTGAGCCACACAGGCGCCCCTTTCCTGGTCCCTTTTTAAGCTACGGGGCTGCTGGACAGAGTGAACTGACGCTTCAGAAAACAGCTCAGGAAGGACACTGTTCCGGGTCTTGTGCTGAGCCAAGAGGCAACCACAGGAAACCCAAGAGGTGAGTGCTCACGGTTTTTACAGTGATGTTAACGGACCTTATTCAGAGCATTAAGCAGCTGTAAAAAGTAGGCATTCACTGACAGGATGTCAAACGTGGGCCATTTTCCTCAGCTTCTGAGGCGGCGTTTGTTGATCCCACTGAGGAATTTCCCCACGCTGAATGCGGCCTCACTGCTTAGGGATAATTAACGTGTTTTTATTCCAGTTGTAGAAAACACAATTCATTAATTGGCTGCCGCTTTATGTGTTATTTTAAAAGGCACAGTGAAGAGAGAAGCCAGCCTGCAAGGGCACGGAGACAACGCCAGGCGGGCTGCGTTGTGAGGCCCGGCAAGCTGCCCCCGAGGCGAAGGCCGCGCACGCGTACGCGCAGCGGGCAGGACCCTGACGAAGGCGCAGGCCGCTGTGGTCCGGGCGCTCGGGCCTCGAGTTCTCCTCCGAGAGACAGAAAGGCATTACCGCCGCCTTAATCACTCCAGGATTCAGCTCATGTTTCGAAACAAGAGACAGAGGAGGACCAGGTCTCTCGCTACTTTTCTGAGCTCCCAGGGTCTGAAAATGCCTTGGCAGCAGAGGGCGAAAGAAAAGAAAGCAGGAGATACGCTGAGGTCCGCAAATGAGGCGACACCGGGAAGCACGTTCAGACGGGGAGCCGCCGCCCCTCCTCCGCACTCCGTCCTCGCACAACTGGTAAACATGCCGGATCTTCCACCGAAGCTCCCAGAAACAGCCTGTAAGCAGAGCGCCATACCGGGGGATATGACGTGGACCCAGTAACTTCGCCTTCTTTGTGGGGAAGGGGGGGAGGCCGGCGGGGCGCGCGGGGAAGGGGGAGGGGCTGCGTGGTGTGCAGGGGCGCGGGGAAGGGAGAGGGGCTGCGTGGCGCGCGGGGGCGCAGGGACGGGAGAGGGGCTGCGTGCCCTCTGAAAGCCCTTCTCCTGAGAGCCCCGCTAGGGTCCGGCCTGGCTTCAGAATTCCTGTTTCTCCTTCCTCGTGCAACAGTTTCTGGCTGTTTGTCGCTGCGTGTGCCCGGATGCGTTGCGGCTGTTACCCACAGGCAGCCCGCCCTCGCCCTTCCTGACCGGCTCCCCAGCCCCCTCCGCGGCGCAGACGCACACTCCGCCTGGCACACCGGCCCCTCCGCCGGACCACCGGCCTTGCCAGCTTGTATCCTTGCGGACACTGAACACGTGCAGTTCCCGGATCCGCTGTCCTCTCCGGACCTCGGGGACAGTTCGCGGCAGTGTCCCCAGCCCGGGACGCTCCCTCTGAAGGTACTGCACCGCAGACTCCTCCACAGCCATCGCTCGCTTCCCTGCGGTCCTCCCTGACCCACCGGGGGCTGTCTCCTCGCCCCCGCCCCGCCCCCACCGCACTTGGCTCAGGCTGGCGGTGCGGTGACCTGCACGCGGTCTGCGCCCTGTCTCCACACTAGATGGGAAGCCACGTGCGGGGCGGGTGCCCTGTTCCCATAGAGCCCCGCAGGTGGGATACCGGCAGCCACTCCTAAATACTCGAGGAGAGGAGGGGGCGCGGGGGAAAGGACGGAGAGAAGGAAGCACTCAAGCAGGCCTGCCGAGAGACGGGAGGCAGATGTAATCGTCGGTGGGTCAGAAGCCCAAAAATGGACCCCTGAGTCTTCCTAAGTTGTAAGCAGCAGCAGAAGCCTGATTTCCGGAGGGTTTATGCTCGGCCCGAGGACAGAACAGACTTGCTCCAAATCACAGCCTCATTGGGAATGTGGCTCCGGGACTAGCCTCCTCTTACAAGACCAACCCGGTCTCTCCCTCCCAGCTGGGTGGCCGAGGCTTTAGCGAACCTTCCTCCAGAGGCTCGGACAGACATTATCATCAGAATGTGCTAACTTATCGGGCGGCCACACCAATCTAAGAACAAACTGTTTCCTGATTTATTTCTGTAGTTCAGTTACCCAAAGGGCTTGAGAAATTGGATGAAGGTAACAGTTCAGGCCCTTTAAAATGAGGAGTAAACAGGGGTGCCTGGGGGCTCAGTCGCTTGACGTCGGACTTCAGCTCAGGTCATGGTCTCACAGTTCGTGGGTTCGAGCCCCGCGTCAGGCTCTGTGCTGACAGCTAGCTCAGAGCCTNATTTTTTTAAAAAAAAAACGAGTAATAAACAAATGGAAGTGCTCTTTCAAGAAAAACAGTCAAAAAGAGGGGAACTTCTAGATCAATTCATTCTCCTACCTTCCCCTTTGCCCCCACACCCAGGGGCAGTGCCCGCACTACCTCGTCAGGAGGGCACTGCCGCAGAGCTAGGAGACCCGGGTTATCAGGTCCAGACCCTCCAAGGTCGCTCAGTGAGAGCCACAGGTCCCTTCTCCTCTCCGTGAAACGAAGGTATTGATCAGGTGCCTCCTGTTTCTTCCCACTGTTCAAATTTAACTGATGGTTTCTGATACACCACTTGCCTCTGTGATACTGGTTTACGGGCTCAAGCAAAAAGCACGCTCTCTCCTTTCCGCCTGTTAGGATCTGCAGGTACGCCATCAACAACATGGAGGCAGAGCCCAATCTGACCGTCACATCTGCAGGCTTCGGGGAGAGAATGCGGAGGAATGCGTGTGCTCAATCTGCCCGTATCTACCTGGAGGCCAGCGGCCACTTTTCACGGCGGGGGAGTGAGTCAGCGGAACCATGTCTGGTAGCGCGTGGCCCCCAAACCACAGAGTGGCCCTGTATATTCTCTCGGGCTCACCAATGGCAGCGGGTCCCCACTTTCATGCCTCCAAGGAGGAGGAGACAGCGTCCCTGCAGACGACTGTCTATGACTAGGAAGTAGGGGCTCCAATAGTTACCATGACATTTGCTGCTTGGTTTGCCTCCTCTGGAAGTCTGTGTGGCAGAGCTGCAGGAGTGCAAAGTTTTAGGAAGTTAGGCACGTCATAGTTCAGGGGCTTCGGGCAGCAACCGTAGACCACAGGTGTCCGGCTTCAAGGTCACTGTTGAGCCCGGCAAATAGGTTAGGGAGGAAACGCATTTTTCAGGTAGAAGAAATAAAAGTTATTTTTGAATGGCAGCATATGCCCTCGATCTGTACACTAAGGAAGATAACTACAGAGATTAGAATTCTCCCCGTCCTCACTCCTGACTCCTGGGACATCCTTCCCGGGGTCATTGCAGGGCAGCCGCAGGCTTCAGGCAGAGCCCCGTGCTGTCTCTCCCCCTGCAGCTACTCACCTGGGCGCCCTGAAACCGCTGTGGTCTGTGGGAGGCCTGCTTTCCGGCTCAGGGTGAGGGAGTGTGGGTGGCCCTCCTGCACTGTGATGAGTAGGGAGTAAATGGCCAGGGCAGCCTTCTCCTGTCTCTGTCCCACAGTGTCCCGTTTCTTCGTTCCATGATGAGTGAGAGACTGCAAGTGTGGTCTCACTCAGAAAGGGACAGATCCTAAAAGAGGCATCACCTCCACTGGGGAGAGAACTGGGGGGGAGAGAGGGTCCCGGATGACTTCCACTTTGTCCAGGGACGGGGGAAGGAGGGATGGTCTGGCACGTGCCGCTCATTACTGCTGCCTTCTGACTCAGCCTGAGGCCCCCGACTGTACCTCCCCCCATGCCTCTAACCTGCAGCCGCCTCTCACCGTCAGTATGGGCGATGTCAGCAACGGCAGGTGTGAGCTAGCATGACCACGTGGCTGGACACAAATGGCGGTGACTTGCCCCTAAAGTCTGGCCAAAGGTTGGCTCACATCTCAGGAAGGAGAGCCCAGGCCAGGGAGAGGGCTATGCCAAGGACAACACAGGACAGAAGAGCACCCACCACCCAACATGGTGACCAAAGAAAGCGCTAGAAACAGAAATGGGGGAGGAAGCAGAGAGTACTAAAAGCTGGAGCAGGAAGACTTGAAAAGCTGCCAAGAAGATTATGTAGGAAGTTCAGGGACCCTGACCAGCAGATGATGGGACCTGAGGAGGCTATAACTGCTGAAACTCTGCACACAGACTAGGTCCTCAAAGCATTCAATAACAATAATGGCAGCCATCATGAAGCGTCTACCATCTCGCAACCTATACTTACCTTATCTAACTGAACCCCCAAAGCTTTTGCTAGATAATATTGTTCTCATTTTATAAAAGAGAAAACAAAGACAAACAAGGGGGAACTTGTCAATGTCAGATGGTGAGTGAGCGGCAGAACTGAGGACTATCGGACTTCAGAGCACATGCTCTTTCCATACAAGCTGCCCTGATTCCGCCCAGATTCAATTTCTTGGGCTAATTCACTGATGTTACAATACAAGCCTAAGGATTAGGGCGGAACTCTTCGTATAGCTAATTCTGTACACTCTCTATAATATCCTACCACCTTAAGTAAGATGTTGATTCAACAAATGGTCCTGTGAAAATGGGACATCCATATGCAAAAAACGAGCCTTGTACAAAAATTAACTCAAAATGGATTGAAGACCTAAGTGCAAAACCGAAAACTAGAAAATGTCTAATAGAAAACAGAGAAAAATCTTCTCTTAGATTAGGCAAAGATATTTTAGATATGGCATCAAAAGACTGATCCCTAAAAAATATACTGAAGAAGGGACTGCATCAAAATTTAAAACTTCCGCTGTTTAAAAGACTGTCAAGAGAACAAAAAAGCCAAACCACAGACAGAAAAAATAATTCACGAAGCATATAACATACCTGATTTTATAAAAAGAAAAAACTTGTGTACAGAATAAAGAACTCGAGACTTTAGAAAGATGATACAACTTAGACACAGCTAGATTACACACACATCCCACATCAGTGAGAACATGACCCAAAGACTAGAAGGAAAAGAGTAGGAAGGGCAGAGACATGGTTGGGAGCAAAACAGATGCACGAGACTTCTCAAGAGGGAGGGACCCGTGTTTTGCAGAGAGGGACGTCAGCAGACCCCCACACAAGGCACCCCAAGCACAGGGGACCCACGGGGGGGAGATGAATCCCCAAGACATTAGGCCTTGAAAACCAGAGAGGCCTAACTTACAGTCTTACAATCAGTGGAGCTTAACACCTGAAGCTTTAAAAAGCAGGGGGCGTGGCCCTGGGAGAGCTGGGACGCAACAGGAAACTGAGTCCCTGCCGCTAAGAGGCAGCATGACAAACAGCATAGAGGAGGAAGGTTTATTTACTAGCCTCAGAGCTTGTGCTGGAGGGGGCAGGGATCTTTGGAGACTGCGGAGGAAAGAGCTGGTGGGTGTATTTCCCTCCCCTGTCTCTCCCCCCTCCCCCATCCCCGGGGTCTAGGTACAGGGACACACGCAGAAGCCAGCACAGCACCACCACTGTCCACCCAGCTTGCTAACAGCACACCCTGCCCCTGTGTGCTTCTGCGGATCTGCCACCTCCAACTCAGTGGGGCTGAGCGGGAGTGTCCCCGGCTGCTGGAGGTCACTTCCCCCTCCCATACACCCCCATGGAGCCCATCCAAAGCAGTACCACAGGCGTGGCAGTGTGCACACAGCCCTGACATGGGCCAGCACCACTCCAAAGTGAGTCCTGCCCAGGGGAGAGGGGACGATACCCACACACACCAGTCCCCTTGCAATCCCCAAAGTGGGCTGGGGCCAGACATCTGGTCTGACTGTAGGTCCCGCCCACCAACTAAAGCTTCTCAGGGACAACACAGGGAAAGCGGCCTGCAGTCTGGTCCTACTGCATCTCTGGCAAACACCTGGTCTGACTTGACTCAGGCCCAAGGCGGCCCCATACTGGCCCACTAACAACACAGGGACAAAACCCTGCCCACAACAGGCAAAGAGAGCCACTGCAGGCAACGGGGCTGAAGGCAAAGGAGGCTCAGCCACAACAGGGCACACGCACCACACAGGAGACACCCCTGAAAAGCCAGGTTCTGGTGAACGGGGCACACTGCACTGCAAGGCACTACAGGACGTCTTCTTCATCCAGCCATTACTTTCGAGAGCAGTAGATGTATCTGGCTTTCCTAATACACAGAAACAGACACAGAGAGTTAGACAAAATGAGGAGACAAAGGAATATGCCCCAAGTGAAGGAATAGGACAAAATCACATCAAGGGATTTAAACCAAACAAAGATGAGTGATATAGCTGACAGAGAACTTAAAGTAATGGTCATAAAGGTACTCACTGGACTTGAGAAAAGAGTGGAGGATCTCAGTGAGACCTTCAACAAACAGAAAACATAAAAAAGAACCGAAGAGAGATGAAGAACTCAATAAATGAAATAAAAAAATACACTAGGGGGAATACATAGTAGATGAGAAGAAGCAGAAGAATGGATCAGCGACCTGCAGGACACAGTAATGCAAAGCAATCAAGCTGAATAGGAGAGAGAAAAAAACGATAAAAAATGAAAATAGATGAAGGAAACTAAGTGACACCACAAGCATAGTAAGAGTTGCATTAGAAAGATCCAGAAGAGGGATAAAAGAGGGCAGAAAAATTTTCTGAAGAAGTAATAGCTGAAAACTTCCCAAATCTGGGGAAGGAAACAGAAATCCAGATCCAGGAGGCACAGAGAACCCCCAACAAAATCAGTGCAAGGAGGACCGTACCAAGATACTTAGGAATTAAAATGGCCAAAAGTGGTGATTAAAAGAGAATTTTATAAATACAAAGAGAAGGGGCACCTGAGTGGCTCAGTCAGTTAAGTGTCTGACTTCAGCTCAGGTCATGGTCTCATGGTTCATGAGTTTGAACCCCACGTCAAGCTCTGTCCTAGGTCAGAACCCAGAGCCTGCTTCAGATTCTGTGTCTTGCTCTCTCTGCTCCTTTCCCCTTGCGCTCTCTCAGAAATGAATAAACGTTAAAAATATTTTTTAAAAAATAGAAAGCAAAAACAGTTATATACAAAGGAAACCACAGAACGCCTATCAGCTGATTTTTCAGCAGAAATTTTCCAAGCCAGAAGGGAGTAGCATGATACATTCAAAGTACAGAAAGATAAAAGCCTAAAGCCAAGAATATTCTATTCAGCAAGACTATCATTTATCATAGAATAGACGGAGAGATAAGGAGTTTCCTAGGCAAGAAAAAGTTAAAGAACTTCATTACCATATAACCAACCCTACAAGAAATGTTAATGGGACTCTGAGTGGAAAGACCATAAGCAAGAGTAAGAAAAGTAAAAGCACAAAAGCAGTAAAATGAAGTGTATCTATAAAAATTAGTCAAGGGATTCAGAAAATAAAAGGATGTAAAGCATGAGACCTAAAATTGGGGCAGGGGGAAGAGAATAAAGAATGGGTTCAAATGTAAGTGACCATCAACTTGATACAGACTGCTTTAGAGGCTCCCTGGGAAGCTCAGTCAGTTAAGTGTCCAGTTCTTAATTTTGGCTCAGGTCATGATCTCACAGTTCATGGGTTTGAGCCCTGCATCAGGCTCTGTGCTGACAGTGTGGAGTCTGCTTGGGATTCTCTCTGTCTCCCTCTCTCTCTGCCCCTCCCCTGCTCATGCTCTGTCTCTCTCTCTTTCTCTCGAAATAAATAAATAAACGTAAAAAATATAGACTGCTATATACATAAGATGTTACACACAAACCAAGGGTAACTACAAATTGAAAATGGATAATAGATATGCAAAAAATAAGCAGAAAGGAATCCAAGAATGTCATTAAAGAAAGCCAGCAAACTGAGAGAAGAGAGCAAGAGAAGAAAGGAATAGAACTACAAAATAACCATAAAACAAATAAAAGAATGGTAATAAGTGAATGCTTGTCAATAATTACTTTCAATGTAAATAGACTCAATGCTCTAATCAAAAGACATAGGGTGACAGCATTGATAAAAAAGCAAGACCCATCTATATGCTGCCTACAAGACTCATTTCAGACCTAAAGACAGATGCAGACTGAAAGTGAAGGAATGCACTTATCATGCAAATTGAAGTGAAAAGAAATCTGGGGTAGTAGCAATACTTATACTGGACAAAATAGACTTTAAATAGACATGAGACAAAGAAAGACACTACATAAATATAAAGAGAATAACCCAACAAGAAGATATAAAATTATAAATATTTATGCACCCAACATGGAGACCCCCAAATACATAAAGCAGTTAATGACAAACATGAAGGAAATAACAGTAATAGACAAATCATCCAAACAGAAAATCAATAAGGAAACAGTAGCTTTGAATGACACCCTGGGCCACATGGATTTAACGGATATATTCAGAACAATCCACCCTAAAACAGCAGAAAACACATTGTTTTCAAGTGTACATGGAACATTCTCCACAATGGATCACATGTTAGGCCACAAAGCAAGTCTCAACAAATTAAAAAAGACTGAAGTCATACCATGCATCTTTTCCAACCACAATGCTATGAAATTAGAAATCAACCACAAGAAAAAGTCTGTAAAGAGCACAAATACATGGAGCTTAAATGACATGCTACTAACCAACGAATGGGCCAACCACGAAAGCAAAGAAGAAATTAAAAATTATATGGAAACAAATGAAAATGAAAACATGACAGTTGAAAACCTCTGTGATGCAGCAAAAGCTGTTGAGGGAGGGAAGTTTATAGCAAGAGAGGCCTACCTCAAGAATGAAGAAAAAGCTCAAACACACAATCTAACCTGGTACCTAAAGAAGCTACAAAAAGAACCAACCAAAACTCAAACCAGTAAAAGGAAGGAAATAATAAAGATTAGAGCAGAAATGAATAAAATAGAAACTAAAATAGGAATAAAACAAACAAATGAAATCAGGAGCTGGTTTTTTGAAAAGATAAATAAAATTGATAAGCCTCTACCTAGACTCATGAGAGAGGGAGAGAGGACCTGAATAAACAAAATCAGAAAAGCAAGAAAAGAAATAAAAATGACATCACAGAAATTCAAAGCGTTAGAAAAGAGTATTATGAAAAATTATATGCCAACAAACTGGACAACCTAGAAGAAATGGATAAATTCCTAGAAACATACAGCCTCCCAAAACTGAACCAGGAAAGAAAGAAAATTTGAACAGACCGATTACCAGCAATGAAACTGAATCAGGAATTAAAGCACTCTGAACAAACGGAAGTCCCAGACCAGACAGCTTCACATGTGAATTCTACCTAACATTTAAAGATGAATTAATACCAATTTTTCTCAAACTATTCCAAAAATTAGAAGGGGAAGGAAAGCTTCAAAATTCCTTCTATGAGGCCATCATTCACCTGATACCAAACCAGATAAAAGACACTACCAAAAAAGAGAACTACAGATCATATCTCTCATGAACGTAGACAGAAAAATCTTTAACAAAACACTAGCAAACTGAATCCAACAAGACATTAAAAAAAAATCATTCACCACAATCAAGTGGGATTCATTCCTGGGATGCAAGTGTGGTTCAATATTTGCAAATCAATCAATGTGATGCAGCACATTAATAAGAAAAAGGATAAAAACCATATGATCATCAACAACAGATGCAGCAAAAGCATTTGACAAAGGACAACATCCATTTATGACTCAAACCCTTGATAAAGTAGGCTTAGAGGGAACAAACCTCAA
The DNA here is from genome assembly GCF_008692635.1 of Crocuta crocuta. Taxonomy (NCBI): domain Eukaryota; kingdom Metazoa; phylum Chordata; class Mammalia; order Carnivora; family Hyaenidae; genus Crocuta; species Crocuta crocuta. The sequence continues at coordinate 1,159,173 of NW_027532592.1, forward strand.
CATAATAAAAACCATATATGAAAAAACACACAGCTAACATCATACTCAATGGTGAAAAACAGGAACAAGACAAGGATGTCCAATCCTGCCACTCTTAGGCAATAGTACTGGAAGTCCTAGTCAGAGCAATCAGACAAGAAAAAGAAAGAAAAGGCATCAAAACTGGTAAATGAAGAGGTAAAATTTTCACTATTTGCAGATGACATGATAGTACATACAGAAAACCCTAAAGACTCCACGAAGCAACTACTAGAGCTGATAAATGAATCTAGTAAGATTGGAGGATACAAAATCAATATACAGAAATCGGTTGCATTTCTATATACTAATAATGAAACAGCAGAAAAAGAAATTAAGAAAACAATCTCACTTACAATTGCAACAAAAAGAAAAAAATGGTTAGCCATAAACTTAACCAAAGAGGTGAAAGAGCTTTATTCTGAAAGCTATAAAACACTGATGAAAGGAACTGAAGGTGACACAAAGAAATGAAAAGGTATACCATGCTCATGGATCAGAAGAATAAATAATGTTAAAATGTCGATACTACCCAAAGCAATCTACAGATTTAATGCAATCCCCATCAAAATACCAACAGCATTTTTTTTTTGGCATCACTACACTCTATTGGAATGATCACAACAGAAGAAAAACTGACAAAAACTCAAGTGACAGCAAGTGAAGTAACAAATGCTGCCTCATTGCCTGTGGGAATTCAAAATAATACATTGGAAAACAGTCTGGCAGTTTCTTATAAAGTTAAACATACATTGACCATGCAAGCCAACAAGCTTACTCCTGGGTATTTACACAGAGGAAATGAAAGTTCATTTTCCCACAATAACCTGTGTGTGAATATTTACAGTGGCTTTACTGATAACCACACCAACTGGAAAAGAACCAAATGTCCTTCAAGTGATGAATGGATAGCCTGGGGAATAGCCACATAATAGAATACTATTTGGCAATAAAAAGGTACCAAACACTGAGATTAGAGGGCTGGAAGTGGGGGTAGGCGTGGGCTAGAAAGGGAATGTGGTGAGGGGTGGGGCTGTTTCACATCTTAGTGATGGTGGCTGCAGACGGTTTGCGTGTGTCAAAACTCACATCACTGTATGCTAAAAAGAGTGAATTTTACTGAGTGGAAATACCTGAACTTAAAAACGATAGAAGTATATTTGTTATTCATAAAATTATAGAGACAGTGAGTGGAGGAGAGGTTAGGAATACAGAGCCTCGGCAGCTGAAAGCGTCCACCTCATCTGCAAAAATGGGAAAAGGAGCGACCACCACCCTCCTAAAGTCATGGAGACTAAGTGAGAGGAGGCAGCACCCAGCACACGGGAAGTGGCCCCAGGCATTACAGTGTAGAATGTTCCCTGAGAAGGGTCCCTCCTACAGCACTTCTTCAACAGCGTGTGCCGCGTGTGGGGTCGCGACTGTGCCTGGTGCACACGGACACACGCCTGTGTGTCACGACAGCTGCCGTCCCTCCAATCTGTTCCCCAAGCCAGGGCTTCTCGTAAGACCCAAATCCAGAAGAGAAGCATTTCTGTGCCAGAACTGGGAGGGCTATGGGAGAGAATGCATGCCACCACAATCTGTAGGGCCACCCCTCTCCTCAACCCTGGGGTGGACTCTAGACAAACTGGAGCCTTGTGAAGTGGCTCGGGGACACAGCTGCCCACTCTCCGGGGAGAAGGCAGGGCTGAGGTGCGACGTCCTGTGCTGTGGCTGGCGGCATAGTCTGAGGAGACACAATAGCTACGTTGTTCAGTTCCCCGGGGCCAACCTCAGAGCCCATGGTGCCAAGCCCAGCGGCCTCTCCCTGACTTCAGGGTAGCCTTGCAGCTGGGATTATGTGGTCGTCAAGTCAATAAACTCCTTTCCTCTCTGAACATTAACGGCAGCCAGCATGCTGCTAACTCCAGGAGAGCCTTTCTCCCGGTGTCTGCGGAAGCAGGTGGTTCTGCTGGGCTCTGGCCACTTAAAACCTCCGTCTCTGTCTCTGACACACACACAGACACACACACACACAGACACACACACACACACAGACACACACACACACACACACACACACACACAGAGTTCTTCAATCTCCTTCCAAATCTTCCCGAAGATCATGGAATTCCGTTACGATGAAAACACGAGAGACACAAGAGCACTTCTGCTTAGGCTGTTAAAACTTGCGAAGGAAAACAACTCAGAGCCGGTGAGCTCACGGTCGTACCACAAGGCATTTCTCCTTACAATTAATTTAGCAAAATAGAAGAAGGCAGCAGGCAAAAATCTTGGTTTAAGTAATGACCTTTTAGTAATTGCTCATATTTGCGATAGACTCAAGTTACCATAAACTTTTCTTGGGCAGAGAACTCTCATTTCCTTTGACTAAGGCTTTCATTCCAACATTCCCTTTACTGCTTCTTGGGATGGTCCCTGTTCCCCCCTCACCTCACTCCTGCCTCTTGTGCCCGGTCATCACAGCTTGGTCACAGCCTCGCTGGGGAGCAGCGCCCACGGAAGGTGCTCTGGGGAGGACGTCAGGCCACTTCGGGGCTCTATGATGCACACGTGTAGTGGAGGGCCTCAGAAGGGACCAAAGAAAGGGAATTCCACGCTACAGAAGACACTCTTCAAAGAGGGGCTGACCTCTGGAAAACAGTGTGGAGGTTCCTCAGGAAACTAACAATAGAACTCCCCTATGACCCAGCAATAGCACTGCTAGGAATTTACCCAAGGGATACAGAAATGCTGATGCATAGGAGCACATGTACCCCAATGTTCATAGCAGCACTCTCCACAATAGCTAAAACATGGAAAGAGCCTAAGTGTCCATCAACAGATGAATGGATCAAGAAGATGTGGTTTATCTATACCATGGAATACTACATGGCAATGAGAAACAATGAAATCTGGCCATGTGTAGCAACATGGATGGACCTTGAGGGTGTTATGCTGAGCGAAATAAGTCAGGCAGAGAAGGACAAATATCATATGTTTGCACGTATAGGAGGATTAGGAGGAACTTGACGGAGGAACAAGGGGGAGAAGAAGGGCGGAAATGGTGGGGGAAAGGGAGAGAGGCAAACCATGAGAGACTCTTGAATGCTGACATAAACTGAGGACTGATGGATGTGGGGGGGAGGGGGGGATGGGCACGGAGGAGGGCACTTGTGGGGATGAGCACTGAGTGTTATGTGGAAACTAATTTGACAATAAACTATTTGTAAAAAAAAAAAAAAAGAGGGGCTGAAATATTTACCAAGGACAAAAATTCACAGTGCTTTGTGTCGGCAGAAGAAAATGAGAGGATTTGAGCTTAGCACTGTAGCACTGAGGGATGAGAAGCTTCTTGGGGCTTCTCCCTGCATGGAGCCACTTATTAAACTGTTTTCAGAGGGGATACATCTTTCAGCCTGGCTCTGCTCACGTGTCTCTCCTCAGAGGGTGCTGTGATAAAAGATCTAGATCCCTCCTGAATAGACAGGCTGGGGTTGGGTACAAGGTGCACACATGCTTGGAAACCCTCAGGAGAATTAGATCGTTGTGTATCCTCACGTTTTCTTTGCCTCCAAAGACCTGAATTCGTACCTATGTACTTGAAAAGCAAACTGTAGACGTCCAGTGGAGATGCTGTCAGGTCAGAGTTTGGCGTGCTCCCCTCTAGCCCAAATCCTAGTAATAGTAAGTAAAAAAAGAGAAACCAAAAATAGCTTTACTAATTCAAAAACAAGATAAACATCTCCCTGGACCCAAAGGAAAACAGAAACGCAAAGGAATACACCAAGCTGGAGCGAGGGCCTCGGGTCTGGAAGGCAGGCTACCGCTGGCAAAAAGGGAACAGAAATGCTTCCCGTAAGAAGGGTGAGTAGAGGGGCACCTGGGTGGCTCAGCTGGTTAAGAGTCTGACTCTTGATTTTGGCTGAGGTCATGGTCTCACAGATGGTGAGTTCAAACCCTGCATCAGGCTCTGTGCTTACAGCGCCATGGAGCCTGCTTGGGATTCTCTCTCCCCCCCTCTCTGCTCTTCTCCTGCTTGCATGCACTCTTTCTCAAAATAAATAAAACATTAAAAAAAGAAAGAAAGAAAAGAAAAAGAAAGGTGAGTAGAGTCAGCTTTAAGGCTTAGAGCCAGGGGACGAGGTTGAAGACACAGGGCTGGTGACCTGTTCTCTTAAGCTAAATGTGGTCACGAAGCTCTGGGCCTGGGAAGGTCAGAAGACACAGCCAGTCTTTCTGTCACCCATCACCTAAGTAACCAGATCTGCGGTAGCCTCAATATCACTGTGGTGATTACAGACCCCCTCGTCTGGGGTAGGCAAGTGCAAGGTTAGCAGGCAGAGGGAATGAGCAAGTTCAAGGCTGGAAGACAGAGAAGCTGAGCACAGAAGAAGAGAAAGGAACAAAACCAAAATACTTTCCCTCAAACACAAGCCTGCATTATAAAATTCCAAGCCACTTAGTGAAATGCAAAGCTAAGGATGATAACTGACAAAAATCAACAACCTGAACATGACTTCATTCCAGTACATAGGCCTGGCACTCACTGACCACGACTCATTGGGTGTGATTAAGATGCTCAAATAAGTAACGGAGTAGTACTCAGTAGAAGTGAATAGGAAAGTATGAAAGCAGAAACAGAAATAAAACATAAACTGGGAGATATGGGGGGAGAAAAGCAAATATGAAATCCTAAGAATAAAAAAAAAAACAGTCATTAAACGAACTGAACAGCAAACAACATCTGGGAGGTGATTTAATGGAGCTCTAATTTAGAAACATGGACTAAATCCCAGAAGCCAAAAGGGGCTATCTCGGGAGTCGGACATGGCGGGAACATGAGAGGGAAAGCGTACTGGTGTTCTGAACCAGGTACTAGTACTGTGCCTTTTCAAACTATATGCACGAATCACTTTAATAACAAGCACAATGACGAGCCAAAAAGACTGCAAGAAATACCATTAAAGAAGGATCACCTAAGGATACGCAATCCTTGCTTTCCTTCGTGTAGTCTAAACTTTATTCTTGGGATGAAACAAACCATCAGAGAGACGGGAAACAAGAGTGTGTGAGTTTTAATCCTTCTTGTTACTTCTTGTATTACGTGACAATTTGAAATGATGCCTATCAGCCGCACTGAAGAATATAAAAATCCACTCTTTAAATAATCATGGAACTCTGATAGGATGTTGACCACTGAATCTTGTGGGACCCTCTGGAGTGGCTCTGGCTTCGGCGCCAGAAAAAAGTGCTTCGGCTGAGCAACATGTGTGTGCCCAACCCCACAGCTACTGTGAATTCTGAAATTAGTCATTCAGCTTTGGCTGCTGGGAAATTTAATCTGTGATTTATTTCCAATCACTTTATAGGATCATATGGAATGCCCTTTGGGCACTGACTTGCTTTCCTCTTATTTCCTGTCACTCTTATTTCACAAATCAGTAGAAGACTTACAGCCGTTAGAGCCTACGTACACATCTACCCATATTTGAATATTTATGTTTATATATAAATAGATGTGTGTGGGTACGTGCCTGAAAGCCACGTTGCAGGCTTCTGAGTGGTGAAAGGATGCGATCAGACAGAACGAGTTAGGGAAAGAGAAAGGAAGGGGAAAAAGAAGGTTGGATGTTGGATCATCACGTCGTAGGACACCAAATGCCGAGCTGAGTCTCACATTTATCCTGAACGTTAAAGATGATGGTAAATGCTTTTAAAAAATCTGAGCAAAGCAATGACATGGAAACAGCAGTTGCTCAGAAAACTGGTTGTGTCACAAGGCGCAGCCTAGGTGAACAAGGACACTGAGGCCATGTGACCAGTTAGGGGCTATTTCTATCATGGAGGAGTGATGCACCCACGTTGTGAGTATAGTGACAGACACTGTGTTTTAGAAGAAGGATCAGCCATAACAGGCGTTAGGAAGGAAAGGGTGACGTGGCCAGTGAATATAGCTTTGTCGCAACAGAGCCCGGGACATCCCAGGAAGCAAGCTACGTGCCACCCACAAGACCCCGGGAACAACCCACCCCACTTGGTCTATTCCGCTTTCATTGCCGAGCATTCTGACCTGGGCAAGCCACAGGAGAGGCCGAGTCATTCCAATACCTCTCTCAAGGTACGTTTTATTCCTTCCAGAAATTGAGCTGCTGATGATTATAAGTGACAGCAAACTCCAACACGCAAATCACACCCGCTATTAAAGGCCTCCTGCTTCCTGAAACATGAAACTGTGTGAGGCCAGGAACGCGCAGATGTGGCACCGTAATAAGTACCGCTCGGCACGGAAACCTGTTGAGACGAATTTCTTAGGTTCCAAGAAAAGCAGAAAAATAATCTTGAACACTCTGAATCTAGGAACTGAAGTAAATTGAATTTTGACCGAAGCAGTTTTGAATGTATAATCTTTGGGGAATGCACTAAGCTGGATTACCTGTGTCTTATTTTTTCAAAGCAAATCACCAATTCAGAGATTTCAGGAGGGACGTTTATATTACTAAACAGAACAAAATTCTCAGATAAATAGAAACCAGAAATATAGCTGATGAGCTAATTGAAATCAAGTTTATATTCTCATCTATTTCTACTGGGAAATATTTCAGCAAAACAGAGATAACAGAGCAGGGGCTTTGCGACCATCCAGTTTAATTCTCTTGTGTTACATATCATGTTTGCCTTTCTCTGACTTATTCCCATTAGCATCACGCCGCCAAGGTCCATCCATGTTATTGCAAATGGCAAGATTCCCTTGTTTTCAATGGCTAAATAATATTCTACTATACACACACACAGGCACACGCACACACCATATTTTCTTTATCCATTCATCTGTCAGTGGACACTCAAAGTCATTTCCATGTCTTGGCTATTGTAAATGATGCTGCAAATGAGGGTGCAAGTAACTTTTCAAGTTAGTGTTTTCATTTCCTTTAAATACCCAGAAGTGGAGTTGCTGGATCATGTGGTTGTTCTATTTTGTAAGGTTATTTATTTATTTATTTATTTAGAGAGAAAGAGAGACAGTGAGAAAGAGAGACAGCGAGAGAGAGAGCACACACACACTGGCATGTGTGAGAGGGAGAGGGGCAGAGAGAGAGAACCCCAAGCAGGCTTCTGCCCAGCACGGAGCCTGATGTGGGGCTTGATCTCACGACCCCAGGATCATAACCTGAGCTAAAATCAAGAGTTGGACACTTAACCAAGTGAGCCACCCAGGTGCCCCTTATTTTTCTTCTTTTGAGGAACCTCCATACTGTTTTCCACAGTGGCTGCACCAGTTTACATTCCCACCAGCAGTGCACGAGGGTTCCCTTTTCTACAACCTCATCAGCACTTGTTATTTCTTGCCTTTTTGATTCCAGCCATGCTGACAGGAGATACTGATGTGTGAGGAGACACTGATGGCTGACACGTATATGAAAAGATGCTCCACACAGTGCTCATTCGGGAAATGAGATTAGGAGTCAGAGGACTACTATACTGAGATTTGACTACAGAGGATGGAATAAATCAGAGAGATTGAATGACTTGCCCAAGGCCACCCAGTGTGTCAGAGACAGAATGGAATAGAATCCAGAAGAACGAGCAAGTACGTTTTCCATTTTACCATCTGCCCTCTCTCTAGCACAGTATTTGTGACAGTAAATGTTGCGTGTCAATTTGACTGGGCTACAGGGTGCCAGATATTTCATTAAGCGTTACTCTGGGTGTGTGTGTGAGGCTGCTGTGGGACGGGTTGAACACTTGAACCAGTAGACTGCTTTCCCCCAGTGTATTAGCTGTTATGGTGGGTGGGTCTTACCCAATCAGTTGAAGGCCTGCCTAGAACAAAAGCTAACCCTACTGTAAGTAGTAGGGAACTCTTGCTGCTCAACTGCCTTTGAGCTGGGACACTCTTCTTTCCCTGCCGTTGGACTCAAATGGGAGTCTGGCTCTTCCTGGAGCCTGAGGCCTGGAGCTTCGCCGTTAGCTCTCCCAGTCTGCCACGTACCGACTGCAGGTCGTGGGGCCTGTCAGCCTCCACAGTCACATGCACCAAATCCTTCTCATAAATGTCCACCCCCACCCCCCAGCTCCTTTTCACACAACCCCCGTCGGTGTGCCTTCTCCGGAGATCCCTAACACAATACTAAACACACTTTTGGCTCAAAAGTGGGAAGAAAATGGTCTCAATGAATACAGTGGACACTAAGTCAGCCACCTGAAAGCCATTCCAATCTTCCTCTCCCTTGTCTCCTCTAGGCTGAAGGTTGAAAACCTAAAATGTGGTTCCCTCACCTCTTTTACGGCTAAAGGTGACCATACGACACCGTCCTGAACAATAAAATGCAGGCGGAAACCCCCAGGTGACTTTCCCTTTGTTTCTCCGCCTTTTTTTCTGTGTCCAGAGGCTGGAGATACTGACTCAGCGTCGAGGGTACCAGTCCCCCCATGAGGACAGTAGGCACATGTAGGGGTGGCTGAGGAGGAGGACGGAAGGATTCTGGGTCTGCGATGAGGGCTATGAGTGCCCCACCCCCGTCTTAGGCTGTTTCTCCAGAATTCCAGAAACAACCATGCCACACCTACCAAAGCCAGTCCGGTTAGTTGGGTTACCTGCTCTCTGAAGCTCAACCTTCCCCCAATATACTATTCTACCCAGGTTTCAACTGGAACAAAAACCCAGAAGTGACCATGACCCCACTTTTAATAAAAAACAAGTACTTATTCAAGAAATTGTTTGCGGGGTCTACAAGGCAGATGGCATGGAGAAGATACTAAGTCCAAGACTTCCCATCCCAGAGTGCTGGCGGGAGGGGAGGCTGCTCGGGCCGTTGCAGGTTAGGGTCCGGTCTGGGGAGGCACCCCCCGGGACCCCCTCAAACTCCAGCGCTCTGGGCTGTGGCAGAAGGCTAACACTGCAGGGCAATGAATCTTGTTCTAACCTTTCCCATGTGGCTCATTTGTTTCTAAAAGTTATTTTTAATGAAAAACGAATCGTGTTCACGGACTCCTGCATCATGAGAAGGAGCTCAGGGACCTCTCTGCACCCAGGCTGCCACCAGGGACCACACGTGGCCGCGGTACAGCGGAAGGAACACTAGGTTTAGTCGAACAACGTGGCTTCGAGTCTCGGTTCTGCCACCTTCTGCTTCGTCCCTTCCCACAGGCAGATCTCTGAACGCTCTGAGTGCCAGCTCCTAATTGACGATTATTGGGTTAAACGACATCAGGATTACAAAAGAATTCCAACAGATGCAGAACATTCTACCAGAGTCAGATTTAATCGGGTAACTCGACTGTGTGGAAACGAAAGCAGGTAGGTCTGATGTGAGGGAAGTGCATGAGAAACAGGAGAAAAGTTCATTCACTATGTTTCTGGCACTTACTCTGGCCTCCTTCCTTTCTCAGAGAGGAAAGCTGCTGCAGAAGTGATCTCTGTCTGATAAGGTGCTACAGCAAAAAGCCTTACAGAACACACTTGAGGAAATAAAAAACTAGATACAACGTGGTACGTTGATTACCGAGCAGTGGCTGCTACCGGTCGTAAGGTGACCTAACCCTCTCGTGTGCTCTAATGGCGCTCCGGCCTGTGACCTAATGACACGTTTGATGCCTCCATGCCCTCTAGAGCCTGAGCTCTGTAGGTCCTTACCAGAGAGTGAACCTCTCTTACCGCTTCATGGGGGATAAAATACACGCAGCACAATGCATCTCTTTAGTTTCCCCCTCTGCACTGAGTCCTGGATTCACAAAATAAAAGCAGAGTTCTCTGAAAGATCACAGGGGTATTTCTCAGGAGATGCTCCAGACCACCTACCTTGTCCTGGGTCTGGCATCGGATGCAGTCACATTCAAAGCAGTACTGGTCCCTTAGCTGCTTCCGGCGCTCCTCGCNAGGGGAGAGAAGAGGGTCACGTGGCTGTGATGCTCATTTTCTTTAACAAATGGTTATTGTTACTGCTGATTGTTTAAGCAACACATGTTTAAAAAAATTTTTTTTTAATATTTACTTATTCTTGAGAAAGAAAGAGACAGAGACAGACAGACAGACAGTATGAGCTGGGGAAGGGCAGAGAGAGAGGAAGACACAGAATCCAAATCAGGCTCCAGGCTCTGAGCTGTCACCACAGAGCCTGACGCGGGGCTCGAACCCGCGAACTGCGAGATCATGACCTGAGCCGAAGTTGGACACTCAACCAACTGAGCCACCCAGGCGCCCCTCAGCAATGCGTTTTTATTACACACCAAAAAGTGCAAGAGAAAAGACACTACTAACAGTCTCTCTATGCAAATAATCACGTGTAAAATTTTAATGCATTACCGTCCAGTGTCTGTTGTGTGGTGAGCGCATGCATATTTTATGTTTAGTATAAAGAACTGGCTGGACTCATGACCTCAATGCACTTTTACACCTCACTTTTTATTCACCAATTTTTTTTGAAGGTAGTACCATTTTATTTAGTGTTGTAGAAATTATAGGTTCCTTCTTAAAAATGAAACCAAAGAAATTAAAAATTCCTGAAGGAACAAGGCAAGAGATAGGTTTATAATCCAAAAACGCAGCGATCTTTCAATTGGAGGGAGGAAGAGGTCAAGTTAGTAGCTCACATAGAAGATACCAGTTGACGCTGATGTGACTAGCAGGTTAGTTCTCCACCCAACGCAGGTAATCTTTCAGCCCTGAGGGATCGTTAGTTGGTTGTTCTCAGAAAGAAACTAAAAAGGTCAACTGGGAACAAGGACCCAGGGAGGCAAGATCCTGACGTTTCACATTAGGCTGCCTCCGGCCTTCAGCACAGCAAGTGGCTGAGTGTTGCGGATCTTCCCTCCTCTCTGCCCCTCCGAGCTGTTGTTTGGTGGAGCTAAGGTCGGGCGGTAAAATCCATCACCACCAGCAATCAGAGAAGGCGGATCCCCCCTGACCCCGAGGGAGGGGCGGACTGGCCACCCAGACGCTCTTCACTCCTGACCAGCCCTGCAGCTGCGCCGTGGGATGAAAGGCCAACCAAATTTGGTGTCTCTGAAGGTAGGAGACTCTTCTCTTACTTGTGACCAGGGAGGGAAAAAAAAAGGAATCACTTCCAAGGAGGGAGAATTATGTCAGAACGGGATCTTGGAGGGAGGTGCTCAAACTGACTTCCTTGGGCGCTTTCCAACACAGTGATCTCGCCCTCAAGGATGAGGTTTCTCTGGAGCCCGAGGCTCCCCTTCTAGTCACAGCTCTTTATGTAACATCACGTTCACACCTGCCTCACCTGATCACATCTACACAAAGTCAATTCAATGTAAACAAAATGGAACTCCTGAGCCCCTGGCCTCTTCCGTCCAGGCTGGAGCCGTCCCAGTCTCCGCTGACAGGACCCGGTCCCCCCCGGCAGGACCCGGTCCCCCCTGACAAGACCCCGGTCTCCCCCGACAGGACCCCGGTCCCTGCCGACAGGACCCCGGTCCCCCCTGACAGCACCCCGGTCTCCGCTGACAGGACCCGGTCCCCCCTGACAGCACCCCGGTCTCCGCTGACAGGACCCTGGTCCCCGCTGACAGGACCCCGGTCCCCTGTGACAGGGTGCTGGTCCCCCCTGATAGCACCCCGGTCCCCGCTGACAGGATCCCGGTCCCCGCTGACAGGACCCCGGTCCCCCCCGACAGCACCCCAGCCCTCCCCAACAGGACTCCAGTCCCCCCTGACAGGACCCCGGTCCCCCCTGACAGGATCCTGGTCCCCCCTGACAGGATCCTGATCCCCGCTAACACCTCGGTCCCCATTGACACCACCCCGGTCCACCCTGGTCCCCACTGACAACACCTCGGTCCCCACTGACACCACCCCGGTCCCCTCTGACAGGACCTCAGTCCCTGCTGACAGGAATGTATCTTTTGTGTGTCTTCCCAGCAGAAACCCAAAGTCACCCTTGACTTCTCTCTCCCTTTCCCGCCCTCACCCGACCCACCAGGAAATTCTGTGGGCTCCACCTTAAACATATATCCAGAATCAACCACTTTCTACCTTTTCCAATGTGACTGTCCAGNGCTCCCCTCCTGCTCACAGCCGAGCCCTGACAAGGGCTCCCCAGCACCGCTCCGTGCGTGCTTCCGTGCCGCAGGCAGGAAAGGAACGCAAGCTCCCGTTTAGAAACGTCTACGGGAACCTGGTAAGAGCAACTCTCTGTGACTCTAATAATAAAACATTACACTTCTATTTCCTATGTTTTTAACATTTCATTTTTCTAGCAAATTTGTCAGTAAGTTTTACAAAAAGAGTTGTCTGCACTGGATAAGGACTTATAACAACTACCACCACTGGCCCGGTTCCCTGTCTGAGCTCCTCCCCCGGCCAGCCTCCTGTCCACACGCACCCCCACGTGCCAGCCCGACACTGGCTGTGTCCTCTGAGCTGTCCCCAGAACCCACTACAGGCCTCCCTCCCTGAGGTCTAACCGGGACCCTCCCTTGCTTAAAATAACAACCTGAGTCCGGCCCCACCCAGGGTCCCTCATTCCCTCACTCTTTTCTAGTTTTTCCTTTCTGGCATCGTACGTCAGCTTGTAACTGGCTGTGTAAGATACTTCTCGATTTGTTCTCACATGTGGAAGGTAGATCGTGGGGCAGGTGCAGTGGGCGGGGGTGGAGACACCGCAGGAGGAGACAAAGGCAGGACTGTCCGCTGAAGGAGGTGACTAATGCTCCCTAGAGCCCAAAAATCCCATGTGCTTCTTCTTAGACTCAGTAGAAAGCATCTGGTGTCTCCCAAGCCTGACCTTATGTTCTGGAAAGCACGCAGGGCAGAGAAGGCCATCCTTTGACAGAAAACCTAACTTTGGTGGGCCTCCGCGGCCAGCCAGAGCTGCCCACCCACGTGGCCATCCCCAGGGCCTGGTCTGGCTGGCTGGCTCTATCTCTGGAGCCTTCCCATATTAGGCCACTATACCATGCTGCTCCATGGCACACAAACAGCCGTGTGTGGCCTTGAGAAATGCAGATGATGGTGTTACCGAGCTCCCACTACGTGCTCAGCACTCCCAGAGAGAGGCAGCATGAGGCTGCGGACATCACAACGGTCTGGGGTCCATCTGGGATCTGCACCCACATCCGTGGACTCAAGCCTGAAACTCTGTACAACGCAGCCTCTTCTCATGCTTCCGTGGCCAAAGGGGAGGTTTGCTTCCTGGGGGGCTGTGCCAGCATCAACCCTAAAGCACGTAGGCCCACACTAAGCAGTGGTCTGTGACCACCAGGCTCCTTCAGCTGGGACCACGGCCACTGACCGTTCCCTGGATCCGTTCTCTCGCTTTGTGATGTACACCCAGGGCTGCCTGGCAGATGCCACGGGCCACCCTATCAGGTCAGCTCCTCCTGTTTACAGACAACACCGAGTTCCAAATTCCAAGGAACCCATTTCTGCGCACACTTTTGAAACCGCCTGTAGTAAGTCTGGGGCAGTATATGCGTCCATTTTGTCTTACCAGGCTCCAAGGGCCCCGGCTTTCTTAAACGAGGCGACGGTAAAATGAACTGAACTCTGTGCCCTCTTCTTGGGTTAACCCTGGGGCTCAAATTTTCCATCTGCCCCAATGGTGCTCAGTCATCAGTCCCCGCCATCAGATCGGATCAACTGGCAGTAGTTCCTGGGTGAGGACGATGTGCCCAGTGCGAAGCCAACGAATCCATGGCCAGAGAAATAAGCCTGACTCACCCAAGACTTAACTGTAAGGGTCAAAACTCAGGAGTGATCGCACCAGGCAGCGAATGGGCCACAGGAGACTAGTTACTTCATTTAACCCCAATAAACAGACTCTGACGGCCTCACTCACTACGCCGTATCTGCCCGCAGCCGCTACCACGGCCTGGACAGTGCACGGGCTTCCCGATGGGCCTCCCTGCTACCTGCATCTTCCAAACTACGCTGCTTCCCAAAACTCACATCTGATCACCTCCCTGCATGAAGACTTGTGATGGCTTCTCGGTGCCTGTGGGTAAGGCACACAAGGGCTTCCCAACTGATGTTCGGTCTGCCCTTCCAGCCAGACTCTCTCTCCGGACACCCTCCAGCCTTCAGTCACGCACGCTGCTAGGGCCCTGAAACAAGGTGCTCAGTGCCAGCGGGCACGGTGCCTCCCTGCCCCGGCTAGCCAGTGCCTTGCCTACACAGGAGCCTTTCCAGAGCATTCTCACCCTGCCAGCTTGGCTCAAATACACCTCTTCCAGTGAAGACTGCCCCGTCCCCCGCCTCTGTGCCGCCGAAGGTCACAAGATAGACCGTGTGAAAACCGAATGTCTCAATGGTAAAACGTTTTTATTCCTATTTTGGGGGAAAAACACAGACAGTATACTAACTGGTAATCACAGTTAAACCACTTTATCAGCCAAAGATAAAAAAACCTTTATTGAACACTCACTGATTCACCACATTCCATGAAGAATCTGTTCGCTAAATGTTGGGCTCATTTAGCAGGAACGTGTTTGTGAAATTTGCCATTGATCAGTGGATGCCTTAATTTTGCACAGAACAAAATTGCATTAAAATATTAATGCCACTGACCATTACTTTGCCATTTGAGAGCAGTTTTTATGGGAAATGCAGTATATCATTCCCAACATTAGAGTAATGTCATGAAAGAATTTGCTGGATATTGCTTACTTGAAAATTTCAAGGCAAGACAAACCCCCTTTCCATGAAGCCCATCTTTGCATTATATACAAGAGAGTGGGTAAAAAGATCAAATTAAAATGAGGCTTTGCTTTCATTTCTGGAATGACACTGTCACATTATAAATTCTTTCCACTAATATGGGCTCTGAACCAAAAGATGGCAAATTTCACTTTTTTTTTTTTTTTAACATTTTTAAATGTTTATTTTTGAGAGAAAGAGAGAGAGTGAGAGAGCAGGGGAGGGACAGAGAGAGAGGGAGACACAGAATCTGAAGCAGGCTCCAGGTTCCGAGCTGTCAGCTTTGATGTGGGGCTCGAACCCACAAACTGTGAGATCGTGACCTAAGCCAAAGTTGGACGCTTAACCAACTGAGCCACCCAGGCTCCCCTCTCATTACTTTTTAAAATGAAACCTGAGTGTTATTCTGTCTTCTCACTGTCACACCCTTGTCCTCAGTCATGATAAAATCCTGCCAATTTTAGCTTCCGACACTGTATTCTTCAGACACCCCCATCATGAGCCACCACCTGAATGCCTCCCGACTTCAGGACAGCACTGTCACCTTGTGCCTGGAGTACCTCACCCAGCTGACCCTCGTGCTCCCACACTTGCTTACACGCGCAAGGTCTGATCACGCCATTCCTCTGCTTCCGTGGTGACCATCCACCCATCGCTGCCCATCTGCAGCCCCTTCACAAATATCTGCTGAGTGCTTCTATGGGCCAGACAATGGGATGGAACCTTCAGATGGAGTGAGTTCCTTAATGAGGCCCCCATGGGTCCCTCTGATAAGGTCTGGTCCCTGCTTATTCCCTCATCTGCTGGTCACATTTGAAGTCTTCGGTCTATTGAGAAGAATGCTTCCTGCCCCTTGAACTCACCATTCTATGTCTTGCCTCTGTGTATTTGTCTAGGACACCTTCCCTGTCTCAGCTAACCTGAACTCTAGGGATCCTTCGAGAGTCTAGAGTTACTTATCTGGAAGCCTTCTTTTTTTCCTTAACTGGAAAAAGCAGGAGTATTTTAATAGGCTTCACAGATAATTTTTACGGATATTCTTCTATGGTATTACACCAACATTTTGCAAGAAGTCATTTCTTAAAGATTAGTAGAAATCTGGCCATGTGTAGCAACATGGATGGACCTTGAGGGTGTTATGCTGAGCGAAATAAGTCANTCAGTTGTGTTCAAATCTGTTGGTCTGACTTGGCACGGATCTTTTATTTGAGTGTGATCTGGCAACATCATGCGATGGTCCACTGAACTATGGTGATCTTCCAAATATTGACACACTTCAATCATCCAGTGTGAAAATATCCCATCATTGACATCACCACCAATGTCACAGGAAGTCTTTCAAGATCTGAGGGGCTGTCATGCTAGTGGTGGTAGATATAAGTCTTCGAAAATACCGGTTTTTAACTGAAAGCTTGAGTTTTTTCATTAGCAACAAGTACTGTCAGTTAAGACCCTTCAAGTGACAGGCTCACTTCATCCTCTTCTTCCCTCCCCCCATTTATTTTGATTTATTATTTAAATTCAAGTTAGTTAACATATAGTGTGGTCTTGGCTTCAGGCATAGAACCCAGTGATTCATCTCTTACAGATGACACCCAGTGCTCATCCCAACAAGAGCCCTCCTCAGTGCCCATCCCCCATTTAACCTGCCCCCCACCTCCCATCCAGCAACCCTCAGTTTGTTCTGTGGAAGCCTTCCTTAACCGCTCCCCACTCCTGCCCCTTACCCCCCGCCTGGGTGCCCGCGATGTGAATGTCTATAGAGCCCTGTGTACATTTATACTAGTGTCCTCTTCACATTGTTATTGTTAACTATTTTCTGTCCTGTGTCCCCTTCCTTGATTATACCTTGAGCCCCTGAAGGCCTGGACAGGTCTTACTCATCTTTGTATTCCCCAGCGCCCACCCCAGTACATGGCACCCAATTAAGTACACAGTGAATCTGTCAGGTGACTTAGCACCTAAGCGAAGATGCCTGACCCCCAAAACACGTTAGGTCAGAACTACTATTACAGATACCGATACACTCAGTTTATGCAAATCACATTTGTCCTGAAAATGCCGGCGGCTGGTGGCATCATTCGCACCAGCTACAGCCTCTTCCACCGGGAATTCTGACACAGGTGCCCTGAACCATCCAGCTTTCTCCCCTGATCCGTGTTTTTGGAGACTGTCAGCTGATACATATATTTCGTGGCTTAACAAAACCCCGAAGCAGCAGCCATCAAGGACTCCAGCGCGGGAGCCACACCTTAAACCTCAAACATCTCTGTAGGGGGCGCTGGATGAGGAGGCAAAAACCCAAAAGCAAAATCAAACCAAAGCAAACCGACCCAACAACTCAGCCGTACAGTGAAAACCCTTAAGGAGCAAAGTGTTATAAGTGGTGCTGGTTCAAAGAGAAATGGTCCAAAAGTGGTGGAAAGGGTGGCTGTAGGTGAGGAGACACAAAGGGTAAGACCTTTCCATGATGACCGTTGTTACCGTGGAGCCTGTGCACATTCCCAGCCCTCCTCATCTGACCTCAAACTGGCAACACCTGGCTTTCATGTTACGTTCTGTGTGGAGGCCGTGGGATACACCAGAAGACTAGTGGTTGTTCCAAAATGGCTCTGAGAGTCTATCGTGCTTCTGGTTTTGTCTTTAGCAAGGCTCGACCATTCACTCAACAGACATAGATTAAGGATCTTCCCTATTACAGGCACTATGCAGTCTTCCTTGTGGAGCCTACGTTGTGGTACTAATATCCCACTGCATAATAAAACTGGGGAACCCCTGTGGGCAAGAAAGCCAAATGCAAAGTTGATGCTGTGAAATTACCAAAATTCTTTTATTTTTTAACATTTTCATTTTTGAGAGAGAGAGAGTGTGAGCAAAGGAGGGGCAAAGAGAGGGAGACACAGAATCCAAAGCAGGCTCCAGGCTCTGAGCTGTCAGCACAGAGCTTGATGTGGGGCTTGAACCCACAAATTATGAAATCATGACCTGAGCTAAAGTCAACTGAGCCATCCAGGTACCCCAAAATTACCAAAATTCTTAAATTTACATCCTTACCCAACCTAACAAAAGCAAATATTTGCACAATAAAAAGGAATTGCCTCTCTTAATCAACCTCAAAATACCCCTTCTCCTGGTTCTCCCTCTCTGGCCCACCTCTGCCAGTTTTAAATGTGCAGGATGTATGTTAGTTCTCAGAGGTGGGTGGCTACAGGCATTAGCTGGGCAGGGACTCAGGACACCAGCCTTCAGTGAACGATGTACAGCAGATCCATCTAGACCCTCAACAGTGCCCTCAGTGGGAGACACTCCTGGTCTTTACAGTAAGCTCAACGTAACAGGAAGTCAAGTCAAGAAAGGGTTATGGAATGCCTCCTGTGTGCAAGGCCCCAAGTGCTGGCTAATAGAGGTGATAGAGAAGTAAGACACAATGGCCGGTCCTCATGAAGCTTTCGGTGAACAGAGAAGTCGCCAAAAGGGCCAGAATAATGGCACAGAAATATTAATAACCACTGTAAAGGAGATCTCAGAGTGAAAGACCTTCCTTTAACTTGGTACATCAGGAAAAGCTCTATTGACAGATGATGTTTGAAAGGGCCTGGAAGGGTACATAACATTAACACAGGAAAATG
The DNA here is from genome assembly GCF_008692635.1 of Crocuta crocuta. Taxonomy (NCBI): domain Eukaryota; kingdom Metazoa; phylum Chordata; class Mammalia; order Carnivora; family Hyaenidae; genus Crocuta; species Crocuta crocuta. The sequence continues at coordinate 1,177,455 of NW_027532592.1, forward strand.
GGGGCGGGGGAAAACTGTGCAGGGAAATGTCAGCCACCCAGATATGCACAATGAGGTGGGGAAATTTTTATTTTCTGAAAAAAAAAAAAAAAAAAATCAAGCTCATAGACACAGGGATCGGACCAGTAGTTGCCAGAGTTGGGGTGAAGAGGGTCAAAGGGTAGAAAGTTCCAGTTATAAAGAGAGTCCTCAGAACATGACGCCCAGCGCAGGGACTATAATAGTTAACGATCCTGCAACACACATTTGAAAGTCATAAATCTTAAAAGAGCATAAATCTTAAAAGTTCTTATCACAAGAAAAAAACCATTGTTTTTTGTGTGACTATGTGTGGTGAGGACGTTAACTAGATGTACAGCTGTGATCATTTTGCAACAATGCAAATAGCGAATTATCACTTACATCATATCACGTGTGAATTACGTGTCAGTTACACAAAAAACCCATCTAGGAACAGGATGGTAGAAAGGACTTCCAGGGAGAATCCTCCCTCTGAAGCCGCTCTAGTAACTGCCAGGCAGGAAGATACCAGAGTCTGCATGGTCTGATCTGAGGACAGCTCTTCTGGGGGAAGCCAGAGGAGGGATTTGCTTGTGGCTCCAGGGATTTATGTGAAAGAAAGTGAAATAAGCACCAAAACACAAGACGCTTTTTCAACTAAATGAAAACCCACTCAGGAAAATAACTGGCAGCCGAGCCTAGAAAACAAGACATGAGATATTCTCTTTGCGGTTCCTGAGAATTCCGAGTTTCTAACAGTTTTTCTGTTCACTTCACATGTGGCCGATTTATTGTAATTTAGTGAAATCATCATGATAGTGGCAGCAGTGCCGTCAGCAGCAGCCGGCCTTCCGCTCCATTACTAACATTGCTGAAAACAGACAGACCTTCCCTTCCTCGGCCGCCCTGAAGTCACACGTGTCCCTGGGAAAAACCACGAGATTCTCCATGTTGCTGACAGATACCCCAGCATATTGAGTACACCGGCCCGAAGAGCTGGAAATTCAGCAAAAGGCTGCATAAGAGATGGCTCGTTCAGGTGAAAACCGCTTTGGAGGGAGTCTTAGCAAAGCCAAATCCCTGTCTACGTACAGTCTGGTGCCTGGAGTTCAGGTTTACTGGGAGTGCCACATAAGTGCAATAAAAGCTTATGCTACTCTGCTCTCCTTGCAATAAATATCCACTTGAGCACACTAGAAGTCAGAAGGACAGTGGGTTCTCACGAGCGGAGATCCCTGTAACTGCACATTTGTCGGGGGGGGGGGGCACGTGGG
>NW_027532592.1:1179053-1225555 GCF_008692635.1 Crocuta crocuta
CTCTGGGGGAGGGTGGGGGTACCTGTGACAACCCTGGGTGGGCTCGGGTCCGGCGTCAAGGAGCAAGTCATCTACGGCTGCCTCACGAAACCTCCGGCTTCTGCAAGAGGCTGGTGCGGCAGGGTACAAACCCCAAGGGTCAAGGCTAAGTCACTGCTGGAGGTTCTACATCTGGCCTCTCTTCCCCGTCACATCCCTGATTGAACAATCATGCAGAGGTGCTCTGTATAGGCCCAATGACAACTTGAAAGTGTATAATTTGTTTGCTTTCTTAGCACAAAGGGAAAAATTAGTCACCTTCAAAATGTGAGGAGCGGCCTTGGGAGTAAGTAAGCCCTTGGGGTCCATTCAAAGCTGGCTGCCCCCCTGCCCATGGAGGGATGCCCACTGGCAGAGAGCAAGGGGCCGGGGAGCGTCACACACAGGGGACACGTCCTCTCATCGCACACTCACACTCTGTCTCGCACATGTACAACAGGAGCTGCTGATACCCAGAGACACCGTTTTGTAAGTCGGTCTGTCTGTCATCCTGCACAAGTACTGATGGACACATGGGTGGCTGGGTGGACGCGCTATGGCTCCTCTCCCTGGCAGGGGATGATGACGAGCTGGCCCTCAGGCACAACAGGAAGGGCCGCGCAGAGAGCAGAGAGGGTCCCTGACATGGGCGCAGGCCAGGCGCTGGGAAGGTGGCTCGCTTACCTCCTCCCCCGCCTCGATGTCGCGGACCGCGCGCAGCAAGAGGTGGGGCCCGTTGAACACAATGGAACAGTTGGGGTCACAGCTGTGATTGAGCAAAGACATACTGCAGGGAAGAAAAAACGGGGTACCGTCACTCAGCAGACACAGTCCAACACACAGATTTCACAAATACAATGAGCCGAAGGCACTTCAGCCTGGGATGCGGGTCAGGGGAGGCTGACAGTGCACCAGGGGCCGTGCTCTGGGGAAAGAGCTGTCACAGCTCCACGTCACGGACAGCCAAATGCCCCCTGACACGACACGGAGGCTCCTTGGGGAAGTGTGCTTGGAGTCCTTTCTGTGGGTGAATGTGGGGGCGGCCATCTCATTAGATGGCAGCCGGGACCCCACCACACAGCATCTGGTCTACGTGGCCCCGTAGGACACCGGATGCAGGATGGACACAGCTGCACTGGGCCATGAGGAGAGGTCTCCCTCCTACACAGAACACTGGCAGCATCCTGCTCACTAGATCCCGGAGCGTGCAGGCCGGCCCAGGTGTCTTGGTGCGGTGACCATCCGGGAAGGTGATTGGGTTTAAGCTGCAGCATGTCTGATAATACTCAGAGTAGATGTGAGTATTTACTGAGCAGAGAGCACTCTCCTGGGTAGGGAGCACTCTCCTGGGTGGGGAGCACTCTCCAGGCCCTTGCATGTGCTTTTCAAATGCAGTCACCACGCTAACCTCCTGAGGATCGTTTACAGAGGGCAACATGGGAAGTAAATGGCACACATCTAGCACGTGGGAGCCGATCTGAAATGAGGCGGTGTCAACCCAGAGCCTGTGCTCCGAAATATTCGTGCCAGTGTTTTCGGACGACTTGCACCAACAGACTTGTGATTTTTAAGGCTTGTGAGAAATAAGAAGAGAAGCTGACTTCTCAGGTTTATAATTAGTTATAAGAAGGTCTGTGTTTATACCTGGACCTTCAGAGCATGAAAACAAACAGAAGCAAAGTGGGACTGCGCTTGCAGAATAAGAATCGTGTGCTTCTGCCCAGGAGGCTGCGGAATAAGGTCCAGGCAGGGACGGGGAAGAATCAATCCTGGCCTGTCATTCACCAGCACCCACAATCCCCAACCTCCTGGGTTCCTGAGAGTAAGAATTTAGGTCTGAGCTCTGCCTCTTTGGTGATACCACCGCATATAAAATGGTTTATAAAATTCTTTCCTATAAACTTAACATTCTCCATTTTCTTATCATTTATCATTAGGTTTCAAGCATTGCTCTTAAACCAGCTGCAGCAATAGCCTTTCTAGCACCTTCCACAGGGCTGGGGGGCTGGTGGGAATTACGGCCGTTCCTCCCAGTAAAGAAGATCTCATTCACCATACCTCGGGTATAGACCAACGCCAACTTCCTGCATCTCCGCATTACAGATGGTGAAGGAGTTACAGATCACCTGTGAAAACAAGGAGAAGACCATCAGGATTACCAGAGTCACCTAAGAAACATGTAGGCAGGGCACCTGGGTGGCTCAGTGGGTTGAACACCCAGCTTCGGCTCAGGTCACGATCTCACAGTTTGTGGCTTCGAGCCCTGTGTCGAGCTGCTTCAGATTCTGTGGATCCCTCTCTCTCTGCCCCTGCCCTGCTTACACTCTGTCTCTCTCTCTCTCTCAAATGTTGCAGGCAAGAGAACAGAAATTTTCAGAATAAAATGCAAGAGTTTTAATACTTTTAGTAGCTGCTTTGGAAAGATCCAAGCCACACCTGGATGCTCTCTCATTTGCAAAAAGAAATGTATCTGGGACACACTTTCCATAAGAACGTCAGGTGGGTAAGTGCAGAAATATCAACAATCTGCAGAAAAAATTCAGGCTTAAACCAGCACCAGGCCTATTAATTTCAGTCTAATCCTCTCCCCCAAAGTTATGCAATTACATGAAAGGCTCAAATTTCAGAATACACATAATCTATTTACTGAGAACCAGACTCCTACCACACTGGATTTTTTCCCCCCTCAAACGCCTGCAGTTTCCAGATACTGTGCATCTGATGAGTAGCAGCAGCCTGTCTGTCTCCCACAAAGACGGAAGCACACCCGAGAGCGGCTGTGATCGAGCTGACAGGCCACAAGGAGCTCAGAAAGTCCTTCGGTGGAGCCACGGCATTTACCAGGCACACGGGACGCCTCGCTGAGTAGGAGGGGGCAGTGGGGCAAAAGGAATAAAAGATGTAATCGCTGTGCTCAAGGGACCTAAAATCCTATGGACAGTCACCCAGAATCACGAGAAGAGCACTTGACTTAGAAACGGAAAATCTAGGCCCTGGCCACACACGGCTGCCTCAGGGACGTGCTGCGGATGGGCAGTGAAGGAATTAAACAAAGTTCCTGCCTTCATGACGTCTAAATCCAACGGGGGAGACAGATAAAAATTCAAGGGTAGAAAACTGTCACACGTGGATAAAAGCTAAGGAAGAAATAAGGCTAAGGGATAGAGGAAAAAGCGCTCAGGACAGCTCTGCGGGGTAAGAGGACATTTAAGCAGAGACCTAAGAAGCTGTGGAAATGAACATGTGCACAGTGGGGCGGTGAAGGTTCATCTCAGGAGAAAGAGCAAGTGCAAAAGCCCTGAGGTGTGAATATTCTTAGGTACAGAATAACAGGTATAGAAAAAAAGCTGGCACAGGGAAAGCAGAGCAAGGGAGAAGAAAAGGGGGTAAGATACGAGATCAGAGAGGCAGCTAGATCTTGTATGGATCTAGAGCCACGTCTGAATTTTATTTTAAATGAGACAGGAAGCCACTGGGTTGCTTCTGAGCCAAGGCGCGAATGGACCTCATGTCTGTTTGGAAAGGATCACTCTCTTGTTGTGCAGAGAAAGGGGCTAGAGGAAGACACAGGGGGAAGGAGAGGAGATGAGCAGCCCAGTGAGACTGGAGGTGGGGTGCTGGTGGCAGAAGTGGGGAGCCTGGAGTGGTGCTGCCAACACGATTTGCTCACGGACAGCCCACAGGGGAGCGGCAAGCGGCAAGGATCAGGTCTGAGCGTGGGCCCGAACGAGAGTACAGCTGCCATCCGTTGACGTGAGGAAGACGGTAGAAGAAACAGGTGTGGCCGCAGCGGCCTGGGAGCCAGTGGCTCCGTGCTCAGTCTGAAACGGCCCGTCAGATGCCCCAGCCCAGGCTGCGTGTGCATGAGCCGCCAGAGTTCTGGGCAGCAGCGGGGCTGGGGATGGGCATTAGGACAAAGCAGACCAAAGCCCTTCGAGAAGAGTGGAGACTCGAAAGGAACCAGGGACTACAAACGGACACTGGCTTCCTGTGTTAGCTGCTGTAAAGGGAAAAACCAGTGACAACGAATTTCTCTAAATCAGGTTTACATGAAAGAACGTCATGTATGAAAAGCGTTGGGTCCTTTGAGACCCTGCCACTGCTCTAAAGAGCTCCTCCATGAAATCTAGTGTGACCCATGCCGTGGCGTTGCCCCTAAGAGTCTCATCAAACTGCAGTTTCCGATCAGGAAATAAACTGGTGCGCACACACGTATTCTGAACACATACTGGTTAAATCGCTTGAAGGGCATGTGTTTCACATTAAATTGCAAGAGAGCACTGCCTGTATATATTTATGCATAAGATGGATGGTGGAAAGACGGGACAAAAGATCTTGTGTTTTCTTTTGGAAACTTTAAACATTTTTAAATGGGTATGAATTTGGGGGTGGGAAAGAGGAACTTGAACCCATATGTTTAAAGCGTAATCAGGACTTTACCAAAAGTAATCTACCAATGAAAAACCAGATCAAACAGATCGAATTTGTTAACTATTGAATCAAACCAAAATGTAAACATCTTTTCTGCTACGAAGCACATTAAAGGCTTTCCCAAAATTGGTTTATTCTGACAGAATGTTTAAAAAGAAAGAGCTAACAAGGGGAAGAGGCAGCCTGGCTGTGTCTTCCTCCAGGGAACTTCCTGATCCCTTGGCCTTAGCTCACTTACTCATCTCTTAAATGGCATTTCTCACATGGGGTCATTATTCACCCATTTATTGGGCACCATACACACCTACGGTATAAAGGACACACAGGGTGCTGATGGTGGTTCTTATGTGAAAGACCCCAATTAAGGGTTTTCTGATGGATGGATGGTTGTGTGGGTGTGGTCCTCAGTGCCCCCGGAGGGTCACTGTCTAGAACAAGGGTCGGAGAAGATGCCAGAAGTAAGTCACAGACACCCAGTAGGTGCAGAAAATGACAGATGGACATAGTCTGCGCTCTGAGAAGAAGAAATTAATCTTCCATCTCTCTTGTCTGTAGGTATCCAATCTTCTGACATCCCTTTGTACGATCTCGCTTTCCACTCTAGCTCATCTTTTGTTTCATCCTCTTTTCCATTAGTCCAGTGGACAACAGGCTTACCTATCAGAAGAGCACGAGGGGCTGTTTGATCCTCTACTTAAAATGCCAGAGGCCTGAGGGGCGCCTGGGTGGCTCAGTCGGTTAAGTGTCCGACTTTGGCTCAGGTCATGATCACACGGTTCGTGGGTTCAAGACTCATCAGGCTCTGTGCTGACAGCTCAGAGCCTGGAGCCTGCTTCACATTCTGTGTCTTCCTCTCTCTCTGGCCCCCTCCTGCTCCTGCACTCACTCTCTTGTGCGCGCTCTCTCTCTCTCTCTCTGAAAAATAAACATTTAAAAAATGCCAGGGGCCTGGTACACAGGGCACAAAATAACTACGTGCAAAATGAATGAATGAATGAATAAATGAATGAATGAATGACAGTCCCCTCATCTCTTGCATTAACTTTTCCTTTGTTTACTTTCCTCCCTTCTTTTCCTCTTCTCATCTTCACTGGTACCAGTTGGCTACCCTCCTCTCTCATTTTGCCTCACTCCACGATAGAGGTAGGGGGTTTCCAAGTTCCACTGAACAAATTCCTCATTCGTATTATCCTGAGAGGCGCTGTGTGCTAGTGTTCCTGAGCTAAAACAGTTTAACTTTTTCCCTACCCCCACTTTTTAAAAATACATATTTTAAAATATTTATTTGTTTTGAGAGACAGAGAGAGGCAGAGAGAGGGAGAGAGAATCCCAAGCAGGTTCCATGCTGTCAGTATGGAGGGAGCCCAACCCAAGGCTCGATCCATGAACTGTGAGATCATGACCTAAGCCAAAATCAAGAGTCAGATATTCAACAGACTGAGCCACCCAGGCGCCCCTGCCTACTCCCACTTTTATTAAAAATAGTGATTTCAAAAAAAAAAAATTGGTTTCACTCACTAATACATCCTTATGTGCTCAAGTGAAAATCTGAGAATGAAGGACTTTCTTTATATCCAGAAATAAAAGAATGGAAATAAAGTCCAGAAATAAAAGTTTAAGCACTTTTCAAAGTATTTCTTTGTATAAATAGTTGTCTTAGGAAATTACACAGGTTAAATGATTAATGAATGAAGACTTCACACAAAGATGCCTTTCAAAAAGCATAGCATAGGGGTGCTGGGTGGCTCAGCTGGTTAAGTGTCCGACTCTTGGTTTCGGCTCAGGTTCATGGGTCTGAATCCATGTCAGCTCTGCGCTAGCAGCACAGAGCACACTTGGGATTTTCTCTGTCTCCCTCTCTCTCCGCCCCTCCCCCACTTGCTTGTGCATGTGTGCGCGCTCTCTCTCTCTCGAAATAAATAAACATTAAAAAAGCATATTATTAGGATTACTTCAATAAAAAAGCAATTAAGTTAAAAAATTCTTTCTAAAGCCTAAGTTGGATTATTGCTTTAAAATACTATGACAGAAAATTAAAACATACATTTAAGTTATCTTATAATTATTAAATATAACGTTATGCATACTCTTCATAATATTTCTTTTGAAATATTAAAAAGCCTTTATAACACTGTAGCTTTTGTACATACTATAATTGTAGTGAGCTAGCACAAATGATTGCTGACTTCTGTATTTTGTAAAAACAACTAAAGTAAAATTTTAAATATTCTATTAATCATGATAAAACCCCTCAACAAAGCAGGTTTAGAGAGAATATACTTCGACAAAATAAAGACCGTATAGGAACTACACACACCTAACATCATACTCAATGGTGAAAACCTAAGAGCTTTTCCCCTAAGATTGGGAGTAAGACAAAGATGTCCACTCTCACCACTTTATTTTGTCATAATACCGGAAGTCCTAGCCACAGCAATCAGACAAGAAAAAGAAATTAAAGGCATCAAAATTGGTAAAGAAGTGAACTTTCTCTATTTCCAGATGACATAATACTATTTACAGAAAACCCTAAAGACTTCACCACAAAAGTACTAGAACTGATAATTCAGAAAGGTTGCAAGATACAAAATCAACATACAGAAATCCATTAACTTTCTATACACTAATAATGAAGTAAGAGAAAGAGAAATTAAGAAAACAGTCGCATTTACAATTACACGAAAAAGAATAAATACCTAGGAATAAGCTTAACCAAAAAGATAAAAGACTTGTACTCTGAAAACTATAAAACATGGATGAAGGAAATTGAAGACAACACACAAAGTTATTTTATGTTCATCGATCTGAAGAACAAATATTGTTAAAATGCTCATCTACCCAAAGCAAGCTACACACTTAATGCCATACCTATCAAAATTCCAACAGCATTTTTCAGAGAACTAGAACAAATAATCCTAAAATTTGTATGGAGAGATGAAAAAAATCCCAAATAACCAAAGATATGAAGAAGAAGAACAAAACCGGGGGTGTCACAATCCACATCCCAGATTTAAAGATATTCTCAAAGCTGTTATAATCAAAACAGTATGGTAATGGCACAAAAATAGACACATAGATCAGTAGAACAGAATACAGAACCCAGAGATGAATCCACAATTATATGGCCAATTGATCTTCAGCAAAGCAGGAAAGAATATCCAATGGGAAAAAGACAGTGTCTTCAAAAAACAGTGTTGGGAAAACTGAACAGCTATATGCAAAAGAATGAAACTGGCCCACTTATTTAAACCATACAAAAATATAAGTTCAAAATGGATTAAGGACCTAAATGTGAAATCTGACACCATAAAAATCCTAGAAAAGAGTGTGGGCAGTAATTTATCTGGCATCGGTTGTAGCAACAGTTCTCTAGATATGGCTCCTAAGGCAAGGGAAACAAAAGCAAAAATAAACTATTGGGACTACATCAAAATAAAAAGCCTCTGCATGGTAATGGAAACAATCAACAAGACTAAAAAGCAAGCTACTGAATGGGAGAAGGTATTTTCAAATGACACATCAGATAAAGGGTTAGTATCCAAAATATACAAAGAAGTGATACAACTCAACACCCCCCAAAAAAATAACCCAATTAAAAAATGGGCAGAAGACATGAACAGGCATTTCTCCAAAGAAGACATACAGACGGCCAACAGACACATGAAAAGATGCTCAACGTCACTCATCAGCAGGGAAATACAAATCAAAACTACAATGAGATATCACCTCACATCTGTCAGAATGGCTGAAATTAAAACACAAGAAACAAATGTTGGTGAGGGTGTGGAGAGGAAGGAAATCCTGTGTACTGTTTGTGGGAATGCAAACTGGTGCAGGCAATGTGGAAAAGTAAAGTGTGCTCAAAAAAATATGGAGTTTCCTCAAAAAGATTAAAAATAGAATTACCACATGACCCAGTAATTCCACTACTGAGTATACACCCATAGAGTATAAAAATACTGGGGCGCCTGGGTGGCTTAGTCGGTTAAGCGTCCGACTTTCGCTCAGGTCATGATCTCGCGGTTCGTGGGTTCGAGCCCTGCGTCGGGCTCTGTGCTGACTGCCAGCTCAGAGCCTGGAGCCTGTTTCAGTCTGTGACTCCCTCTCTCTCTGACCCTCCCCTGCTCGCACTGTCTCTCTCTCTCCTAGAAATAAATGAAACATTAAAAAAAAAAAAGAATATAAAAATACTAACTCAAAAACATATATGCACTCCATGTATGTTTATAGCAGCATTATCTATGATAGCCAAATTACGGAAGCAGCCCAAGTGTTCACTGGTTGACAAATGGATAAAGAAGCTGTGGTATGTATATAATGGGGTATTACTCAGCCATCAAAAAGAATGATATCTTGCCATTTGGAATAATATGGATGGATCTAGAGCAATAATGCTAAGTCAAATGAATCAGTCAGAGAAAGACAAATACCATATGATTTCACTCATATGTGGAACTTGATAAACAAAACAGATGAACAAAGGAAAAAAAAGAGACAAACCAAGAAGGAGAGGTGGGTAGGGGGATGGGTGAAATAGTTGAAGGGGATTAAGGGAATAATTCTCAGGATGAGCACTGGGTGATACAGAGAAGTGTTGAATCACTATATTATACACCTGAAACTAATATAATACTATATGTTAACTATCCTGGTGCACACACACACACACACACACACACACACACATAGATACACACTCACACTCACACATTCATTCTATGAATGGAATTCTTTTTTTTAATGTTTTATTTATTTTTGAGAGAGATGGCATGAGCAGGGGAGGGTCAGAGAGAAAGGGAGACACAGAATCTGAAACAGGCTCCTGCCTGAGCTGTCAGTACAGAGCCTGACGCAGGGATTGAACCCACTAACCATGAGATCATGACCTGAGCTGAAGTTGGACGCTCAACCGACTGAGCCACCCAGGTGCCGCTATGAACCAAATTCTATGTCATATGGTTCAGGTTTTAGGTCCAAAACCTGACATTTGTGTTCTCGGATTAAAAGTTCCCCTGCAGCAATCACGCCAAAACACAAAGAGAACACTGCAGAGAGTTGTTTTATATACATGTTTAAATTTCACATTTGTCCTTAAGTTTCCTGAATTAGAAGTTTTTTGTTGTAGCAGAAAAGAAATGAAGGCATTAGCGACACTAGGGAAAATCGCCGACACACCATCGCCTTTAAGGGCGAAGCTGAATGGCCATAAGAAAACGCACAGCCCATTGCGAACAGTGATTCAACCCTAGAGCAGGAGCGATCCACTTCCCAGCACCCCCTCGCCCTAACTACTCACTTCTACAAAGAACTTGATCTGTGTGCAAGTAGGTATAACTGGCTTCTAGCCTACGCTAAAGAATGCTTTCAATTTCAACAAATATTAATTTTAAAACATTTCTTACAAAAGGGAACTCAGTTTCTAAACACAAACATAAGGCAGTTTCTGCAAAGGCCATCTGCATCTCTTCTATAATTTCTCTATTTAAGGCATAAGTAAGAGTGCTCAGGACACAGAAATCTGACACACAGAGTTTATTAATTAGAGAGGCTAAAGGTAAGTTTTCAAAAGAGAGCTTACTGTATTGATTTTATTAAGGTCTGTGCATAGAAGGAAAGGAAGGAGGGAGAGCTGGCAGATACGAAAACCAAAAGCAGAGGCTTCTGTGTAAAATAACCCCCACCCCCACCCCCAGCACTATTCATTCTCTGACTTTAGAAGCAGGGGAAGTATTTCAGCCAGGGTATATCATTCTCCTCCATGGCAACTGATGTTTTATTAAACATGGAATTATTTTTTTTAAGAGTCTTCTCATAAACCTCAAGAGATTTAAAATTGTACCTCCTGATCCCTCCTATCTGCACGGCAGACACTGAAACGCCTTCCGTGATTCGACCCAGGTCTTTCCCAATACCCTGCTCCCACCTCTGGTCACTCGCTTACCATCTTCCCTGGGCCTGAGAACAGGCGGTCTACAGTCCACACACCAGCTGCGGAAGGAGGTGGGCTCAGGCGTGAAGAGACAGCACTTCGCAAAGGACAAAAGTCACAAATCCCCGAATTCGCAGAAGTGTTCCAGAAGGTTCACAACAGTAAGGACGGTTATGGTACCTTCAGCCTTTAAAATCAACGACTAGGGGCGCCTGGGAGGCTCAGTCGGTTAAGCAACCGACTCTCGGTCTTGGCTCAGGTAATGATCTCATGCTTCATGGGATTCAGCCCTACATCAGGGTCTGAGCTGACATCGAGGAGCCTGCTTGGGATTCTCTCTCTCTCTCTCTCTCTCTCTCTCTCTGCCCTTTCCCTGCTCACTCTCTCATGCTCTCTCAAAATAAATAAACAAAAATAAAATCAATCAATAAAACCATTAGTGCAATATATTTTCCCTTTGTTGAGAAGGAGCAGAAAGCTGCCCTGTTTCACCCGTGGAGACTGTGAGCAGGTGTGCTCAGGGCCTGTCACTGTGTGTACCGCCAGCCTCGTGGAATCTGATCTCATGGAGGTTCCTGAGGTTTCTGTCATAGGCTATTCCACTGGCAAACCTAATGGACCACTGGCTGAAGACAGCAAGTGAGGATGTTGGAAAACAAGTTAAGGAAGGACATAAAAATGAGAATTTTATAAATGTGACTCAAGGCACTCCATTATAATGACTTTTATCTGGTAGAAATTCTTACAAATCACCTTAAGATGTCTCCAGTATTTAGAAAATGCTAGAAGGAGAATAATCTTATTCTAGTAGTCATATAATCTTATTTTTAGCAGATGGCATGAAAACTACTGAAGTCTCCTGTGTGTTATTTGAAATGTGTTCGCACCTAGCCATTAAAAGTTAATAACCTAGGTAGTTTTTTTAATGTTTATTTTTGAGAAACAAAGAGGTACAGAGAGATAGAGCATGAGCTGGGGAGGGGCAGAGAGAGAGGGAGACACAGTATCTGAAACAGGCTCCAGGCTCTGAGCTGTCAGCACAGAGCCTGACGAGGGGCTCGAACTCACGAACCCCAGATCATGACCTGAGCTGAAGTCGGAAGCTTAACCAACTGAGCCACCCAGGCGCCCCAATAACCCAGCTAGTTTTTTATAGATTATGAGGTTGGTAAACATCAGGCTACAAAAGCACGATGCTAAGACCCAAACCAAAAATATTCACTTACACTTTTAAAAAGCATTATAAATGATGCTTTTTTGAACAAAACTAATTTAAAACAAATTAAACCACATATGCCTCTTGTTAAATGGAAAAGTAAAAATTTGTCCTTATATTATGTGAATATTATTCAAGGTTTTGAAAATGTACTTTAGGACACAAGCCAAGTGGAAAACAAAATGATCTAACTTGAGAGCACTCCTTTACCACGTCCCGTGTCACAATATGCCTGCACATGCGTCCCAGACCCTCTACATTCAAGTACTCTCTGTTCCCACAACTGTGATGGTGTCGGTCATGTTTCCAGCTGTGCTCACAAACGGTGCACACCAGACACACAAAATACTCGACAAAGTATTGCAACTGACTTGCAAAGGGTAAAATGAACACCAGGGCCAATGTCAGAAGCAAGGGCATAGCACTCATACAACTGCGCTTCCCACTTTAAATCCTTCCCAAGGTCAACTACCAAACGTCAGCACATGAGGATTCACAAAATGAAGCCCTTTTAGACAACATGTCTGTCTTCTGAAACCCACCCCCACTTTCCTATTCCGAAGGGCTTTCCTCATGGCAGAACCCATTACACCTTAAACAACTGCCCCAGATAACAGAAAGCGAAACAGGAAGGATATGCACAAGTTTGCCCATTTTCTTTGTGCTTCCCCTCAGGATATTCCTGGCACTGCATGTCCTTAGAACTCAGCGATGTAAACAGCACTTGCAATAGAGGTCTGTCAAGTATGTATCAAAGTATAAAACACTCTTAACATGGTTTCCATTGTTTAATTTTCCTCCCACATCCCGAGGCTCAGAAATACTGATATTCTTAAATAATTTATTACAGGATATTGTTATAGTTTCCATAGCTCTGCCATAAGCGTCCTTTCTGTTAAACATTTCATCCAGGCGTGCTCCTGTCCAGGAAGTTTATTACCACAACGAACCCAACTTTCCCCCACAGATAACACTTAGATTCTTTTGTTTAGCTTGAGTCTCTGAAAACGTTCTCTTCCGTGATAATCTAGTTTCATTATTCTCTTTCCGTGCAATTAGAACAAAAACCTACCCCCAGGTGGGCCAGCACTCTCAACGATAATTTTTGTTAGTTCGGGGCTAAAATCCTACACAAAGTACGCGAGGTGTGTCACCTGACGAAGGCAGAACTGGACACGGCAGAGGGCGGCTCAAATCGTGTGTTTTCCCATCAAGCTAATGGAGGAAAGAAAACTAGAGGAAACGTGTTCCGTGTGGAAGATAAAACTGAATACAAACCAACTGCTTTGTGTAATCCTCAGTGAAAGATAAACTCCATCGTGAGCTGAGGTTACACGATGCAGAAATTAAGGCAAATGTTCTCTCCAGGAGCAGTTTTGCTGGGCAAGGGTTTGTCACACTGGTCACCCCTGACATCTCAGGGAGTGAAGCCCCAGAATCATGAAGCCCCAGAAGCATGTACCTCACATCACGGCATGACAAGTGCACATGACTCATGGACGAGCCGCACGGGCATGAAGGTGTCTGGGGGGCTAGCAGCCAGGGCTGTTTCCGGCAGGCAGTGGCAGGAGACAAGGGGGCACCTCAGTGGGTCAATCCTTCTGGGGAGGCCCACGGACACCCAGTCCCTGACAATGGACACACGGGCAGGACACGGGTCGGACGATGGCCACAACTCTGTGCAAGGCAGAGTCTACAAGAAATTAGCCTCTGAGGTCAGCCGGTCCCACTTGTGATCTCGCAGGGTGACTCCTCTGTTTTCAGGAGCACAGAAGGAAGCAGAACAGGAAACGAGGCTTTGTTCCCACCCCAGCCCCCATTTCTCTAGAGGTAGCTCATAATCAGTGACCCCCCCACCCCCACTTCCTTCCAGCCACTCGTCCAGACAGCCAGATTTCTAGTTGATCGTCAGCCTCTTCAGGCACCATGATGAATACACCATGATGATGGCACTCTCCCCGGCCTCTGTCCGGACTGGATTCCTGAGCCGGCCGCTAGAGAAAATGCCACCATGCTGCCCTCGCACCACTTCAGTGGTGACCTGCGGAGATTCCTAACGGAGGTCCCCTCCCTCTGTTCAGCGTTCATCGGAACACAGAGAGGAGGGAATCTGGAAGGGCAGATTAAATACATCTTTTCTTTTTTAATATCCACTGCAGAAAGTAAAGTTTAATAAACTCCTTTTTGGGTGGGTATGTATGTTTGTTTTTTTATGTTTGCTTATTTTTGAGAGAGAGAGCGCAAGTGGGGTAGGGGCAGAGAGAGAGGGAGGCAGGGGATCCAAAGCAGGCTCTGCACTGACAGCAGTGATCCCCGTGCGGGGCTCGAACTTGTGAGCCGAAGTCGGACACTTAACCGACTGAGCCAGCCAGGCGCCCCGNCATGGGTTTTTAAAAAGACAGACAGGCCCCGGCCTAGGTGGAGGCTGACCGCTGAGTCGGGATCTGGTCTTGACCTAAGCTTCTCAGCTTCATCCTTTCTCTCGCCTGCTGGTGCCGTCCCCTGCACATTTCACTCTTCCCACCTCGTGTCTCTGCAGGCCAGGCCCCTGTGCCTCGATGTCCCCCCCTTCATCTACTGAACCCCCATGACCCTCCGAGGCCCAGCTCAAAGCTGTCCTCTTGGGGGAGGCCTTCCGACTCGCTGGGGTCAGGGGGCTCTCTGGCTTGTGCCCCCCTGGCTTGCCCACCCATCTACTCCCACGTCCTGTTTGTCAGCCATTTCTTTACATGTGAGTTCTCAGAAGAGAGAAATTCTATTTCATTACTTCCCCTGCCGCCTCGACTCACTCTGGCCTGACACGATGAGTGTGCTCAAAAAATCTCTGCTCAGGGGCGCCTGGGTGGCTCAGTCAGTTGGGTGGCGAACTTCGGCTTGGCTCATGATCTCACGGCTCGTGAGTTCGAGCCCCGCGTTGGGCTCTGTGCTGGCAGTTTGGAGCCTGGGGCCTGCTTCAGATTCTGTATCTTCCTCTCTCTGCCCCTCCCCAGCTTGCTCTCTGTCTCTCTCAAAAATAAACATTCGGGGGCACCTGGGTGGCTCAGTCAGTTGGGTGGCGAACTTCGGCTTGGCTCATGATCTCACGGCTCGTGAGTTCGAGCCCCGCGTTGGGCTCTGTGCTGACAGCTCAGAGCCTGGAGCCTGTTTCAGATTCTGTGTCTCCCTCTCTCTGACCCTCCCCTGCTCATGCTGTCTCTCTTTCTCTCATAGAAATAATAAAACATTAAAAAAATAAAATATAAATATATATATATATGCTCAGTAAATGGCTGCGGACAGAGTACATTCAATACCAATGAGTTTCTTAGCCTTAGTGACTCCTATATCGCATTGTTAATAAACCAAGGCAATCGCTATTTTGCAGCAGAACGAGAAATCTCTTCTTCTCTCTTTCCCTCCTTCTTCTCTCTCCCCACTCCGTATAATCAGCACTCACTCAATGACCCACACAGACTGGGCTCTGGGGCTACGGAAGGTGTCAGCAGGAACCCTGCCCTCAGTGACCCTGACGCCACCCAGGGGACAAAGGTGCGAGGCAATAAATCCTGTGCAAACTGCACCCGAGCCCAGCACATGGGTCAGCAGCTCAGCTGGGACACGTCAGGGAAGGCTCCCTGAAGGGACGCCAGAGGGGGCACCCGCGATCTGGAAACACAAGGGTAACCCACACTTCCTACTCCTTGTGTGACACGGTGGGGAAATAGCAACCTAATTATATATTCTGAAAAATGTTTTCCCTACATCAAAGAAAGTTGGCATAAACGTGATACCCATATGGATTACACTCTGGCTTCCAAAAGCTGAAGGTGGTGACATCTGAGAATAGCAGACGTTACAAGAGAAAACAGCGGGAAGTAAAAGGAGTGGAGACACAGGGCTTTGCCACAACATGTGGGGAAAAACTGCCTGCCGCACCCTTTGGTTTAAGAAAACATTACGAACATCTAAAATGTGTCCTGTCCTGGGGCACCTGGGTCGGCTGCGCGTCCGACTTCGGCTCACATCGTGATCTCACAATTCGGGAGTTCGAGCCCTACGTTGGGCCCCGTGCTGACAGCTCAGAGCCTGGAGCTGCTTTGGATTTTGTGTCTCCTCTCTCTCTGCCTCTCTCCCACCTGTACTCTGTCTCTGTCTCTCAAAACTAAACATTAAAAAACAAAACGTGTCCTGTTCTTGCTCCATGTCACTGGAAGCAGAGGAGGGACAAGGCAGAGTGGTGCCTCAAAGCCACGATGTAATCCTGCGAAGAGCCAAAGAGCAGGAACAGGGAAGGCAGGGTGCACCTGAAGGGGCACCATCCGGACTGGTTGTCGGTGGTGCGGGGACCCGCCGGCCCTCAGAGCTCTCCTCCACCACCCGCTGCAGCCACTAAAAACCACACCACTGAGCCCACCGTTTCCAGCAAGGCGAAGGCCTCCCTGAGGGCACCCGTCCCCGCACAGCACCCCACGCGCTCCATCTTGAGGCCCTCGGGTTCGAGGTGTCTCGGGGTCTCCAGCCCCCTCACAAGGCAGCTCCGAGAGCAGTGTCTTCACTTTAAGGACGAGGGAGGAAGGCTGAGGGAAACCAATACACTATTCATGCTAAGGGTGCATCATCTGCAGAAGTCAGCTTGTCCACATAACCGTCCCAGCGAGCGCTCCGCCCTGAAGGAACTGCACACAAGCCAGGCCGGGAGAAGGGGGTGAGTCCCCGCAAGGTCCGGGACAGGGCTGTCCCCCCGTGCTCAGAAACAGAGGCTTATTCATTCGTTATGGGCTGTTCAGGCGGCAGGCACAGCCTAGGCACCAGGAAGGAAGGAGAAGAGATCACGCCTTTCACCAGTTCGCCTTGTGAAACAAGTAAAAACGTCACGTCTTTCTCTAATTCAGAAAAATTTTAGCCTTTCTCGGCCACGACTGTTTTCCTGACGATTGGCCATATTTCTCTGTAAGCCACTCTGTCGAGAAATGAGCTGGGCAGGGCTCTAGACCGTCAGATGGAGCCAGAAGCGCAGGGCTCCGCGGCTCGCCCGCACCCTGGGGGGCACGCTGGCCGCCCGCGCCCCGATCGTCCGCACGGACGGACTGGGGGTGACCCAAGGCCAGCGGCGAGGCATGCGGGGAAACACATGGCCTCTGCACTGTCCACTCTCCCACTGTCTGAGCGCAGCCGGCCACCATCACCAAATTCATGCCACAATGAAAGGAAGAGAGAGACAATGAAACCCCAACAGTGTGTCATGTGAATGTCACGGGATTTACAGGCATTCACACACGGAGCAATCAGAGACAGAACTGAAAAGAATCCCTCCTTTCTGCTCCCGTCCTCCTCCCATCCCCCCCACCCAAATTGTTTTCTCTCGTTGTTCACGAAATGCCTTTTGCAATCCCACCTGATCACATCTGAAGACCTCAGGGCGCTAGTGTTTTCATGTGGGTGGCAATGTGCTAAGCTACGAGTGTGTCTGCACTTCTTCTACGTTACAGGCCGGTTCACTTTGACTAGAAAGAACCTGAAGTAAAGACCCAGAATTTACCAGAAAGCTACAAAGCAGAAAAGCTGGGAGAACGCAGTGAGATCACAATGACACTGGCCCTGGAAGGGTGCCTGGCACACAGGACGCTCAGTAAATAGCAGCAAGAGCATCCTTATTACCAAAGTCCGTCGCCTGTAACACACACTCCATAGGCAGAGGCACCATATTATTGTGTTCCACTAAGAAAAAGATTTAGCAAATGATGCCAGGCTGTCGGTTGTGAACTGGATTCCAACCCCAGGAATGCAAAACGGTGAAAAATGGCCACCTTGGCATTCATGAGACCCAGTATCACTGTGTCTACCTCCATGTTCTCGCAGAACTCAAGCTGTGCTCTGCATGGCTGACGGCTGAGCACAGGACACTGGTGTCACCACAGCCACATCAGAGCCCAAGTTCCTGACCAGCCCTCTGTTTCTCCGAGCTCCTCCCGCTAAACAGACTGGGCTGCTCTCCTCCTCTCTCAGCACCACCCACGCTCACTCACCACCACTTCCAGTCCTTTCCTCTCACCATCCTCAACCGTAAGTCACCAAAATCCAAAGCCACAACACAACCTTGGTCTAAAGTTACGTTGCCAAAGCAAAGCCAACGGTCTTGCCACGTTTGGCGGCACTCGGGAGGGGGCTTAATGCACGTGTGTTCCCAGCATCTTCTTTTGATACCAAGTTAAGCAGTGCCATTTCCCTTGGAATGGAATTTAAATTAGTTACTTTAAAGCCCAAGTTCACATTTCTTTTTCCACCTCCCACACGGCTCTCTCTAATTATCCAAGTGAAAGCACTTAGCAGGATAGTTTGGGTAGAGAGGTAGCAGATGGATTTCAAAGCCAATGACAAACCATACAGACAGGTACTGAATGTTCTGGAATCTGAGTGGGCTGTTTTTCACAGAGAGCACTGGCCTTGGGGATGATTTAACATACAAGAGAACAGAAGAAACATGTGTAAAGACATACACAGAAACTACACAGGAACCAAACAGACATAGGACACAGGTTTTCTGCATCACACGTATTACCCTCAATGCCAAGACCGGGGGGTGGGGGGGGCATCCCCCTAAAACACCAGCCAGGGCCCTTGGCAGTCAAGAGCCCAGCGCATTCCTTGACTAGATGAAGATCTGAGAGTGAACTGTTCACTCAGTGATCATTTTTCCATGATGCAAAAACACTCTTCAGATGGGTTTTTTTGTTTTTGNAGCTGATTTTCCCAAGCTGATGAATGAAGCTGACGTGACAGTGAAGAGATAAACGGGGAGGGAATGGGCGATGGCTACAGTTCTAACCAAACTATTGAGGGGACTGTGATCTTAGCTTCTGAGACGCTCCTGTTAGTGACTGAGGCAAGGTACAGTCCTTGCTCCTAGCTCAGCTAGCATCTGGGCAAGAGATACATGAAAGTGGACCCGTGCCAACAATACGTTTTGTAGGAGAGTGTAAACACTCGAGGTCTTAACTAAGCTCAAGGGGACACAGCACTGGCTACGCACTGCAGCAGAGAACTGTAAAAACACTTCCTCAAATGATGAGCCTCAACTCCCCAAATGTCCTCAACGGCATATAGAGTGTCCTGTCCCAAGAAGAGCCTTTGAACACCTCACACCACCCTTCCTTATTCAGGGGTCAGTGCACACCGAGATGCTGTCTCAAGGTGAAGGTACAAAAAGTATCTTTAGTTTTCATAAGGCACTAGATTCCCAAACAGAAAGGTAGTCATCGGATGGGACAGGTAGCAATTAGAGGCTGAGCAGGAGGTTCTAGGAATCTAAAACAAAGGAACTTCATAGGCATGTGATCACCAAATCCCCAAAACATCCCAAAAAGTGATAAAAATAAATACCTTTGGGTAAAAAGTGTTGTTATTTCCCCAAAGAGGAATTCAAGAGAGTTAGACCTCTCTGGTCATGATATAAACTATTCTCAGTGTGTTCAGGAGAAAGAAACAAGGTAAAATGACAAGTAAATTTCAGTTCATTCACCACATTGGGAATTTACTCACTACATCGTCGGCACATCGATAGATTGGACTCCAATGATGCGAAATCTTTAAATTAACTAACAGTGTTTTTCAGAATGTTACTCTGAAGAGAATAAGCAAAAACAGCAAATCTCGAGATAGCTAGCTTACGTGTAGGGTTCGAAGCCAAGGAATGAATGGCAGCTGACACTTTCAAAGCACATTCTGCGATTAGCCTTTTGCCTGTTCTTCAACCATAGTATTATATATCACACACGAAGCCCAGAAGTTTAACACCAATTAAGATTAAAATGTGTTTAGTCGGGGCACCTGGGTGGCTCAGTCAGCTAAGCGTCTGACTTTGGCTCAGGTCATGATCTCCTGGTATGTGGGTTCGAGCCCTACATGGGGCTCTGTGCTGACAGCTCACAGCTGCTTCAGATTCTGTGTCTCCCTTTCTCTCTCTCTGCCCTTCCACCTCCTACCCCATCTCAAGAAAAAACATTGTACAAAAATGTTTAAAAAAGATTAAAATGTGTTTAGAAAATTGTGCCTTAAAAGCACAATAGAACTTCAGAAAGATGTTCAATAATGATTTTTTTTTTGAAATAAAAAAAGCACTTTCTGTTTAACTTTTTTTGGGCATGATTATCTTTTGTACCTTGAATAATTAGAAATAAAATAGCTAATGAATGTGATACTTTTATGTGAAAAGAGACTGACGGGTGTATAACAGGCACCTTTACATGTTAACTCACTGCTGTGATTAAAGCACAGATAAGCAGTCAGTGTCCTTGGGGGGATTAATGGTATAAATTAGGAGAAACATATTTCTCTCTCTTTCATCTCCCCATCACCTGCCCTAAGTATAATATTTGTACTGGTCAAATACTGCTCATCTTTACCAGACAAGAGCTTTAAAAAATGGAGGCTAAAATCCAGTTGGAAAGTCCTTACCTGGGGCACCTGGGTGGCTTAGTTGGTTAAATGTACGACTCTTGACTTCTACTCAGGTCATGATCTCATGGTTCAAGGGATCATGCCCCACATTGGGCTCCTCGCTGACAGTACAGAGCCTGCTTGGGATTCCCTCTCCCCCTCTCTCAAAATAAATAATAAAAATAAACATTAAAAAAAAACTTCCTTTCCTAAATTGCTTGCTATGTGGCAATTATGTAAATCAAGGACACAGATAGACATGAGGCAGACCCGGGAGTCAGAAAGGTCAAGAAAAGAGGATGATCATTCCGGGCTTATCTGCCCATCAGGTCATGGTTCTATGTCACTCTCTCACATTCCATCCTTTCTATTCATTTCCATCACCACCACCTGTCTTAGACCTTCATGATTTTCTTGCTTGCAACTTTCCAAGGTAGGCTCTCTGCCTGCCCACCCCAGTCTTTTGTCAATCCACTCTTTAAACGGCCACCAGAGGGGCACCTGGGTGGCTCAGTTGGTTAAGCGTCTGACTTCGGCTCGGCTCATGATCTCACAGTTCGTGGATTCGAGCCCCGCATCAGGCTCTGTGCTGACTGCTCAGAGCCTGGATTCTGATTCCAATTCTGTGTCTCCCTCTCTCTGCCTCTCCCCCACTCACCTGTCTCCCTCTCTCTCAAAAATAAACATTAAAAAAAAATTTTTAAACTGCCACCAAAAAGGAGAAATGTGAGATCTACTCTGTGGCTGTGACATAAAGACAAAATTCTTCAGCAGGACATCAAAGGTCCTCTACAGTCTGCCCTCGCCATACCTTTCATCGTGCCCAGTGCTCACTGAGTGCTTCCATTACACGGTCTTCTTTGCCATTCCTCACCCATGCCCTATACTCGCTCCACTTCATATCTCTGCCCATATATTTCCTATTGAAAAAATACTGTGAGGGGCGCCTGGGGGACTCGGTTAAGTGTCTGAATTTGGCTCAGGTCATGATCTCACGGTCCGTGGGTTCGAGCCCCGCGTCGGGCTCTGTGCTGACAGCTCAGAGCCTGGAGCCTGCTTCGGATTCTGTGTCTCCCTCTCTCCCTGCCCCTCCACTGCTTGCGCTGTGTCTCTCAAAAATAAATGAGCATTAAAAAATTTTTTTGAACACTGTGATCACTATGTACGCTGCCCATAATTTTGTTCATCCTTCACAATACACCTGAAATGACACCTCCTTCAGGAAGCTTCCTATACCCTATTAATTCTACTTCTCTGTACTCTCATGGTACTTTATGCACACGTTAACTACAGCATTTATCACATTCTAAGGAACTGAAGCTAACTATGTAAAAGTGAATCTCTACTGCTACGCTGTAAGCTGCTGAGCGTCACACGTCACATCTCATAAGCACTTGATGGCATTTATTTGCTTGCATGTCTTTTCTTCTTCAATAAACCACAAATTCCTGAGGTCATGATCTATCTATACCTCCCTTTAAAAAATATTTTATTTTATTTTTAAAAAATTTTTTAAATGTTTTATTTATTTCTGAAAGAGAGACAGTGTGAGCAGGGGAGGGTCAGAGAGAGAGGGAGACACAGAATCTGAAGCAGGCTCCAGGCTCTGAGCTGTCAGCACAGAGCCTGACGTGGGGCTCGAACCCACGAACCGTGAGATCATGACCTGAGCCGAAGTCGGACGCTTAACCGACTGAGCCACCCAGGCGCTTCCAAATATATTTAAAATGGAGGTGCCTGGGTGGCTCAGTGAGTTAAGCGTCTGACTTCGGCTCAGATCGTGGTCTCAGGGTTCTGACCGCTCTCCGCACAGAGCCCGCTTCAGAGCCTCTGTCCTCCTCCCGCTCTGCCTCTCCCCAGCTCACGCGTTCTTTCTCTCTCTCAAAATAAATACACTTTAAAAATCTTTTAAGTGAAAAATTAAATATATCTTTACACAATATAAATATAATGTTTCATATAAATACATTAGACATAAATCTATAAACACAGATATGCTCTGCTTTTTGAAATTTCACATTATGCCACTTTGCTTTTACAAACGAGCTACATTAAAATTAGCATCTGTTTTCACTAACCAGAAGAAATCTGAAGAGGATCTTCACTTTCACAGAAAAAGGCAAAAAGCAAAAATAGCGTCCAGTGTTTGTTTCTCAGGGAGTGGTTACACGCCCCCCCACACCCCATCTGGGCCCCCAGCAGAGAGAGGCCTCCCNATTTATTTTGTGCATCCATTAGCAAGATGTGTCTTAAGGTATCAGAAAAGCCTGATAAGTTGTTTTTTGGCTCTGGGAATGCTCAAAATGCTTTCCATATAAATTAATGATAATTGCTTCTCTCTTTATGCCATTTCAGATTAGTAAAGATTTCATTAAAAAACACTCTACTTTCAGATAGTGGGGAAAGCCTGTATATTATATTGGTAATACTTATACTGCTTGACAATGTTCCATTTACCTAGTACCCAATGAATAAACAGCATCACCCACACCTCCGGGTATTGGTAGAACAGGACAATATCCCTTCTGCTCCCGCCCACCTCATTCCTTCCCCGGCTTCCAGAGGTAATCGCTATCTTAATTCTGTGTTTCCGATTCCCTTGTTTTTATAAAGTCTTACCCCATATGCATGTAACCCTAAACAACATATTGTTTAGTTTTGCATGCTTTTGGTTTCTTATAAACGGAATCATACCGCATTTATTATTTTGCAAATTTCTTGTGTTTGTTTTTCCTTTTTGGCTCAACATTATGTTCATAAGATTCACATATGTTGATGCATGTAGCTATAGTTCCTTCCTTTCCACTCCCTAAGAGAGCCTCTTGCAAATGAGCTCTGGGAGGCAGGATGAGAAGAAGGTCCATAGTAACACTGTGTGTTACTGCAAAACGCCGCAAATGACCCAAATGTTCATTATCAGGAGGCTACATAAATAAATCAGGGTATTTTCTACACTTGCAGCTGCTCGTGTGTCTGGCATGCAGTAGGCCCTCTATAAATATTTTTTTGAATAGACAGACTAGAGGAAAAGATATAACTGACTCATCACGGCCCCCTCCTCCGAGCCCAGAACACGCTCAGGTGCTCAGTAAACATCGGAGATGTCCATCCGCAAAATGTCGGCCCCTTAGGCTTGCAGGGGACAGACTGGCAGCTAAAGTGGCAACTCAGATCATCTGGGTCGAGACGAGGAAGAGGACAAAATGGCAACTGTGACACGTCTGCCTGCAACAAACTCGACAGACACAGAGGAATTTCTGAGAGTGTTAATTCTGCCGGCTCACGTCTGAGTCCCTATGCGCCACTGTGGCTCCCAGGCAACCCTCTCGCTCCTGCACCCCTCCCCTCCCCTGCCCCCTCTGTCTTCTTTGCTCTCCCCTCTGCAGATGAGCCTGCTCTGGTACACCTGGGAAGGATTTAGGGATGGGGCAAGAAATGACTTTCGATCTCCCTTCTCTGCCCACCTATCTCAAGCTCTGACTCAGTCCCGCGATAATTACATTTTGTTAGACGATGATTTGTCTCTCACCCGGTCCCCACCTGAACATTGCATACCCATTTCAAGACAGTCAAGCCACCCTGCTTGTCGCCTTTTTAACATATTTGATGTCAGCTCTACAGCAGAAACAACCCCCTAGAAAAATGATCACCATCCCAGCACGCTATTAGTCTCTTTTGCATTTTACTGAAATAGAAACTAATTCTCAGGATTAGAGAATTCACACTGACGGTGAAGATGCAGGGAAGACAAATTATACCAAACCAAATGAGTATGTGTTTATCTGCAGCGCTGGCCAATTACTTTCAAAAGAACTGGTATAGAACATAATGAAAAGGCATTCAATCCAAAGGTAAAGAAAAGACTGCCAACGAGAGACAAGTTTTCCACAAAATTGAGTATTATTCACCCAAGTTCATCTCACTTTGACTTGACTTCATCCTTTTATTACGGTCATAATTCAGACCTGAATATCTGGCTCCCAAAAATGAAACAAAGGGAAGAAAGAAGGCAGGCAGGGAAAAAGCCATGATTCTGATGCAGGAGATGTAATAAAAAAAAGCCTACACATTGTCCTTTCCTTCGTATCTGTTTCTATAATTCAATCTTCCTCCTTTCCATTCCCTCCCCCTCCCCGCTCTCCGGCTCGCTTTCTCTTCTGTGTTTCTCTGGCTTCTCTTGGCAAAGACCTTGGGAAAGAATTAAAGAGTGGCCAGTCCTCACTCTTAGATTCAACTTTTCTTTGGGCTTTTCCTTTCAAATGTGAACTGCCATTTCACTGCAAATAACTAAACTCTTTGACACTCTGCATCGTTGCCAGGGTTGCTGGACTTCTGATGGGCGCTTTGGCTAAAGCACACACTCTGCTCGGATATACTACCACTATATTTGAGCGGATGCAAAATCCGACTTCAAGCAAAATGCATCTGTTCTATCAGTACAGTCTCTTCCACATACTTCAGGCAAATCTAGTAGCTTCCCTCACCTTCTGTCTATGTCTTCCAAAGATCCTAACTAACTCTGTCAGAGAGCCTGCTTAAAAGCAGGAGACCTGGAAACACCATGATTTAACCTCTGCTAATTACTCTCTCTCTCAAGCCTTAGAAAATAATGAGGGGCATCTTTACTTCAAACTTAACTTCATTCCAAAATGTAGAATTGTGTTCTTAGGTAAAAAGGGCAGGATCCTTGCAAGAAAATGCCAGTCTGATGTTAGGCAACAGCCCAGGTGGGGACGGGACGCTGCATGTAAGTATTACAGAGACTTTAGGAAAAGAAGGGAAACCAACGTTTTTTAATAGCTACGGTGAGCCAGGGACTATATGAGATGCTTTCACACCTACCTGTATCTCTATAAACATTGGGAGGAGTTACTATCACCTTCCTTTTACAGATGAGGAAACTGAGGCTCGGAGGTGCCTACTGGTGCCGTCAGAATGTGAATCCACATTTTTCTGACCCTCATGCTCCAAAGCAGGAAAAGTTGAATCTGAAGCATCGGCAGAGCACGGAGGGCCACAAAATACCATTCCACTGATACGCCCCACATAATGCAGGCGGCCCGTCAAGTAAGGCCCTTCTCTCTCCAGCCTCTGCTTCCCTGCTCACTTCCTCTCCATCCTTTGCCATGAAGCTCCCTTACTCCAGCCACACAGGGCACCATGCGGCCCCCTGAAGTGCTGTGTCGATGAACGGTTCTGTGCCTTTCCTGAGTTGCTTCCCCTTTTCTGAGACGCCCTTCCCCCTTGCTTCATTGATCTACCTCCCACTCTACAATTCAGCTCAAGGGTCGCCTCCTTCAGGGAGCCTTCCTCACCTGTGGTCTGATTTAGATGCCCCTCGCACACACCCCTCCATAGTGCTTATCCCACTGACCACAGCTGCTCATGTATTTGCCGGTTTCTCCCACTAAGCTACAAAGTGACCCTGGAGAGAAGACACCACATTTCCACCCATTGTAACCTTAGCATACGACACAATGCTTGGTCCAGCAAGGAGGAAAACAGGGACCAATGGCCAGAAGCCACAGGGCAGCACGCTGGGATTAAAAGCCAGAGTGGGCTCACGCCGGTGCTTACACAGGAGCTAGCCAGTCACTGACAGGACGCTAAGGACCTGCTGCAGTAAGTGAAGGGCGGGGCTCCACGAGCTAAAACACCCATTCGGGCGCTGATGGCTGCAGATGGCTCCTGACTGCGGTTTTCTGATGAGTATAAGCCCACATCTTGGAAGCGAGTGTGGCAGGGCAGTGAGGGCACAGGGCGGGAGTCAGGAAACCTGCGACACAGTCCTGACTCGGCTGGGTATGACTTTAAGGGAGACGAGTTTCCCCACTTACGAAACGAAAGGGGAAGAGAGAGGTGGGTGGATGTGACCAACTAGATGGTCTCTTACTCTGTGTCTGAGAAACGTTCCCTGCTTTCCCACCGTTCACGGTGTTTCTACATGACACAGCGATGCCTGGAGTCCTCTGCCTGCCCACCCCACACCGACGCTCCTTACGGTCTTGTGGCTCCTCTCTTCAGCAGAAAGGTATAGTATGCCCAGAAAAAATGAGTAAAATCTACCTATTTTATTGACTGCACTGGGCAGGATACTTTTGGAAAAGAAATAGTAAAGCAAATGAATGCAGGGAAAATGCGAGTCCAAAGGGAAATGGGTATTGACAGAAAATTTAATCGGCCGCATGTCTAGCAGATACTCAGCGTCTTTCATGTTTGACTACACTTGACACTGAAGGCCCAAGACACGTAATCATTTGTAATTTTATTGGGAAAGATATTTAGATCCTCCCTGTTGGAAGGTGGAAGTCCACAGGAAGACGTCCGTAACTAATGACTATGATTCACAGGCCTGGTTATTCTGGGCTGTTTGTATTAAAAGAAGATGTGGGGGTACCTGGGTGGCTGAAGAGGCCGACTTCTGCTCCTCAGGTCATGATCTCACAGTCCATGAGGTCAAGCCCTGTGTCGGGCTCTGTGCTGACAGCTCGGAGCCTGGAGCCTGCCTCGAATTCTGTGTCTCCCTCTTCCTCTGCCCCTCCCCCGCTCACACTCTCTCAAAAATAAATAAATGTCAAAAAAAAAAAAAGAAAAAAAGCAGAAACCTGGAAGAAATGGCAAAAACCTTTTCTCTGCCTGAACATGATCCTGACGTGAGAACCACTGGTAGTGTTGGTGATGGAAGTGAGTAGAAAGACCAGGCAGAAATTAGCCGTATCATTTGCTTTAATACTGAATTTATAGAATCATTACATACTTGGATTACTTAACTTTTTCAATTATATTTTACATCTTTCAGGGAGAGAGAAAAAGGGACTTACGTCATGTGGTATTCTTACATCTGGAAATTCGTAACTGGTCTTGGGACAGATTTCACATGGATGCGAACGGTCTCCTGTGTGCAATTTAGCCCCTTAAAGTGGCAACATAAAAAAAAAAATCTAACCCCCCTTACCCCCAAAACTCAACTCAGTGTGTTAAAATTCTATCACAAAGTCCTCGAGGATTCCTGAGGGAAGGCACAGTTAGGTAAGGTTCAAATGTTGGTAGGCAACTGAAAAGGACTGAAGATAATCACAAAATTGGGTTCATTACCTGCGGCTCTGAATTCCCTTCCGGAGCCACACCAGAGCCGTGTCTCTGGTACCCCCCTCCACAGAGCTGTGCACGCCCGTTCTTCTGAAATCGGAACCGACCCTGATTTCCAGAAACCTCATTTCCAAGCAAGCAATTTTCTCAAATTCTCCTCTTCCCCCACGTCAGCTGGCCGGGAGAAGATGCCTGGATTACGGCTTCACGTTTAAGGGAAGGAGCCTTGAGAGAACACACTACCTTGTCAGCATGTTGGATCCCAATTTCCTTGCCACCCTTTCCCCCCAAAGGACCCGCTTACAGAGGACACGGAGTGAGAACCCGGGGCTGCCAAGTGTTCAAGACGGCAGAGGGAGAGAAAACAGACAAGTCGCTAATTAGCACTCCAAACTGGACCCTCAAGCACACGAATCGTCCTCCTCTCCTCACTGTAATTTCTGGAAGAGTTTCTGTCAGTAATGGAAAACGTAAACGCTCTCATATAATCCCAATTTTGTTTCCGCTCCAGCTCTGAACACCAGGTATTCAGACGGGAGGTCAAGTGTGGGCCCCGGGAGCCAAGAAGCAAGCGGGGTGTCTGCAGGAGATGCCCCCTGTCTCCTACACCCAGTTTTTATGAGAGACTGGGCTTCTCGTGTTTATGAGAACGTCAGCTCCATGACAGCAAGGATTTCCGTCCCTTCTGTCAAGTGGCACAGCCCTGTCCTTGGAAGGGCCGGACGCGGTCAGGTGCTGGGTGAGAACTCTCCGGATGAAGCCACAAGAGAAGGGAGGGACTGCGTTTGCTCCAGCCGGGCCTGCTCTGGTTGATCTTCACGGCACGGCTCCGAGGAAGGTACTAGAGCTCCAATCACTGGACAGGCAGTGGGCAGCCTGGCGGTGGGTCCCTCCTGAGACCTCGTGGCCCACGGCACCTCCCACAGGGGCCAGCAGCTTCCCTCAGCCCCTTTACATCCACTCCCAGCACACGACAAAGGAAAGGGTCGGTGGTTGAGAAAAAATATGCTCAGAAACCACTGACTTCGGGGTGAGATCCAAAGGCCGCAGGTAACAAATCTCACTTCTCGCCGTGGCTAGCACTCCCCTTGGGACTTTAAGCAAGTGGCTTAATTTCTTCCTTTTCACTTCACCATTCACCGTGCAGGGTGACTATACCCAGAATGATCTGAGAATCTGACACTGTTGGAAACGCAATTTTGCTGATGCTGATTCCTGAACCGCAAAGGGCTAGGCAGCCGCCACACTCCTTTGGAAGCCCGATACCTCTGTGACTGAGGACCTTGTGCAGGGCTGTCCACGGGGTTGTGTCATTCCTGAACATTCTTTCTGACTGAACGAGCCATATGGCTTTCGGTTTAGTTGCCAGGCAGCCGGGCCAAGCTCCTATCAACATGTCAACCGGATGAGGTGGGGGGAGAAGAAACAGAACGCCGGACGCCGGCTGTGCTGAGCAGTAAAGAGAAAACAGGGACCCCAGACCATGGGCCAAGGCTTGACCTCAGCAGCTGCAAAACCAATCACCTCTGAGTTTCACTGTGCTTCAAGGAACATCCACAGAGGAAAAATCACAGTAGCTCATAATGTATGATAATGCCTCTCATGGGCTTACTGCTGGTATGATGTTTAAATATATGACAACCCAAAGAGCTACAGTTTCAGATCTTGCCAGAAATTGGGATTTTACTTGAACTATAAAAGAGTCAAGGGAAGTTTATCGGGTAAGACATGAGGTTCTTCTTTATAAACTCTTATAAAACTAGAAACCACTGAGGCACCTGGGTGGCTCAGTCGGCTAAGCATCTGACTTCAGCTCAGGTCATGATCTCATGGTTTGTGAGTTTGAGCCCCACATCGGGCTCTCTTCTGTCAATGAAGAGCCTGGAGCCTGCTTTAGATTCTGTGTCTCCCTCTCTCTCTGCCCCTCCCCTGCTCTCACATGCTCTCTTTCTCTCTCTGAAAAATAAACATTAAAACACACACACACAAAACAGTTTGAGACTTCAGTCTCCAGTCTAGCACGTAAGGAGTGTAGAAGTCACCGTTCCATCCTAAAAAGTAAAAAGCTAACAAACTGAAAAATCACCAATTCTTCTCAGAACTGTCAGACAAGCGAGCTCACAGGGCAGACGGCAGCCCCCAAACTGGGGAGACGCACACGGGGAGTCATAGCTTGTGGAAGCAGAACTGTCTGGAGGACCGAGGGCTGGGGCGGGAAAACCTAAACTGAGTGGCCAGACCGCTGGGGCCTTCGTGTGCACAAGCCTGAGAGTCAGAACCTGGGGGCCCTGCACTGTTGTGAGTTTTACCTCCAAGAGCTCCATCAGACCTTCACAGTTAATACTGGAGAAAAGCCAGCTCACGCTTCCAGCAGAGGGAGGGGAAAAGCAACCGTCTTGAGAAATGTCCCAGAATTCTGCTCTTCTTTACCACGGCTGGCCTAGGAGAAACGATTTCACCCTGGCCTGACCTGCTGGGGTTTGCCCTGAGCCTAACTAACCCGGGGGAAGGGAAATACCCAACTCCAGCTCATCTCAGACATCCTGTCCTGCCCAAAAGGGGTAAAAACCGAGAAGCGCTGGTAAAATTCACAGGACCTAACCACCACCGATGCTTCCCGGTTCTTCAGACAGTACCATGATGTTACTAACGGCCTGTTTAGTTCCTTTTACTCACGACCTCATATCCACCTTTCAAAAAAAAAAAAAAAAATTACAAGGCATACTGAAAAGCAAAAACACAGTCTGAACAGACTGAACAAGCATCGGAACCACACTCAGATACAGTGACAACACTGGAATTATCAGACCAGGAATTTAAAAATGCTGATTAATATGCTAAGGGCTTTAATGGGAAAAAAATAAACAATATGCAAGAACAGGTGGATAGTGTAAGCAGAGAGATGAAAATTCTAAGATATAATCAAAAGTGGGGCGCCTAGGTGGCTCAGTCGGTTAAGCTTCCAATTTCAGCTCCGGTCATGATCTCACGGTTCATGGGTTCCAGCCCGGCATCAGGCTCTGCGCTAACAGCTCGGAGCCTGGAGCTTGCTTCGGATTCTGTCTCCCTCTCTCTCTGCCCCTCCCCCCTCATGCTCTATTTCTCTCAAAAATAAATAAACATTAAAAATTTTTTAAAAAAAGAAATAATCAAAAGAAATGCTGGAGATGAAAAACAATGTAACAAAAATGAAGAAAGAAAAATTTTTTAATGTTTTTATTTATTTCTGAGAGAGAGAGAAAGAGAGAGAGTGCGAGCAGGGGAGGGTCAGAGAGAGGAAGACACAGAATCTGAAACAGGCTCCAGGCTCTGAGCTGGCTGTCAGCACAGAGCCCGACACGGGGCTCGAACCTACGAACCATGAGATCATGACCTGAGCCGAAGTCAGACACAACCGACTGAGCCACCCAGGCGCGGACTCCTTATTAGACTGGAAAGTTAGGGGGGAAAAATTGCTAATCTTGAGGATATAACAATAGAAACCTCCAAAATGGAAAACAAAAAGAAAAAGGGCTACGAAAACAAAACCAAACCCAGAACAGAATTTCCAAGAACTAAGGGGCAACTATAAAGGGTGTAACATATGTGTTATCAGACTATCAGAAGGAGAAGAGAAAGGGACAGAAGCAATATTTGAAGCAACGATCTCAATGATGGCCCGGATTTTCCCCCAAATAAATGTCAGACACCAAACCACCGGTCCAGAAAGATCAGAGGACACCAAGCATGATACACGCCAAAAAACTACACCCAGATATAAGACATTTAAACTTCAGACAATAAAAGATAAAGAAAATACTTGAAAGAAAACCCTCTATAGAGGCACAAGAATAGAAGTGACATTTGACTTCTTGGGATCAGGCCAGCAAGAGGAGAGGAGTGACATACTTAAAATGTTGAGAGAAATGGGGCGCCTGGGTGGCTCAGTCAATCAAACTCTTGATTTTGGCTCAGGTCATGACCTTGTGGTCCGTGAGATCAAGCCCCACATCAGGCTCCATGTTGACAGCCTGGAGCCTGACTGCGATTTTTTCCCACTCTTTCCAACCCTCCCCCACTTGTGCACTCATGATGTCTCTCTCTCAAAATAAATAAACATTTATAAAAAATAATAAATAAAATATTTAAAGAAAATCAGCAACCCTGAATTCTGTAACCTGTGAAATTATCCTTCAAAGGTGAAGAAGAAATACTTTCCCAGACAAATAATAATTGAGAGGATTTGCTGTTCGTAGACCTGCAAGAAATGTTAAAAGAAGTTTTTCCAGAGAAAAGGAAAAGGACAGAGGTCAGAAACCTGGATTGTCATAAAGGAAGGAAAGAGCACCAAGGAAAGAATAATTAAAGGTTAAAGAAAAACGTTTATTTTTCTGATTTTTACTGATCTAACAAGCAGAAGTTTGTTCAAAATAATAGCAACAATATACTGAATTATGTATGCTTATATATAAGTGAAATGAATGAGAGCTATTACCCAGGGAACAGAAGGCAGAAATTAGAGTTATTTTGTTATTATAAGGTGCTCACGTTATCCATGAAGTGGAGTAGGGTTATTTGAAAGCAGACTTGGATTTGTTGTAATGTATACTCATGTTGTAACCACTTAAAAAAAGTTTTAAAAGAAGCTTAATTGATACTTTAAGAGAAGAGAGAAAATGGAGTTCTACCAAATGGGCTTCATTCATAAGTAGCTGCCAAAACCCGGAAGCAAGTATTCAGAGCTGAGAAGAAAGGACGCATCGAGCCATAAGAAGACATGGAATGTGTCAAGTAAGAAGTTGCTGCGGTGGAGGTCAAGGAGGTTGTTTCCTGCTTTCTCCTCTAGGGTGTTGATAGTTTCCTGTCTCACGTTCAGGTCCTTTATCCATTTTGAGTTGATTTTTGTGCATGTAGACTCTGAAGAACATCTAGGAATATCAATGTATGTGTAATTCACCCAGATTTATTATCTTTTAATGACAATTACAACCAAAATAAAATGTCTCTACATAAAACTTTAAAAAAAAAAAAAAAGAAGACATGGAAGAACCTTAAATGCATATTATTTACTAAGTGAAGAAGCCAATCTGAAAAGCTACAGACTGTGCGACTCCAATGACGAGACCATCTGGAAAAGGCAAAGCGATGGTGACGGTGGGAAGATCAATGATGGCAGGGGTCAGAGGCAAGGGAGGGCCGACACGGGGCACGCAGGGGACATCTAGGGCAGGGAAGTCCCTGTGGTGACGCTGCACTGGTGAGTCCGTGTCACTATACATCGGCCCAAACCTACAGAATGTGCACCAGAGAGTGTGAGCCCTACCGAGCTGCCAGTGCAGATTCATACATTGTGACGAGTATAGCCACACCACGCTGTGGGGCATAGTATGGGGGTGGCCAGGCCTACTGGGGGCCAGTAGACAAAAGCACTCTGTACTTCTGTAAGCATCAAACTGCTCTAAAAATAAAGTTTATTACTTAAAAAATTTTTTTACATTTATTTATTTTTGAGAGACAGAGCACAAGTTGGGGAGGGGCAGAGAGAGGCAGGGAGACACAGAATCCGAAGCAGGCTCCAGGCTCTGAGCTGTCAGCACAGAGCGCGACGCGGGGCTTGAACTCACGAACTGTGAAATCATGACTGGAGCCAAAGCTCCATGTTCAACCAATTGAGCCACCCAGGCGCCCCTTAATTTTTTAAAATAAGATGATTTTCAGAAGTTTTTTTTTAAGTTTATTTATTTTGACACAGACAGAGACAGTGCAAGTGGGGCAGAAGCAGAGAGAAGGAGAGAGAGAGAATTCCAAGCAGGCTCTGCATGGTCAGCGCAGTGTCCGATGCAGGGCTCGAACCCATGAACTACGAGATCATGACCTGAACCAAAAGCAAGAGTTGGTCGCTTAACCAACTCTGAAAGATCAGAGAACACCAAGGATGATACACGCCAAAAAACTACACGCAGATATTCCACATTTAAACTTCAGACAATAGATGATAAAATACTTGAAAGAAAGCCCTCGCTATAGAGGTGCAAGAATAGAAATGAGATCTGACTTCTCAGAGGCACCCTTTCAGGACGTTTTTTAAGACTTTTTTTACAGTAGGCTGCAGGCCCAGCATGGAGCCCAATGCAGGTCTTGAACTCACGACCCTGAGATCAACACCTGAGTTGAGATCAGCAGTCGGACGCTGAACTGACGCAGCCAGCCACGCACTCCGATTTTCAGAATCATATTAACTAAGCCTCGATAACCACTGTTTTCTCCTTTCTTCTTCATCACAACCACTGTTTTTCCGAATTATTTTGCTATGTTTAGCATGCAAGTAATACATACACATCCCATAAAATGTGAAAAACAGAGGGGAAAAAAGAAAAACACATCATCAAGAGTTGTCTAACCAAAACTAAAGTTCTGGAATACTTCCTTCCGAACCTTCTTCTAACCATAGATCTTTCTTTGACATCTGTTTTAATCCACAGAAAGTCTCATCCTGGCTATTAAAGGTCTGGCCCTTGGGGACACAGACTTTCAGACAATCTGTGACCCTTATCCTCTGCCTCCGCTGTGCCTGAGGCCGGACCCGACCCTAGAAGTCAGAGTAGTGAAGACGAAAACACCCTGTCCTGGTTGGAGGGATTCGAGGGAGGACCTTCTGCTTCTCTGACAGGCCTCCAAACTCCGGGCGTCACCCCATCCTCTCCAGCACTCGGCTGCTTTAATTTCTGAACCTTCCTTCCGGGAGTTTCACAGTAAATCTGCCAGCTCCTCCCTGACAGCCACCGGTGTAGACGCTTAGGTCTCACCTGGCTCTACCCTGCTCTGCGGCCATCAGACCCCTGGGGGCTTTCTGGCCTCGCTGTTGGTGGATGTACGTTCCAGCTGATTCCAGATCTCATCGGAAGTAGAATCTGTGCTTCTGTTCCTCGTCCTCTTTGTCACTTCAGGGTGCTCAGTGCGTTCTGGGAGAGCATAAAGACTGCACCATAATTCTTGTGCTTACGCGGTACCCTAGTACTGTAGGATATTCATTATTACAGCTCTTCTTAGGTTTCACTGGCTGGTAAGGAATCTACCTATTTCAAATATGACTGAATGCCCCTGCAAGTCTTTGTCTTAAAAATTATAAACAAGTTACGAGCTCAATGAACTGGAAGGAAGTTCAATATTCCAAACTCCAAAGATAATGCCAGGCACACAGCTGGTGATTAATACCTGCTGAGTGATGATGAACAATTCGTCTGGGAAAACTCACTAGCACAGGGGGCACTTATGGAAACCTGGGGTTGTTCCTGAAAATCTGTTGTGCTGTGAACCTGTGCCAGTCTGAGAAGCAAGAAATGTTGACCCGGGACCACATCTGGTGGCTATGCCTAGCGCGATGTGTGTTGGGCCAAAAAAAAAAACCCTCTAAAAAGGAAGCATCTGTAACCCATACTTGTTTCGTCTGGAAAGCTCACAATGGGCTGCTGACTGTGTGACGCAGGCCTCCTGGGGCCCTCAGATGCGGGGCAGGCATAACTCAGAGTTTTCTTCTTAATTAAAGCAACAGAGATCAAAGTCCTAAACAGAGGGGTAATGGCAGAGCATTAAATGCAAAGTAAATGTATCATTCCTTGAATGATTCCATT
The DNA here is from genome assembly GCF_008692635.1 of Crocuta crocuta. Lineage (NCBI taxonomy): Eukaryota > Metazoa > Chordata > Mammalia > Carnivora > Hyaenidae > Crocuta > Crocuta crocuta. The sequence continues at coordinate 1,213,762 of NW_027532592.1, forward strand.
TGTGACCAATTTGGCCAAACAGCCATGGGAGAAATCCAGTTTCAGGGGGATGGCTGGTGCGAGGCAACAGAGCGGGGAGCAGCATGAATTGGTTTCCGACTCCCACTGCTTACTCACCACTTCTATGGGATATTTCATTTCTAAACGTCTACATCTGCACTCGTGGCGTACGGATGCTCCTCAACTTCCCCAAACCTTGCCTCCTTGACCAGTATGATACCGTATGAATTCACAGCTCTGGGAAATACCCGGGGCAAAATTCAGGGTTCCTGAACCAATATAAATGGAAATCCAGATTTCACTACCCCTGATAGCTTACCTGGATAAGGTTACTTCTCCCTCAGCTGACCTCCACGCTGCTTCAACCTACCCTGCTGTGGGAACGACCTTCGGATGCCTCTCTCAGCACTGTGACCCCCTCAAAATGGTGCCCCTCTGCTCACCAGCTCCTGGCTGAGGTTTTCAGTCTCCTCACGATGAGACCCACTCCCACTCAGGTCTCCTCAGGCTGAGCTGGTCTTCGTTCCCTGACTAACTCTGCAACTTTCTCACTCGCATGGCCTTTCCCCTTGCTGTGTCCTCTGACTGAAATGCCCTTTATCAGATAATAGAAACAGCAATGGAGTTCAAGACTCAACTCCTTTAAAAAAAAAAATTAATGTTTTATTTATTTCTGAGAGAGAAAGATTGTGTGAGCAGGGGAGGGTCAGAGAGGAGACACAGAATCCGAAACAGGCTCCAGCCTCTGAGCTGTCAGCACAGAGCCCGACGTGGGGCTCGAACCCACAAACCATGAGATCTAGACCTGAGCCAAAGTCGGATGCTTAACTGACTGAGCCACCCAGGTGCCCCCTGAACTCCTTTTTTTCAGAAGGAATGGTTAGAACTTCTCATTGCAACAAAATGATTCAGAACTTGCATTATATTAAAAAAGAAAAAAAAAAGGACTCTATCCAAAGCAGGGGGTGAAAGAAGGTCAAAGCCAAATTTTGTTACAAATACGTGTTTTTTAAACCACTGTGAGACAAAGCAGAGGGTATGGACTTAAAAGTCAGATACTTGTGGGTTTATGTCCCGGCTCTGACATATTTTAGTCTCATGACCGTGTTCAAGCTATTCACCCTTTCTCAAACTGAGTGCTCCACACTAGAAGGTGGTAACAATTCTGGGCTGCACGCATCCTTCCCGTGCTGTAAAATGGGATCTTCTCAACTCTGTGTCTCTGCAGATGCTGGTGGAAGACGTCTCCACAGACCGCTGAGGAAATGTCCCCTCTCCCCATCCCTGATTACCAGAGAAGCTGGTAAGGTTCTGCACCAGGAAACCGGGAAACTTCTAGACTTCAGAGGTGGCTGCTGTGTTCTGTGAGAGCACCCTCCAAAGTGTGTAATGCTGACGTTTTTCTCAGTTAATGATGTGTTACCTTGGTAATAGTATTTAAACTGAACTGCTTTCTCAAAAAAAAAAAAAGTACTTGTGAATTCTCTTTGTTAAGCGAGAACAGGAAGCAAAAATATTATAAAAATAACTCCACTAGATTTTCTGTTTAAATTAAGAAGTTGAGAGCCCTGGATGCATTAAAATTAATACAGAGTCAGCGTGAGAATTAGTCTCGAGAATTAATTAAGGGCGAGTCGGTGGACAGCACGTAACAAAAAAGGCAGCCAGGAGTGACGGGACCATCTTTAACAATGTAACAAGTACAACCACAGGGACAAGGACAGCGTCCCAGGGCTTATGACACCCTGTGTCCAGGCCTTAGCCTCTCTCTAATGCAGAGGGAGAAAGAAAAGAAAGCTCTCTGTCTGAATCAGCTGAGTCTCGGAGCCAGGGTATTTGTCTGCCCCTATTTTCTGGGCCGGATTTGCCATCCTGTTATAAATCAGTCAGCGGGAACCCAGAAGCAGACTCTGTTCATTTACTTAAGAGCACACAACCCTTCAAAGGGCAAGGGGTTTTGAGGAAATCCCAACTAACTGACGGGGGAAAAAGGCCAAGAGTACGGATTCCTCCACTGAAGATAAATGGTATCTATCAAATGCACACACAGATCCTTGAATAAACACCCACAGCATTCCTCTGTGTTGTTTTAAAATTCAGAGTACATCAGGAAAAGAGCAAGGTGACTTACTTTTTGCCATGCCACTAAGTCTTCCCTACGTCAGAATCCTATTAGCATTAATGGGAGATTTTTATTACCTCTCAAAGTGTGTGTAAAAAACCAAGTGTCTCTAAAAAGTACACTTTATTGACGTTTATCATAAGGGCTATTAAAACAACATATAAAAATGTCACTGTTTTGTCTGCAAACCTAGTGGCACCCAAGCTGGCTGCTGTACGATTCCGGTTTACGCTGTCTATTAGCAGAACACACGCTCTCGCCTGATCAGACCGTGTTATCCTTCCTCAGGGAAAAACCTGACGCTGCTCTGAGGTGGGCCCTTTGCTGAGCAGATCACTGATGCTTAAAACAATGCCGTGAAGGGGGTTCAATGGACCCCACCTTACAGATGAGAAATCTTGGGCTTGGGAAGACTGAGAAAGTTGTCCGAGGTTACACAGTTAGTGAGTGACCCAAGGGACACGGACCCCAGAGCCCAGCCGAAGGCAAGTCCGCTGTGAATGCTGTGCCATCCTAAGCGCAGACGTGCACCACTGACCAGCCTCCTCCGTGATGACCGCCGGTCCTGAGTGCCTCAGGCGCCTCTGACCCACTCCTCGCTGTAACCCTACGGAGTGAACAGGGGCACCAATCTGAATGCACTCACACCCCACGGCATCCCTAGAATGTTTTGGTAGGACTCTGACACCCAGGCTGTCTTCTTGTCCCCATCTCCAGATGAGGCGAGCAGAGGTCAGATTCCAATTCATCAGGGCTGCACCACATGTCGACTCCGATGCTTGGCCATGAAAGCACCGCGGCTGGCGGTGTGAGTCTGGCGGTTGGAGATGTGCTTCTTGAAGCCACGGGCGAGCCGACACGCACACGGTTCCCCCGTAAACTCGGTGTTCCGCGGCAAGGAGGAAGCGTTCCAGGGTGAGGTGGTGAGAAGGACACAAGTTTTGGAGTCAGACAGAGAGTGCCTTCCCACGTCTGACCTGGCGATCTCTGGCAAATCAAGTTACTGAAACTCTCCAAGTTCAATGTCCTCATCTGCAAAATCGTGCAGAGTAACGTGTGCACTGCGGGACGTGCGGGGCCGTCAGCTGTCCACCGGCCCTTGGTCTCCCTGCTCCGGGGCTCAGGCCTGAACCCTGCCCGTGGGGCCGGGCCACGTGACTGCGTTCTCTGCAGTGGCTCCTGAGCAAAAGCACTCGCAGCTGCTTCTGGACCAAGCCTGAGACAGTGGGCCGGCCCTCTGTGCTTTCTTTCCTCCTTCTCGGGGACAGATGATGAGGACAAACCCCCAAGGGATGACAGAGAAACACCATGGAAGGAACCTGGGCCCCGAATCACAGCAGGGGCAGGGCCATTCGCCAACCTGCAACACTCCCAGGGGACTACGACTGGTGAGAAAGAAAGAAATATCTGTTTTGAGCCACCGAATTATCATGTCCCTTGGTTACAGGAGCCTGACAGCGCCTTAACCAACACAGCGAATCGCCAGCCATCACAATGCCGGGCACGACGTAGGCGCTCAGTGCGTAAACAGCGGCACCACTGCTACCACAGTCCTCTGCCCACGCGGGCTGCGTGGCTCCGTGGCCACAGACCCCACCGCCACCCTCAGCTACAGAAAGGAAAGGTGATGAAATGAGGTCATCTGAGCAGAAAGAAAAAGACAAAACTTCCAACCGCAAATGAAACACCTTCGGGAGGTTTTCAAAGTGCCAGCCCTCTGACAAAATAGCCATCACCACTGCTGCTTTTGCTGGGACTCCAGTCATGTTTTGAGGCTCCATCAGGAACGTTTATAGACACAGCACTGGAAAGAATTTCAGGAGGCCCCAGGACTCGGGCATCTGTGTTGTGCGCAGGGTGTGTGGCCAATCTACAAATATTTATTAAACACTGGCGAGGTCCCACGTTGTCTGCGAAATGATGGAGGTGCAGACATTAGCTTCTCCCTCCTACTCCGAGACTTTTATCCAAATAAAGTCAGGTGAGAACATTTCATACATCTGGGAGGGGAACGGAGGGGAGCATCAGGAACTCTCTTGGTAAGGCCGAGAAAGAGGGAACAAGAATCCCAAAGAATCCTATTTATTTGCTCAGTGAGAGCCACGTTCCGCCTGTGAGCCGCTCACATACACAAACACTGTCCAAGGAGCCTGGGACGGTCCCAATGCAAGGACAACTGCCCCACGTAGCCACAGCTGAGAAACCTCTCCCTCGGTAACGTCCTTTGATCTGCACAAGGAACTCTACTTACATCAGTCCTTTTCTGGCTCACAGAATTGGCTACAGGCCTATTTGTTACCCAATCATTCTTCAGTTAAGTGCCCAGACACATAAATTTTTGATACTATAGAACTTTCTGGGTGTCAGCCTAACTCAGCTTTAAAATACTTTCCCATCTGACAGTCACTCCATAAAACAGACTTTGGCACCCTCACAAAGTCGTCGTCACGAATACCTATGCTCATCGATGAGTTTCAGTCATGTTGCAGATGCACCCCGGCCCCTCCTCCAGACTCTGGCTTCTGCTAAAGGCCTCACTTTCTGGCACATGTCGTCATCCTCATCACCCCTTTCCCTCAAGCTGTGTGTCCCATGGGGAGTGCCCTGGCTGTGACACTCATTTTCTTCAACACTGGTTTTCAGTGAGCATAAGCTTCTCTTTAAGTGACATTTTTCAAATTTAACATGACTGAGTTCTGCCCCCAAACCTATTCTTCCCTTGCTCCTTCCTATGTCATCAACTCAAAAGCTCAGGTCAGAAACCTGAGGTTTTAAAACCTTCCTCTTTCTCTCACCCACCATATCCAGGTCACCAGAGTGCAGGAGATGCTGCCTCCAGGAAGCACACCGAGTCTGCTCATGTCTTGTCACCTCCCATGCCACCCCCCGGCACAAGCCCGTCTGTCTCCTGAGTTGCTGGAAATAGACTTGTGCTCAGCTGACGCTCTTGACCCCTCAGATCCATTCTCTGCATACTATCAGAATCATCTTTTTAAAACATGGATTCGATCTGGTCAAGCTCATGTTCCATACCCTTCAGTGGTTTTCCACTGTTTTGGAAAAAAATGCGAACTTCTCCAAATGGCCGCCAAGGCTCTGCTGGATCCAGCCCCGCCTGCTACTCTATGCTCATTCTTGGTCTCTCCTGTCTTCACACATTCCCTCAGGCAGCTTACATGCCACCTTTGTAGGGAGTCCATCTCTGGTCACCAAACCTGAAGTAGTTCCTTCCTTAACATTCTCTCCATTGCATGAGAATGGTGTCTTCCATTTGCTCTCCCACTTACCCCATTTTAGACGAGTTCTTTATTTCTTTTTGACTTTTTATTACTCTGAAGGTAGGCTCTAAGGAGGCAGGGCTCATATGCTACTCTTTTTTTTTTTTTTAATGTTTTATTTATTTCTGAGAGAGACAGACAGCGTGAGCAGGGGAGGGTCAGAGAGAGAGGGAGACACAGAATCCGAAATAGGCTCCAGACTCTGAGCTAGCTGTCAGCACAGAGCCTGACGTGGGGCTTGAACTCACGAACCGTGAGATCATGACCTGAGCCAAAGTCGGACCCTTAATTGACTGAGCCACCCAGGTGCCCTGCTCATATACTACTCTTACAGCGTGTACTCACTCTCACCCTCAGCCTGTCTATCAATGCTCCTTGTCTCCTCACCCAGAGGTAGGGACTAATATCATCCTCATTTGGCAGAGGAAGAAATCCAAGACAAAGAGAAGTTGAACACATCCTTTAGGATTCACGCAGCCAGTTAGAAGCAGAGGCAGCACGAGCCCAAGAAGCCATGCCCCAGAGTCCTGTCCCTCCTTACCCTCATTTATACCCGTTATAGATCAGTGGGCTTGGCTCACTGGAGGAGCTCACTGAACCATGGAGTGAACTTCTCTAAGTCTGAATAACCAGAGAAATTTGGTATCTTTATATGTCCCTTTACGCATTCCTCGTTCTATCATTTATGTTCATATGCACACTGTCAACCCAAACTTATAAGCTCCTCTAGCTTCTCCATCTTTTTAAAATAAACACACAATATATATATAACACATATATATATTTAGAGAAAGAAAGAGCATGCACGTGAGCAGTGGAGGGCCAGAGGGAGAGACAGAGGAAGACAGAATCCCAAGCAGGCTCCACACTCAGCGCAGAGCCTGACACGGGGCTCGAGCCCACAACCTGGAGATCATGACCTGAGCCAAAATCAAGGGTGGGACCCTCAGCCGACAGAGCCCCCCAGGCACCCCTGGCTCCCCCATCTTCATGTCTCTCACGGTACCCAACATAATGGTGGGTGCTCTGAAAGTCAGCCTAATGGATGCTGGCATTTAAAGGTTCGTAGAAATTAACCAGAATCACAACAAACTAAAAGTCAACAAAGTGCTCCTGTGAAAAATAAGCACAACAGTCGCCATTTATCATTTTTGTCACTTAGAGTTAATTTGGTCCTACAAGAAACCCTTCTGGGTTCTAAACTACATTTGACAGAGTGTGGCTTTCTACCCTGTGAGGGAGCAGGAAGCTTCTCTATTAGCCAAAGTCGAGTGGAGAGAGGAGGAGAGGGAGAACCCTTCCCAGAGCCTTCATTGTCCATCCTAAACCCTCAGCACAGGCAGTGAGCATCCTGGCTGGCGAGCCCCCATGAGGGGTCAGGAAGGCTGGTCGCTCCTGGCCCCGCCCCTGCCCGGGGCCCCGCATCCTCTCCATCCTGAAGCTTCCCTCCACATCTACCAACCCGCATGGTGCTCAGGGCTGAAGAGGCTTTCCCTCCTTGCCGGGAGACACTTGGGAAGGAGACTAAAACCTCAGGGCAGGACAGCCGAGCCTCAAATAGCCACCATCTCACAGAGGGCGTGTACCTTCTGAAGCACGTGGACAGAACCGGTCTCTAGGGAAGAGAATAAACTCGGCTTCATGGAGAAGCAAAGCAGATGACTGGAAGTCTGTCATTCAACCCTTCTCTCTAACCACCACCACACTACCAAACAGAAACTTCTGGAAGGCAGGAGCAGCCGACTCATGGAGTCGATTCACGGAGATCTGTGAATCTGTTCCAGGGTAAAAGACTGGGAGGGGAGACGGGGAACAGGTGACTCTACCCTGTCTACAGGTGTCTGCTGAAAAAGATGTGCGGAAGCCCCAGCCCCACTATCGAGGAATGTGAGCTGGTGGCAAGGTCACCGTGGAGGCGGGCAGTTTCGATGAGGTCATGCTGGAGCACGGGGCCTGGGCACCAGTGTGACTGGTGACCCCCGTAAGGAGGACGTGTGAGGAGAGACACAGAACTCCACGGGAACATGGAGGCCGAGGCCGAGTGACACGTCTACGTGGCAAGAGACAGTGATGATGGCCAGCTGTCACCAGTACCAAGAGAGGGCCAGGGCAGGCTGTCCCCGGACCCTCGCACGGGGCTCACTCTGCTGACACGCTGATAAGTCTGTTGTTTTCAGCCACCCTGATTGTGGCACTTTGTTACAGCAGCGCTGGGAAACTAATACAGTGTCCCAATTCAGGTTTCTAAAAACCTTGTGTTGGGTCAGCGCCACGTCTGTGGGCTGGACCCAGGCCCAGCAGCCCGGCTGCCTCGAATGTCCATGCTCACTCTCCAAAGGCCAGGGAGCACTTTTGCTGAAAACCAAAACTGCTGTTAACTTTTTTTTTTTTTGTAAAAGCAATGCAATGTCTCTTATGTTACCCGTTCGCACACACACTTACGAAGAGCAGAATTATCTTCTAGTGCCTGGAGGTTAGAAGCATGGATGCTATGGTCAGACCGCCTGGGTTCGTATGCTAGCCCTGTTCCTCATTAGCTATGGGGTCCAAGCATTCTGTGCCTGAGTTTCCTCCTCAGAAGCAGGAAAGACACAGTAACCTGCCTCGCCGATGAGCGCACGGTGGGCTGGGAAGCCAAGTGCTCTACAGAGGAGGGAGGACTCCGCGATCCGAGCCACGCGGTCGCTGCCACTGCGCATTATTTTCTATTTGCTTTGTAATTGTAAACTCATCCAGGACCAGACATGGGGCTTGGTCATTCTCACCGGGTTCACCTCGTTTGCAAACATGTGATAGGTGGTCAGACACAACTGGGGAAGGCAGACAGGAACTTACTCCATCTAACTCCTGTGACCGTGAACTTACCCCTGGCAAAACCCACATCTTGAATCATCCATGGTGCCCAGCTGAAAAGTTACGCTTGGAGCAAATGGAAGGCTTTCCGCCGGAGGGAGGTCTGTGGCTGTACTGTTCCACCCAGCGGGAATGAGAGCGGGAGTGGAATGCTTCATTCCAAGTTCAGGGTCTGGAGCTGGGTTTGCCTGTTTCTTTTCTGCTTATCATACACACATGACAGGTAGAGCAAATCAGGCTGATATACCCTCACTGAGGAGTCTGAGAAAACCTATTAAACCCGAGGCAGAGAAAATAATACCAAGCCCATGACAAATGCAGCAGTCAGTAATTTTGCAATCGCCAGCAAATGCTGAGAAAGGCACTTAGTCTCTGTGGCTGCCTGATGCTGACTGGAGAGATGGCTCAGCGTACGGACAACAAGATCCCAGCCCAGGCTGCGTGAGATGCAGGCTGCCCGCCGGACTGCTGGCATCTTCTGGACGAAGCCTGTGAAACATCAGCCGCCTATTCTGTCAATAAAGTTTTATCGATACTCAGCCCTGACCATTCACTTACATACCGTCTATGGCTGCTTTGGTGCTCAAGTACAGAGTAGAATTGTGGTCACAAAGACTCAGAAAGCCCAAGAAGCCTAAAATATTTACTGTGGTCCTTTACAAAAAAGTCTCCAAACCCCTAATCTGAACCATCCCCCTGCGATTATACGAAAAATCAATCTCTACGGGAACAGAAACCTTGTCTATCTGGCTCCGTCTTCTCTCTGATGCGCCAAAGACCTGATTTACAGCAGGTGCTCAAGAAACCTTGAGTACAGAATGAATATGTAGCCAAATAAATGTGGAGTTTCTATGACAGGTAGTATCAACAGCACCCATGGTGCTAGAGGACGCCCGTGGACTGGGCCACGGTCCACATGCTCTGCCCTCTCTCTGAGAGGCCCAACTAGCAGGTCCTAAGTCCTGCCAGCCAGGTCCCGTGGTTGACTAACAAGGAGGCATCCATGAGCACCAACTTGGACGAATGAGTGGGACAGAGTCAGGACAAGAATTCAGTCATGCTGAGCTGTCAGGGCAGGTTCAACCTAACTGAGAAGGGCTTTCCAGAGTCCCTTTTCTCTCTCCATACGCGTTTACATTAGAAATGTCTGAAGGGAGTAAACACTTGCCAAGTAGGCCAGATTTCAGGTTTCCCTTCCACAGACGAACCCCAAACAGCTGTCAGAAGCAAACATTTATAAACCCAAGGGCCCCAGGTACTGAGCAAACAAAACGATTTTCAGGTCTGAGAGGAAAGGCCCGATCTATCCTGCTGTAACAAAAGCAAAGAAAGAAACAGAAAAGCCAGACGTTTCTGAGAAAGATCTGTTAGTGGTAATATTAAAAGCATGTGCAAGTTCTGGCTCCAATAAAATTGTTTATGGTTAGACTTATAGTACGAAAGGGTCCTTTAACTTAGAAAATGATCACAAAGAACATGCTGCATAAAGAAAGAATTCAGTATCATTTTTCTCTATTTTCTTCTGCTCTAAGAAAATGTCTTCAAGGCAGGCTTGGGCAGGACACTCTCCCAGTCTTCCCTCCGGTCCGCTCTGGGTATAACCATGGCCACTGTCACTGTGAGCCCCGTGGTGTCTTCTTTTTGGCAGGTTTGTAGGGCTGCGACTCTCCCACAGAATCAAGGCATAATCTCCCTTCAAGTTGTTTGCGTCATACTGAATCACCATATTTAAAGGCAGTGGGGGTTTTAATTACAGCTATGATAAGATTATATTTAGATTTAAATAAAAGAGGCATTTATGGTCTCAGTTTCTGATGAAACATGAAAAAATTCAAAATGCCGGTCTGAAGGGTAACCTAATATAACTATGAAAAGGGTTATTTGTAAGTTACATACTAGATCAAAGAAATCCCAATATAACAAGTTTTCTTTAATTAATTCCCTCTTAAACCCACTTAATTCATATTTAATTCATATTCCCCATAACAAAAACTCCAGGTGCTACAGAAAAATATGCACCATCCATACAGACTGTTTATATAATGAGAGTTCATTTATTCCATAGGATGAGCAAAAAAAAAAAAAAAAAATCAGACAAGGACTCATTGGACCTGCTTTGAAGAGAGTTACATTCCATTTAGAAGACGATTTCCATATTGCTTCTGTAGTCACACCATAAGATGTGGTCAAACATTTCCTAACAGACTCCTGAAGGCCCTGTGTCTCTGCGTGGCAGCAGATGATGTCGCAACTTGACCTTCCTCCCCTGCCCCAGCTGAGAACACCCGATACTGAAGGCCTCACAGACATAGCACATCCCACTGCCTCTTGCCATAGCCGTCAGGATATTGTTTTCAACTGTAACTTTTCAGACTCTCACCCTCGGGGGACAGTATGCCTATATGAGAATGAACATAAATGCATTTTTGTCAAAAGGAAACAAAATAAGGAGAGAAAGTTAATGGCTATTTATAGCAGATCCATTGCTTTTCTGTGAGAACCAGACAGGCCCTTCCCAGTACTGTGATCTAACAAGACGACAGCCACCTTTTCATGACCAGCTAAGAAACACATCAGATGAGATCAGAAGTCCAGCAGAGACAGGCCACTGGGCCCCCTGACCAGATGCCCACAGATCTGTAAGCGGTTTGACTTTTGTCTTAAACTATATGTGCTGCTCTCCCCTTATTTGTTTCAAAGCCTCTGCATGGGAGTGTTAGTAAAATCTAACATCTGTAAGTCTCTCATATTGGTATGATGGATCCCTGCTTAAAGTTTCTTCTTTGTTCTGGTTCTCAGTGATGTGATCTCAACAACCTCCCAAAAGCTTCCAGTGATGAAGGAAGTGATGTAAAAGCCCCCACTGAAACCACAAACAAGCAAAAACATGTGAAGACTGAGTCTCCAAATACATAGCATGATGGGATAGTCTGGGTTTGAAGGAATCAGAAACCAGTACGTAAGGGGCATCTACGTGGCTCAATCGATTGGGAGTCTGACTTCAACTTTGGCTCAGGCCCTGGTCTTACAGCTCGTGAGTTCGAGCCCCACGTTAGGCGCTGTGCTGACAGCTTGAAGTCAGGAGCCTGCTTCAGATTCTGTGTCTCCCTCTCTCTCTGCCCCTCTCCTGCTCGTGCTCTGTTTCTCTTTCTCTCTCTCAAAACTAAATAAACATTAAAAATAATTTTTTAAACCACTGCATAAAATATATTGCTGCTGGTAAGAAGGGCCAGCAGAAATAAAGAACGGACTGAAAGAGTAAGGTATATTTCAGCTTAAGATGAATATTCTAGTTCAACCAGAGGTAGTATCTCCAAAACCCAAATGTGTACGTATGTGAACGGACTCATCAACCCTACTCTTAGCCCAGGGTCTTTCACAGTGGACAGAGCTGTTTCCTGTTTCTAAAAGAAAAAGTACTTAATCGGGAGCAAACTCTACCACGTTCACAAAAACCCACCATGAATCTAATTGCACCTGTACCTGCTAAGTGGCCCGCCCCCCTTCCTGTGCAAGATGTGTGCACCACCTGTGCTCGCGC
>NW_027532592.1:1225606-1269509 GCF_008692635.1 Crocuta crocuta
CAAACGAGTGAGCATCAGAATCACCTGGAGGGCTTGTTATACCTACTCTGGCCCAAACCCAGAGTTTCTGATTCAGTAGATCTGAGGAGGGTATTGAGGATTTACTTCTCTAACAAACTTCCAGATGATGTTGATACTACTGACCCCAGACCAATAGTTGGGAAACACTATTTTAAGAACTGCTACACTGGTTTTCCCCTTTTATACCAGATCTTTTTTATTTTTAAGTTTATTTATTTATTTTGAGGGAGAGAGGGAGTGCGAGCAGAGGAGGGACAGAGAGGGAAAGGGAGAGAGAGACAGAATCCCAAGCAGGCTCTGTGCTGTCAGCGTAGAGCCTGACATGGGGGCTCCATCTCATGAACCGTGAGATCATGACCTGAGCTGAGATCAAGGGCAGACTTTAACTGCCTGAGCCCCCCGGGTGCCTGGACCCAGATTCTTGAGCCTCTCCCTCCATGATGCTTCCTTCCCTAAGCACATAAACATGTTCACATGTCTCTCATCTCGTAAGATGTAGCAAAAATCTCCTTTGACTTCATTGGGAATGGGCGAAGTATATTTCTCTATTCTTTACATAAATTACTAAAAGCATGTTCTCCAGGGGCACCTGGGGGGCTCAGTCGGTGGAGCGTCCGACTTTGGCTCAGGTCAGGATCTCACAGTTTATGAGTTCAAGCCCTGCATGGGGCTCTCTGTTGTCAGCATGGAGTCTGCATCGGATCCTCTGTCCCCCCCTCTTTCTGCCCCTTCCCCGCTCATGCGCACGCTTGCTCTCTCTCTCAAAAATGAATAAACATTAAAAAAAATGTTCTCCATACATCACTGTCTTCCTTTCCCACTTACTCCCTGCTGCTCTGCAAGCTGATGTCTCTGCCCTCCCAAGGCCGCTGCATGCACTGGAAGGGTCCAGCAGATACTTAAGTCCCGATCTTACGCACTCTTGCTGCTACATCTGGCATTGCTCACCTGCCCAAATGGCACCCCCCTCCTCTGGGTTTGGTAACATCTCTCTAGCCCAGGCCTTCTACCACCTCTCTCCCTGTCCCTTTTTGGCCTTCTTTTTAGGAACGTCTGCTTTCACCACCTGCTTCAGACTGACAAAGTACTGTCCCTGGCTCTCTTCTTTGCCCTGTCCATGCTGTGCCTGAGAATGTTCAGCTGTGTCTGGATCTCAGCTCTCGGCTACATCCTGATGACCTCAAATCTAGACCTCTCTCCCAATCTTCTGTCTCCTAAACAATTCTGTCCAATAGGCACCCCAAAGGTATTGATGCCTAAGTGAACCCCTTATCTTCTACCCCATTCCTGTTCTCCCTCCCTTATATTCTGCCTAACGAAATGGGTTCCCCAATTACTTAGTTGTGCAAAGCATGTCTTCGAGTCTCATGCTCAAGCGTACCCCAAGTCTGTCCGATCTGCCTCCTAAGTGTACCTTCCACCTGTCCCCTTCGTTCCCACCTCTATGACCTCTGCCCCAGCTCAGGTCGCCGTCGTTCCATCTGGCTGGCCATGATGTCTGCCGTTCAGGACTCCGGACTCTGAGCTCCCATGCCCAACCTCCACACGGCAGACACAGTGACCTTCCAATTACATCTGATAATCCTCCACACAAAATCACCCAGCAGCTGCCATCCACTGAAATAAAGCTTTCACGACTTCTGCATGGCATTCAGAGCCTTCCATCTCTGCATCTTCCCTCTCTCTCCAACCTCATTTCTAGTCACCCCCTCCTCCTATTTTAAGCTCTAGCGGTACCAAACTGTGTAATTACGTTTTTGGAGGTGTCACGTTTTCTCACATCTAAAAACTTCTGTGTCTCCCATTCCCTCTGGCTGGAAGACTATCTGCAAAACCCCTGCACCAGTATTCTCTTCTTTCTAAAACCTGCACAGATCTCTTGGGTTAGGTCCCTTTCCGGTCCCTATGCCACCTGGGACCTGCCTCCATTAAAGCAATCATCTGGGGGTTCCTCGGGGGTCGGTTAAGTGCCTGACTCTTGATCTCGGCTCAGGTCTTGATCTCAGGGTCGGAAGTTCAAACCCCATGTTGGGCTCCATGCTGGGTGTGAAGCCAACTTAAAAAAAGCAATCATCTGCTCTCAAGCCTATCACTGCACTAAACTGTAAGGGTCTCATAGGTAAGCAAGTCTTTGAGTCTCTAATGCTGAGAATATGCCTGGCTCAGAATACGAGCCCCGCTAAACATAATTTTTAAATGACATGTCAGTGACTCTGAACAAGGGAACACACATGTTTTAGGGTTGCCTGAAATACTAACTTTCAGACAGCCAGTGCCATATATGTATTTCACTTCAGTGAGAATGTCATAAATCCCTGGTTCATGTCACCTCCTTCAGGAATTGGGGGAGACACAGGTATCAGATTTGGGGATGCTTAGGAATCTGTTAAAATTATTTTTGAAGAAGTTTTCTGATTACAACAGTTTTCCCCCTCCAGTTGGTTAGAAGAACGAGGGGAGCCAAGGGAAGCTGGTGTTTGGGAATTTTCCATTCTCTGTAAGTACCTGAGTTTGTTTCCTGATGTTTCAATCAAAGACAGCCACCTCGACACATGTGTGCTACACAGAGCCGCAGTGTTCCCACCCCTGAGCCGAGTGTTCAGACTACTCACACACCCCTTTGGGGAGGCCCCCTGCTTTCCCACTATTACAATACCATAAACAAAATTACATGAAATCTTTTTTTATAAATGTTTATTTTTTGAGAGAGAGAGGGGAAGGGGCAGAGAGAGACACAGCATCTGAAGCAGGCTCTGGTCTCTGAGCTGTCACCGTAGAGCCCTATGTGGGGCTCGAACTTGTGAACCACGAGATCATGGCCTGGGCCAAAGTCGGATGCCTAACTGACTGAGCCACCCCGGTGCTCCAAAATGATATGAAATCTGAAGGGCAGTAGTAAATGTCTCAGTTAGCTGACCGAAACAGGGAGCATGTGGGCATGTTCAGGGTCTTCAGAAAGGCTTTCCTGCTCCTCACAGCCCGCCCTGCACAGATACCATCAGGAAAGAGAACTTCATGTCTTCCCTTCCAGTCCCCCGGTATAAAGATACCCCACCCCACCCCCCACACCCACCAGCAAAGCTGCTGGGGAAGCATTCTCACGAGAGGACATGCAACAGGCTGTCCCCCGCCTTCACCGAGCTTAAGTCAGTCAGTCTCGTCTCACAGATATTTTAAAGAAAACTAGTTCAGACGGACACAGCAAACAAACATGTATTTGGGGATCAAGAAGCAAAGCTAAGTGGAAGTAAACGAGCAGACCTGCATTTAACGTCGGTGTCACCGCACGTGTGTGGCAGGCTGGAGAGATCACCGCGTTTTGAATTACTCACCACTTGTAGCTGGATGGGGAAATGCTGACAGATCTGTGCTAGACGAAACAGATCACAGCGCTCTTGGAAACAATCTACTTTTATGATGAAACCAATTCTGACACCCATGCCTCCACACACAGCTCAGGCCTGAACCCAAGTTGAAGAATGTCCAAAGAATCTGGAAGAATCCAGATGTTCCTGTAATCATTGTAATCATCGCTGATAAATTTCCCAAGAGAGAAGACCTTAAACAGAGACGGGAAATTCCAAGATTTAATACCCAGAGAATATTTGCATGCGGAGAAAATTTGTGTTCGGGCCACAAGAAGTCACAGTCTTACTGCTGGCTGGCGTGGTCGGAGTCTGGAGTTCTGTGCTAAGGTACCCTCCCGGCACAACACCCTTTCAGAACGCAGAGCAGAATCACACAGGGGTAAAGGACACAAATGTAGAAAACACACTATTTAAAAAGGACGGAAGGCACCAAGGAACTTTAAATAATTATTAATAACAAGTGACACCCACTGAACCCTTTCTGTGGGCCAATGTCATGCTAAGATGCTCCACTTTTAACTTGTTCCTCACAACGACTTATGTTCTACAGGCTGCATTGTTATTCCCACTTTACAAAGGTGGAGACTAAGGCTCAGAGTTATTAAGTAACTTGCCCAGGGTATACAGAACATATAAACCATGGAGAGAGCAGGTGAACTCTTTGGACTCCAAAGCCCCCAGCTCTTAAGAGAGACGAGATTGATTATATTCGAAAGGAGGGGTTCCCAAACCCACGTGTGCTGGAGAACCACCTCGGGCACTTTTTTAAAAAAACAGAATCTCTAAGGTCCCACCCCCAGATTCTGATTCAGCTGAACAGGCAGAGAGGCCAAGAAACTGTATTTTTATAATGGTCTCTCCCAAAGCTCTGCTGGGTCTGAG
The DNA here is from genome assembly GCF_008692635.1 of Crocuta crocuta. Classification (NCBI taxonomy): domain Eukaryota; kingdom Metazoa; phylum Chordata; class Mammalia; order Carnivora; family Hyaenidae; genus Crocuta; species Crocuta crocuta. Next base: position 1,229,878 of record NW_027532592.1, read on the forward strand.
AACCACGGCTACAGACCCCAGAACTGGGAAAGATGCAGAGGAGGCGCCAGGAGGCATGTTTGGCTGCGCCTCATTATACAGACAAACCAAACCAAATTACCCACAGACACACGAACACACAGAGCCCCCAGTCCTAACAATCAGAACTTCCCAAACACGGTCGCAGCTATAGTGGACAAGGCTGCTGGTCCCACTCGTGGTGTGGCCATCTCCTGGGCAGGCAGCACTGGTCGCGCCATTTTTTCTGCGAGTCTCCACTTCCTGAACTGGAAATGACAGATTGCTTCCCCTGAAACCTGGTCGTTAACTGGGATGCTTGGGTGGCTCAGTCGGTTAAGTGTCCAGCTTCGGCTCAGGTCGTGATCTCATGGTTCATGGCTTCAAGCCCCACATCGGGTTCTGTGCTGACAGCCAGCTCAGAGCCTGGAGCCTGTTTTGGATTCTGTGTCTCCCTCTCTCTCTGACCCTCCCATGCTCACGCTGTCTCTCTCACTCCTAGAAATAAATTAAAAAATATTAAAAAAAAAAAATTACATTTTAAAAAAAAGAAAGGTTAAAAAAAAAAAAGAAACCACGTCATTAAGAACTGGGCACAATCAGGTAAAACTCCGAGCGCTGTGGCTGACGTGAGACAGACCCTCAGGAAGCCCTCCATCACTGTCACGAGCAAGTGATCCCTGCCCACCTGGAATTCAACCACCCAGCCGGGCCTCCGCAGGAGGCTTCCGGGAGTGCTCCCCTCCCCGGAAGTGGCCTGTCATATGAGGGAATCTGCTTCAAGTCCCAATTTAGCCATGGGCCCTGACCCACCTGATCTCCTAAGCCAACATCAGGCTCCCTTGCCCCAGGGACAGGCAATAACCCAGGCTTAGCCTAACTGGGTGCTCCTCTGGCCACAGAGACTGGTTTGGAAGAAAGGCCAGGTATGTGCCCTAAATGGAGTCAGTCAGAATGAACCCAAAGTCTTTTGCTGAGAGTTGGAGGGAAAAGAGAATGGTTTCTCTTCCAGATCATGGGGTATGTCAACATAACACCTGGCACGCAGCAACCCTTTGCTACCAAACGCCTTTATCAAACTATGTCTGAAGCCTGATCTCACTCTGTTTTTTGAGATCTGTGCACCAATAAATCCCCTTTATTTTGCAGTTTAATACTGGCTTGAGGTGATTTTTCTGTGACAGAGACTGAAACAATCTAGCATACGCTGAATCGCCTGGATGGCTGAGGTAAGGCATGTCTAACTTGGGGCCTGTGACTTGTTGAGCTATTTCTATCAGCACCTGTCGGAAGATTCATGACACTTACAGTGATGAATTTCTTCAGCCTGGAATGCTCTGCCTCTTTCTCCTCCTAAAAATCCTCCTCACCTTTCAGGGCCCAACTTAAATGCCACTGTTGCTGCAAGACCTTTCAAGAGGAAGCGGTTAATCAATCTTCTCCTGCCCTCCCACAGCCTTTACTGCTCCTCTTTTATCCCTCATTTCACTGAGCACCCTGTGTAGAAAATAGCATGAATCTAGCTTATTATGCATGTCCAATGCCTAATGTGTGGCCGGACACACAGGAGGCATGCAGTCAACTTCCACCGATTCATTAAACTCCAGATGACTGGTTAGTTGAATCAACATGATGAAAATAATACTGCCATAGATTCCTGGACCTCGAGTCTTGTCTCCTGAAGGAATCAAGGAGAAACACATTTGTCACCTTCCATGGTTGATTACCAATTACAAGTGGGTTTTTTTTTTCCCCTCTCTCAAAGTTCAATTCAGGTGTGATAGGGTTTGTGGTGAGGAAGGTGGTTTATAGTCTTCTCCAACCTTATTAAACCTACTCAGAGCTTTACGTGTACAATCAAGGTGGCAAACCAGATCCTACAGGTGACCAGCCCCAAGGGACCTGCAGCGATCTCTGGAAAGACGTTCGGACACCATCACTCTTCGGTAAAACCTCACAAGTCTAGATTCTAACATCATCCGATATTACCTACGTTGGCAGGTATTTCTCCTACGTTTGTTGTAGTTCACTTTTTTTTTCTCTTAAGTGAGAAAAGTGGGAAGACAGAGGAACACTCCCCTAGTCCTAATTCCCTGCTCCCAAATCTGGACCTTAAGTGAAATTTCTGGATCTGTCATGGTTTCACATGAAACCTTCCCTCAAAGGACGGAAATGGTCAACACGAACTGGTGTGGATTGGTTCTCACATTCCAGCCCTCAGTCACATTCTCAGTATCCCGGAGATTTCCTGCAACTCCAATCCCTCACTAACGTGGATCAGCTTGGCCTGGAAGAATAGGATGAGAGGAGCCTTTAGAAGCTGGAAGCAGACTTCCCCCCTAGGGTTTCTAATAAGAAACGCAGCCAAGACAATACCTTGATTTTGGTAACCCAGTGGGACTCATGATGAACTTCTGACCTAGGGAACCCTAAGATGATAAAGGTGTGGTTTTTAAAGCCACAGAGTTTGTGGTAATTTGTTATGACAGTAATAGAAAACTAATACACCCACTTTCCTATGCAGGTGACTGACTGCTGGCTCTTCGGTATCCACAGCAGTCACATTCCAAATTGAGTGGGGCTGTTTACAAGAAATGGTTAAGCTTATCAAATATGAAGCATGATAATAAATCACGGTCATAAGCTGAGGCCAAGTTAGGAAAAAGAAAATACTACTTAAATTTATCGAGGATCCAAAGAGGAGCAATAACTCCTCAAGTATGAACATCTCTCTCATATTCACAAAACAAGGCATGAATGGGTAGATGCCTTCCTTTAACTAAAATGCATCCTTTTCCTTGTGTGGGTAAAGTGCATTTATTCATTACTTCAACACATAACCACAATCCCCTCCCAAGTGCTGGACGCTGTGGAGAGTCCTGAGAATGTCCTACCTTTAGAACGCTTACAATCTATGTGGGCAAAGGCCGGCACAGGAAAGAATTCTTCACATCTTAGTTCACCCAGGCTAAGCTAGAAAACAGGAGCAGAATCACAGCTCACAAGCTGCAGCGTCACAGGCAGCTGAACAGACTAAGAACTGAGCCGTGTGCATTTGCCACCTGCTCTTACTGGCTCAGAGTAGTTCGCGAGGCTGCAGTCAAGCCGTCCGCAGCGACCACCGCCAATTCGGAGATGGGCCACGGCTGGAGGAGGCATCCCCGGGCTCACTCGTGGGGTTGTTGGCACACCTCAGCTTCTCACCGGCTGCGTGCCCAAGGCCTTAGTGACCTCACACGTGGGCTTCTCCATAGGCTATTACAAGAAGGTAGAGCGATCAAAACAGACGACGTTGTCTATTACAATCTAAGCTCAGAAATGACATACCATCACTTCTGCCATATTCTACTGGCCACAAAGACCAACACTGGTCCAAGGTGTGAGAAGATACCCACGGATGTGAGGATCTGGAGATGGGAATCATTGGAGGAGGCCATGATGGAGGCCGGCTATACCACCACGTTCTTCCAAAACAGGTCAACAAGGGAAGGCGAGTAGAATAAACATAGCTCTAGAATGGTGCCCATGAGGTCTGGGGGAGTTGTGGGTCTGCGACTCTCTGGTCTGTATAATCTAACACGGCCTTCGTTGCCACAGCTATTACTAACACTGGTGAGGGCACTACTGCTCCTGCTACTCAATGTTAGTGAATGTCCCCTGCGTGCCAGGCCCCACGTGAAGCATCACATCCTTGCCAACTCATTTCCTCCTCACTACACCCCTACGACATGGGTACAGTTTTCACCCCCATGTGACAGCTCAGAAAGCAGAGACGTTCATCCATTTGCCCAAAGCTGCATCACTCAGAGCAGGCAGTCAGCATTTAGGGGGGTAAGCACCTGAATCTCTGTCCTAACCCACTGTGCTCACCTGCCCTCTAGCAGAGTATGGGAAACATTACACGTAAATCACCTACTTATAAGAGCATTAGCAGTCCTAAAATTTTAAAGAAAAAACCACATTGAATATTTTGGCTTAAAAATAGTATAACTCTAAATATATGAGGGACCAAGAGCAGTCACATTCGTAAAGACATGAAGCAGAACAGTGGAGGCCACGGCTGGGGGGATGGGGAGTTCGGTTTAATGGGCATTTGGTTTAGGTCTGGACATGAAACAGTTCTGGACTCGGGTGGTGGTGATGGGTGCATGATATCATGACTGCGCTTAACGCTGCTGGACTGCCCGCTCCGAAATTGTTGAAGTGGTAAATTCTGTGGTAGGTGTATTTTACCACAATAAAAACAACCAACATTAAGCTCGGCTGTCTGACCCTGCATCCAGAGGCTCACTCGAAGTGAAAAATCCACACGTCTCCTCGCTTTTGCGGCTGAGAAAAATAGTTTCTTTCTACAGCGTGGAAAGCGATCTGAAAAGATCTGCCCGTGCTGGTTGGTGCAACATCTTTCTCTCAGCTTCTCTGGCTGCTCCTTCCCTTCAAAAACATAAAATGTTCGAACGGTTTCCATCATGCTTGTGTCTCCAAGTCACATAAGTAGCAATTTTAAAGTGGAAATTGCACTCGATCCTACATCCGGGGAAAATCTGCCCATGCTATTAAGTGCTTCGTAGCCCGCACTTTAGGAGTCACTCTGTGATTGCCATTCTTTACACCCTTCCCAGGATGCCTTCTGTGCGTTTCAAGAGGCCGAGATTGGCCCGAGTAATTGAAGGCAGCAGAGTCCGCTGACAGCAAGCTGGGACTCTGGGGTAGAGGTGCATGCACGAGAAGGGCAGAGGGGACGGGGAGAGAGAATCCCAAGCAGTCTCTGCACTGTCAGTGTAGAGCCCGAAGCGGGGCCTGAACTTGCGAAATGTGAGATCATGACCTGAGCTGAAACCAAGAGTCAGATGCTTAACCAATGAGCCGCCCAGGTGCCCCTGCACTTGGGTTTCCTGTTCAACTGCTCTTTGGGACGTGCTGGATGATAACAGGGGGGCGGGAAGGTCACCCCCACCCAACATCAGCCCTTTGCATTAACGTTCTTTCCCGTCCCGTCCTCCGGAACAGGCGCCTCCTCCAGGTGCATCTTGGAGCCCGGCGCTCACAGGCCCGGACCTCGGCGGCTCCCTCACCACCGTGGCCACCTCTCCTTCTGTTCGGGGCAGGAGCTGTACTTCCCTGAGGCACTTGTGGCCTCACTTCAGAAACAGGAAGGACCCGTCATAAAACAGGTGGCATTATGCCCTTAGTGGAGAGCACGTGTGGTCACCTCCCCTCCTCCATGGGCACGGTCACAAACCAGGTGGTACGGAGTGACATAAAGGAAGAGATACAGAAAAAAAAAAAAAAAGACACTGTAAAAAGGACTCAGGTAAAAGCTAACTTTCAGGAAACATTCTTTACCGCTACAAACAAAGGAATAAAAGAAAAGACCTCCTTTACCCGGAAGCTCCTGATGCCCACCTACTGAGCAACTGTCCTGACTACGGATGCTGCCTGTCAGAGGGAGGGGCTCCAAGGTCTGGGGGCCCCGGCAGAGCACCCCGCGAGCACCGTGCGGCACAGAGACAGCACCGAATCGACCGCCAATTCGTGTACTGTCCGTACGACTGCTGCTCGGCTGACAAGTCTCGACCTAAGCCTGCTTGTGCACCTGCACGATGGAGGGAACAGTAACACGCTCATAGCTGCCGTGAGGCTGAAGCAGATAATTTACACCAACACGTTTGGTGAATCTTTACAGACCGCACCCATAGAACTGTGGGGCTGGACGGCCCTGAGACACTACTCTGTACTCCCTTTGCGCCCCCTCTTTCTTCGGTTCCCGAGGGGGGGCTTCTCAGCGCCTCAGGGGAGGCCGGGGAGGGAGTGGGGAGGTCTGAGGGCTAGATGCATAGAGCCGGGGCCCTGATTCTCTGAAGCCCTGCCGCCCTGGAGCACAACCTCCCTGGGGGACGACATGGGTGAACAGAGCTGCGTGCATCCCCACAGACTCCCACAGCCTCCGCAGCAAGGGGGGGTGTCGGAGGGCCGCCGGCCTGCAGAGGCCAAGAGCCCCACACCCGTCATAAAACGCCCTTGCTGGCGTGGTCTGGGCCTGACCCTGGGAGCTCGGAGGGAGGGGAGGCTCTCCAGCACCCCGGTGCAAAGAGCTGTAGAGAAAAGACTTCGAATGTGATTTCTTGCACACTGCAGTCTTTGGACTAAGATTTACACCCGTTCCCACATCTAGTCTTCCAACAACTAATACTTTTCTGGCTGTTAACGATGCTCAACTCATTGACTGTCTAATTAATTTTCTCATTTTACTTTAAATACACACACACACACACACACACACACACAAGCCATCTTCTCTGACTAAAAACACACAGACACACTGAGGTGCTCTAAAGAAAAGAACACTGGCAGGCACATTCTGAAGTGATTTCTTCTCGCTGCGGGACACATAAAGAACGCGCAGTGAAACCCTGTTGGCTGACTGGTGACAAACGGCCCAGCGCAGCTCCCCACGTCCCCGGATGCCAGCCGTCAGCAGCACACACCTGCCAGCCGGCCGGCTAGGACCAGGGGCGTGCTGTGTTGTGACAAATGGACCTTTTCTCTGTGCGAAGTCAACGTGTGTGTGTAGAACAGAGCTCATGAGATGGGTGTGACTCTAAACGCTGTGAGCCAACCAGCTGAGGATGACACAGATACACTCGAGGGCTGGGCCTCTGTCCGTCAGGTTCTAGGCACAGTAGGAAATCAAGAGATATCTGACAAGTGTGGACAGTAGGAAGGTAGAAGACCTCTACCTCCAAGTGTGAAACATAAAACAGAGGGAGCTGCCACAGGCGTGGCCAAGCCCCGATTCAGGCGCCCAGCCAAATTCAGAACCACATGTGGAGGGGGTGCCGGCTGGCTTTCCGGGGTTCCCGTCGAACTGGAGATGCCTCTCCGACCCAAAGAGCTCAAAGCCTGCAGCAGGGAGGCAGAGTGGGGAGGAAAGGGCTACTTATCAGCCCCAGGCTTCAATGTCCCTCGGCCCCTTCCCCTTCAGCAAGATGCTTCTGTGCCTTCTATGAAGGAGTCGGCCCCACATTCTGAAGTGCTGACATGACCTACTGTCCAGAAAGTTCTGATGTATGAGCCGGCACGGAGACTACACCAGCGGGGGCAGAATGCTATGGTGTCTGCTTTGGGGCGGGTGTGCATATTCCAGGGGCCCGTCACAGTCGGCTCTGGCGCTCTTGGGCTCTGTGAACTTGGTTCAGGGCGCGGGCTCTAACCAAAGAAATGACATGCTGGCCCTACACGAGGCACCAGATGGATTTACTTAGCAACGCCCGATATGGGGAGACTGCTTTCAAAGAAGCGAAAGGAATAGGAAGAGAAAGACTGATCTGTTAAAAGCTCTCTCAGGGCAACTGAGGCACCTGAGTGTTAACCAAAGCCCATCCCGGGAATGTCACTGGGCGCGGGGGGGAGGGTGTCCCTGGAGCACTGACCTCACTGCCGACTCAGAGGTGTGAACATCTTTCTTCTGGCTGGAATCTCTCGAGCTCCTCCGCTGCACACACTTTGTGCTGTAAGACCCAGCCGGCTCCCTCTCCCCTCAAGAAGCTTCTGATAGATGTTAACAACTAACGTTTTGATTAGCGATGCTCTTTCATCTCATGTGATCTCACTTCATCTCAGCCATGAATCAGCACTGGCGGGGGGTTCCCGTCCCTGAGAAAAACTGAGACATGGGCTGGCGCGGGGCGCGCTGTGCAGTAAGGGACCTGTGCCATGTCACTAGGCAGTACAAATGGTGTGGCCCCGCAGCCCCCCATTCGCGATTCCCAGCCCCCTCCGCCAGAGGCTCCAAGCACCCAGCAGCACCTGGGCAGCAAGGATGCTGGGAGCGTGTGAGGGCAGAGGAGGAAGTACAAAGGCGAGGCTGCAGAAGGGGATGGGGGGTGCGGTTCACAAGTTGGGAGCGATCACAACTGCTGGGATAGGACCAGCGCTATCTGGTGCATCTTCACGCTCTGAACTGCTGTGAAGAGATAACAGCTTTCTTTGGCCAGCGCTCAGACAGCAGGTCGTGCGTGGGCCCTTTTCTGGCAACGTCTGGACAAACCTCTCTCCGATTGGAGCTGAGAGGCTTGACAATAGAGCAGGCTGTAGACAAGGAAGTCCTCAGCATGGCATCCCTCCAGGGAAAACCTCAGGCTGAGCCTGGGCCAGGGCTGCCGGCACCTGCCAGCCAGTGAATTCCAAAGTGAGCCGTCACAGGTAGGCGCCCCCGGGCCCGGCTGCCGGTGTTCCACCAGAAGAGAAATGGAGACTGGGGGGGTATCTTCCTGCTAACAGCCCCACCGGGGTGACCTCCCTCACATCTCTCATCTGCCTCTTGGGAGGGTACGGAGATCATTAACCCTGCGCACAAAGTGTAACGAAGCTCCGCTTTCTGAACCCCCAGGGTGTTGAAGCCTGATGCTCTTATCAAGACATGCTTCTTGCTGAATAAATAATTCTAAGTCAGTGACCTTAGGGACCCAGGTCTGAAATACAGCTTGGCGTCTTCAATTTTTATTACTGTTTTATTTAATAGCTATGATTCTAGTAAGAGACTATGTGACCTCACACCCATCAGGACGGGTGTTCACAAAACAGTAAGGAACAAACGCGGGTGAAGATGTGGAGGGACGGGAGCCCTGAACTGCCGAGGGGAGCGCGAAACAGTGGTCTGCTGGGTCCCCAGAGGACTAAACGCAGAACTATCATCCGGTCCAGCGATACCACTTCCAGGTATACACCCGAGGGAATTAAAAGCAGACCAGATACTGGTACACCAATATTGGTGGCAGCATCCTGCACAACAGCCAGAAGGTGGGAACACCCCAAACGTCCACAGACGGGTGGATGGATAAAATGTGCTGCCCACATACAACGGGCTATTATTCAGGCACAAAAAGAGGTGCAGTTCTGACACCTGCTACATCGTGGATGACGCTGGGAGACATTAGGCTGAGTGACAGAAGCCAGACACGAAAGGATCAACAGAAGACTCCAATTAGAGAGACAGAGAGTAGATGAGAGATTAGCAGGGCCTGGGGGAGAAGGGGAGGGGTTACTGCTTCATGGGGCATAGATTCTGTTCAGGGCGATGAGAAAGGCTGGGAAATAAACAGTGGCAATGGTGGTGCGACATGGCAAATGTAATGAACCGTACATTTAAAAACAGCTAAAATGGTAAATTTTATGTTATGTACATTCTTCCACAATGAAAGCAAGTAAACAACCAAACATGAAACCAAAACCTAAGAGAAAATAATGTGAACGTTTAAAAACAACAATATATACAAAGGGCTCACTCAAAACACAGTTTATAAAGAGCCTGGGATAATGACACATTCTGTTGTCATCAAGTTTACTTCCAAAGGGAGATAAAACACAGGGAAGTGATACTACTCGCAGCAGTGCTATGTTAACCACATTTACACGGTATCTGTTTGGGACCGGGGATTCTTCTGCGCGCCACAGCCACATGAGCTCCTATAGTCCTCACCATCGGCCCTTGACGGAGGGTCTACTATTACCGCATCGCAAAGTTAATGGCTCTGAGACCCCTAGAGGTCGAGTAACTTCCCTAAGGTCACCCAGCTAGGAAGCGGCAGAGCCTGGATTTAAACCTAAAAGGTCTAGACCCAGAGTCTACATTCTAACAAGGCTCCTCTTGTCAGTACAGAAGACATAAAAGCAAGTAAAACAAAATAAAACCAAATAAAAACGAAACCAGAAATGACAGGGACGGATAGATAGTCGCTGGCTAACTCCAGTGAGGGGGCAGGTACAGGGGATCTGTGCAGTTCCCTCTTGTCAAAACCGAACACTAACTGTTGAATAAACAGCACAGGACACCGCGGATCTTCTGGGCTCAGCAAGTCCCTTCGGGAAGATGAAGAATAGAGCAGGAAGGGGGCTGGACTTGAGGTGACAAAATCTGGTTTTAATTCCTGGCTCTGTCACTGACATCATCTGCTTGTTCACTTGGCAGCACTTATAGTCTGTCTGTCCGCTGGGCACGGCCAACGGCCGGCTAGTTCACTCAGGGTTTCAAATCCTAGTTCCTCTGCTGTGACATGGGCAGCATTATACTGACCTCACAAGGTTGTTGGGAAAGTCAGATAAGCTAAGCTGTGACTGTCCCTGACCCCCCATTTGCACTGAAGAATAGTCCATTGAAGACATTTTCTCTTGCTTAATTCCTCAGAATGCAGATTCTTGATAACAATCAGATGTATAAATCCTGGTGCTTGCTTTTGCAATGAAAGCACTGCGCCTGCCAGACTGAGGACAGATACACAAACAGCTGCCTTGTGTCTCTGCCCCTCCCTGTTTCCTACCCTGGAGCTGGCCAGGTGATGACACACGGTGCGGCCCAGGTAAGTGTCAGTTCCTTTCTCTTCTTCCCAGAAGAGGTGGGAAGAGGAGAGGAGAAGAGGGAGAAAGGGGAAAAAGAACACGGAAGAAGGAAAGGAAACGGGATGTGAAAGCGGAGGTGGGGGAGAGGGGGTGTGGTCTGCAGGGGGCTCGCAACTTCCATTTCTCTCTACGACGTCCCACAGGACCAACCAGGTCCCCACACTGGGAAGGACAGGAAACTACTTGGGATGCAGGCCTGGGTCCAAAGGACTCAACCATCCCTGTTTCCCAACCACCTCATTTCCACACACCCCCACCCAAGCCCTTGGCCACCACCAGACACACATTTAAATTACGATCCTTCAGTCTGGCAACATGGTCAAAACAGTCATTAAGGAGTGTCACCTCCAGAGTGTTCACCAATCAAGACAAAAGAGAACTCAAATCATTGATTATTCACGGAGTGCATCTTGTCTAGTAAACTGCAGGATTCTGGAAGGCAGAGAACGTGCTTTGATATAACATAATATCAGCGGGTGTTTGTTAAGTTCATCCTTGGTTTATGCAAAGATGTTATGTGTTCCAACAAAAAGGTGTTTCTTTCAAAATATCTGCTATACAGACTGAATGTCTAGGTAACTCAGAGACTGATCTGTTTCATCAAAGTAAGACTGTACTTAATTTCTAAAGTCCTGTGGTGACGAGGGGGAAAAGCCACCAACAGAAAACATATGTACATTATTTCCTCATGTCCTGTGAGATGGGGCCATTGGCCTTCACCTCTGACACGGGAGCAGGGCAAGGTTAACGCAAATGATACTCCTACGGCCACCAGACAGAACCACATTCAGGATCATTTTAGGCCAGTTCTGAACATTGCCTTCCAACCTATTCACCTGAACTTCACTGCAATTTGTGAGTGTGAATGACACCTTGGAAAGTGCTGATTCTGACTGGTGAGGAAGTTATATTTCAATAGAAGATGAATTACACCAAAGAGAAAATACGCAGGCCAGTCCCAACATGCCTGCCCACGTACAAGTTTGATTCCCACGAGCACTGTCTCCTTTTGCCAACCCATCTTCAACCTCACAGACTGCAGATGTTCTGGAAGTTTCTATGTGCCCTGGGTGCTATGAAGAGACAGTGTCTAGCCTCCTTCTAGAAACCAAAGGATATGAGGAACTTATCATGTTTTGAAGACGGGTAATTTTTACTTTAGACACCCTTGCCAAAATTGAAGACACATGCCTGCTCCCCATCACGTGATCCCTGGTTTTGCAAAGCTGTGGTATGAAGACGGGAACAATAGTTCTCCCGTCAGCAATGACACATACTTCATAGGGAAGACCGAAATATTTTAAATGATGTTCATAATCCTCTTTGGAACTACGAATGGTAGTCAAGCACAGGTCACGTCTCTGAGTGATCTTCAGAACTGCTGGCCCTACAACAAGTAACACTCACGAATGGTTCCTTTCTTTGCCGACCAAGACTCACCCTCTCTGAGCTGACAGCCACTCAGACCAGGAGGGGACCTGGGATCCTCTGGATCTTTCTTTCCTCACTTCAAAATAAGGGATCTAGACCAAGGCTCTGGCAGCTCCCTTTCAGCTCTGGTTCCGGATAATGACCAAGAAGATCGTGGTGTCTGGTGCACGCTGCACACTCTCTATCCATGCCAGAGTCCCCGTCCTTCTTCTGACCGAATTTGTAGAACCAAACCCGTGATTTGTGGGGAAAGCAGCAAGGCGAGCCCCCAAGGAACCATACCAGATGTGAGGCAAGATTCCAGTCTGAAGGGCAAGACCCTTGCAAAGTAGCCCCCAGAGTTTGGTCCCGTGCATGGCTCGCAGAGAAACATCTCTATTTACCACTGTGCGATGTGTGTTGTGCACCCACCCGCCAAACAGCAAACACGTGTGAAGGGTAAGGGGGAGGAGAGGGAAAGTTATAGGGAAAGAGGGTTGTTGGGCGGGTCTTAGGAAGGCCTACAGGGGAAGGTGGTAAGGGGGGCAAGGAAAGAAGAGGTGAGGATGTGCAGGCACACAGAAACGGAACCAGGACCAGAAATGTGAAAAAGGGACACTGTCCTTTGGGCTCGAATTTGCACTCTGTTAGGCTCCGGGGCTCTCCCAACAGAACACAAAGTTCTTCCCAGCTTCTCAAGGCCATCCAGGGGTGTCGGGCGGATCCATGCTACCACAGCGCCATCTAGTGGCGTGGTGGGACTTGGTGTGGCCTAATCAGAACTGTCTAGAAGTCAGTCCATACTGGAAACAGCCCAGGCAATAAATACAGGTGACAAGACCTATTACCAGGGGACATGTGGCACTTTTATGTCCTGTGGATTGCCTCCTCTCAGAACAGGTGGGACATGACTTTACATTCCTCATTCGGAAAGAACCACTCCCCACCTTTCCACCNTTTAAGAGATGTACTTTTTCTAGTGATATAAAACTACGTTCCCTATTTTTCTAATGATTGATTTTCAGAATCTCTTAAAATTAGAAAGACAGATGTCATGAAATACGCGTGTGTTATATGCGGTAGAAATACTTCACACATATAGTCATTAAGTACTGATATACAATTCTGCTGCTTCCTCCAGTTTTCCCATAAAGTTTCCGTAAGAAGTTATAACAGTGTATATCTCAGTGATTTATCGTACAACCGATTACGTATGCTAGCGGCATCAGGACCCAGGACGTGGGGCTCCGTAAGTACTCTTGATTTTTCTGTGGTTTCAAGTATGAGCTCTGGGAGGCAACATAGGGTGGGGTTCACATCTCGGCTGGAATTGAGGCGCTATCACCTACGGAGTGACCTTGAACTTGTTGCCTGCCTCATTCCCATCTGTACAACGGGAGCACTAATAGTGACTTCACAGGACTGTTGTGAGGATTCTGTGAAAACAGATGTGCAAAATGGCCGGCACAATGCTGACACGCAGGAAGCACTAGGTACATATTCCTTCTTTGTCTGCTGCCCTTTCCTGAAAGGAGCCAGTAGAGAAAGAACAAGTCTCAAGTTTAGTCGAGGTATCATAAACTGTTTCTCAAAACTGCAAAGATGAGAGAGAAGAAAAAGCCTTCCAAGATTCTGGTACCTTTCACCCCACGTTCAGTTGAAAGTCAACCAATTAATGAGCACTAGGGTGAAGATGAAATTCTGCCAGTTGCGGTACCTGGGAGAGTTCCTAACACTCTTGACTTTAATTCATGTGCACTATAATCCTGTGGGTTAAAGGGCCATAAAAGTTGTTCTGGTTTTTCTTATACTTCAAAGGAAGCAATTTAATGGCCATGAATTACAGTCTCCTGATTACACTGTAACTATGAAACACAACTGTTCTGGTATGATTTCCAGCCTGGCTCCTTTGCCAAAGGAGCTTCAAGGAAAGAATTTAAACAAAATAACCTTCCAGGCCTTCATCCGGCTTCCCGTGCAGGAGACTCTATCATTGGGAGCCCAAGAACACGGGCGCACACAAGGAGTTATGTGGGCGTTGGGGTAAGACCAGGGCAGACCATAGTGCTGAGCTGGGGTGAGGCCAGCCCATTAAATGGGAAGCAAGTAAACACTGATCTCTGGAAAGACCCATGTGATGACAGATGTTACCAGAAAAAAAAAATGGGATAACAATTAAAACATATAAAGGGAAGAGAGTCACATTAAGAATGTGAAAAAAGGAAGGAAGAGAAAGGCTTCCCAAATGTGGGCTTTTCCTATCTTTCTACCATTTCTGAATCAGCCTGATAAGGCAGGTCTAAAATATTCCCATGGTCCTGAGACTTGGTAGAAGTATACACAGGTTTTGCACGGTAGCAAAGCAAATGCTTATAGCTGGGAGTGATCACATATGGCAGAAGAGAAGACGATACTTGGAGCTGGATTTAAATCTTGGTTTCTCAACTAACTGTATTTCTGACCTTGGACCATTTCCCTGTACATTGGCTTGCTTATCCCAAATGGGGACAGTCACCTGTCTCCACCAGGCGCAGTCATGAAGCTAAAGCTGGAGGGTGTGAGAAGAAGCACTAAGCCAATCCGCCCTTATGGGCTCCTTCCTCATCTCCAGGGCCTGGGCACGAAGTCAAGTTTTCTGCAACTGGCCAATGTGGCTAAGGGTAAGGATGTATAGAGTGATCTTTAAAATGATATAAAAATAAAACATAAGTATCTGCTTATTATAGAATCCTTTCACAAACAGAATCCTATGAAAACTGCCAAGGGGGTAAGAAAAGGGAGGCGGGAAGCCAAGTTCTTGGAAGAAGGGAAGAGACAGAGAGAGAGTGAGAGAGAGAGAGCAGGCTGTTGGAGAAGCTGGTTAGACATGGTGAGTGCTGTGTATAAAGATGACAGGCAGACCCATGTATGTGCCCTGTCCTACCAAAGGGCACCCAGAGCCTGCACCCCCACTTCCCACACGGAAGTCCTAGGTGGTGAGGTGAAAAGTCCCTCCAGCACATCTGCCTTTCCGCACGTGTTTAGAAAACATATGAGAAACCTGGGCTGTGATAAGCCACCCATGCATAATTCTCGCCTCCTCTAAGAGGACTTCCTGTGATACAAGATATGGGCACCAGGGAAAATTAGCTAGTTTCTGCTGCTGCAGAGCTTGTTAGTGTCTGGTCAACGCCAAAGGAAAGCAGGTTAAGTCAGTGAGGCCTGTTTCCGAGGTATCTTAAAAATATTTATCTCAAAACTAACCCGAATTCAGCTCCAGCCTTCCTGGTGTGTGAATCAGTGGACACTTAAATCGGCCACAGGTACCGAACGCTGACCTGTCTCACGGAGCAAGACACCAGTCTTTCCCGCCCACTGAGAATCCAGATGGGGCAAATACTACAACCCAGAAGCAAGCCGTCTGTGAAGGAACCTTCCATGCAGACCCCCTACTAAGTGAATCGTACTTAACATCATAAGCACAATGAACACATAATGGCTGGGCTACCGATGACCTGACAGCAGACAAAATAAAGAAGTCTGCAACCTCCAGAAGCTAAAAGCAATTAACACCATGAAATCCAAGGGCAGAAAGAGCCAGAGCTCAAGAAAAGACGCGGTGGGGTGTGTGGCTGGGAGAAGAGATGGATGACTCGTTCCTCGAGGTCTGTCCCCTTCCCCTGCGGCTCCTACTGTCACTGTTCGGTACTGAGGGATGAGGGGAGCTTTCGCTCCTGGTCCAGAGCTAAGGCCAGAGTGCTAAACCCCCACAGCCCGCGGAGCCCACTAGGGAAGCTCCCGACATCCTGCCCCAGGCTCACTAAACAGAAGGGTGCCACCGAGGCTCCTGGCCACACCGCCTTTCCCAGTCTGCAGAAAGCAACCATTTGAAAGGCGTGTCTGTCCTTGGCCTTGTGGAAGGTTTGTGTTAAAGGTGAAGAGTGAATCCATGGGCGATGGGACAGGGTGTGTCGCCTTCCCAGAAGGTAAGGATCTGGGGTGCCCATGAGAAGGGAGTGTGGTGTCGGTTCCCGGGTTAGACCCACTTGGGCAGCCCGTTTTCTGGTCTCCCCCCTGCCTACCCGAGCAGGGACTTAGAGAACGAGAGAGCTGATAAGGAGGAACTGGCACATCCCATAAGCCACCAACTGTTTGGCCACGAATCCATGTGAGTCCCACGGGACGAGTGGACACTGCAGAAGTAGCTACTCTTAAGCCACCCCGCTATATATAGCCTAACCCCAGAGGTGGCCCTTGGGCCCAGGGCCAGAAATTCCCACATCCAGCACCTTCACAGCGGTGGGGGAGGAGGAGGGGACAGGGCCCTTCAAAACCCCCACATGTGCACGTTGTTAGTGTCAACATTTGGACACGTATTAGGTGGCACGTTAGAGAAGCAGGGTCAACCAGCACACTCCTCCTGAAGAAAAACACCACTTTTCCTGAACCGTCTTTCCCACGTACCCACCACCCACAGGTACCAGAGCCTGTAGTGAAAGAGAATATGAAGTATGGAAAAGACGAGATTTAAGTCTAATCTGTGACGGGGAGAAAGAGGTTTGAAATTAGATATTAAATTAGAGGTTTATACTGGACTGGACTAATTTTAATAACCAAACAATGATGAAAAAAACCAAGATAACTGCCCAAGGTCTCATTAGGGTTCACAGAAGGGGATTAAACACAGAACAACTGGTAGCAATAAATAACTAAATAACTAACTAAATGCTCTAGGGAATATGAAGCATCTTAAAAAACCAGATTCACAAGTCTAGCACTTTGGGTTTCCTCTAGGGGGAAAGATGGAAAAGTCAGAGGAAGAAAGCAAGATAGGGAAAGAATGGTATTTATGCAAAATGACTGAAACCAAGATCTTGAAGAGATACTAGCATTCCCACAGTCACTGAGGCATTATTGACAGTAGCCACAATGTGCAAACAATTTACATTCCCACTGAGGGATTAATGGATTAAATGAATGTGTACATACATACAATGGAATATTACTCAGCCTTTAAAAAAAGGAAATCTGCAATATCGACACTGTGGATGAGCCCCAAGGCTCAGTGAAATTATGCTAAGTGAAATTAGACAGTCATAGAAGGACAAACATTGCATAATTCTGCTTACACGAGGTATCGAAAATAGTCCAAGTCGTAAAAGCAGAGAATGGAGTGGTGGACGGCAGGGGCTAGCAGGACTTGCTAATCAATGGATATAAAGTCTCCAATAATAACACTGCACTGTACACTTGAAAATCCACTAAGAGATCTCATGGTAAGTGTTTTTACCACAAGAAAAGTTTTAAATCAAAAACGAATCGAAGAGAAGGCAGAAGTGGATGACAAGAGATACACTCGAGGGCAATCGGGACTCAGAAGTGAGAAACTCAACGCAGGAAGGAACCAAACTGAAACTTGGAAAAATAATAGTAATCAGTCAGTTAACAAGCTATTCCCCATGCATAATGGGTTGATTTTATAGAAAGAAAGAAAGAAAGAAAGAAAGAAAGAAAGAAAGAGAGAAAGAAAGAAGGAAGGAAGGAAGGAAAGAAAGGAAGAAAGGAGGGAGGGAGGGAGGCAGGGAGGGAGGGAGGAGATGAGGAGAAGAAGGAAGAAGGAAGAGGAGGGAAGGGGAGGGAAGGGAAGGGAAAAAACATATGCACACGACTCACGGTCCCGGCTCGCAGGAGCTTGAATAACAGCATGTCACTGAGTGGCTGGTCCTCTAAGATGTGAGTTGTCCGGGGTGGGGGGGGAGATGAATGACATTGTAACTGAGACAGGAATGAAGTCCCTTCACTTCTCTCAGCCTTTTCTTGTCTGTAAACAGGGCAAGAGAGGAAGGTCGAAATACTCAGGGCTTCTAACCCTCGGTGGCCATGAAGAGCCACTCTGCCTTGGGAGCTTGTCCAACCGACCTTAGAGGCACAGTGGAAATCAGGCCCTTCCCCACACACGCTCAGGGCCCGTCTCGGGAAAACGTCCCTTACCACCAGGCCACAGGATGACCAAGAACTGCTTCTACCTTCCACAAGTCTACACAAACAAGAAGTGAGGCTGGCCTCCATGAAAGCTGGCGCGCCTCTGAGCTGAGGACTGGCTGAGCCTGAGTTTCTGGGGACAAGGTGGCCCGTTAACATCTCTGTGCAAGTCCAGAGAGGTCCCACAAGCTGCAAGGGCTGGAGGAGTGCCAGCACTATTTTCCAAACGCTGAAAAGTAAACACTAGAAGCTCTGGCAACCAGGGTGCTTTGGGAGGGGCTGTGCCTCTGAAGTTTTCCCGTCCTTTCTCCAGCAACACCGGGGGAGGTTTAATGAGAAGCCGCAAGCCAGGGACACAGAGCAGCAGTGTCTGCTCACAGCACGAGGGGCTGGCAATTTCCTACGTTTCTTTTTTTTATGAATGCCAAAGTCACTTGTTTTGAAAATAAGAGCCTCTTCTTTGCCCTCAGCATGCCTATTAAGAAATTAAACCACAGGATTGATTCTGTTTGGCCTGCGGAGTGCAGGCAAGTCCTGAGATACCGCAGCAGCTTTTCCAGGAGACAGTAAATACAGGGACGAAGCGTTTAGGGACTCTGGAGTCAGAGACCCAAGTTCAGGTACCAGCCAGGCCATGTGCTGGCAGTGTGACCTTAGGCAAGTCATTTAGTCTCAGTGTCCCCTCCCTAGCTGAAGGCTGAGGACAAGAGGGAGCTGTGAAATGCCTGCCCCCTACACAGTCAACATCAGTAAACGTTAACTACAGAAACAGGAGCAGAATGAACAAATCTCCAGGGGACGTAACTGTGGGCTGTGATGGGGTGTGACACGCTCCGCGTTTAACGAGGCACCTGCCCTAACGCTGTAGGAGCCCCGTTCTATTGCCCTACGGATCCCTGTAACGCGGGAAATACCAACAGACATAAAGTTTACGCGATTTGTCTAGGCTGCCTCTGCGGCAGAACCACTAGAGGACTTAATTAATCTATACGTAAGTGTCCTTTCCATTTCTAGGAAGCTCTACAATCCTGACTTTCACGCATTCTCATCTAAGGAAGGAGTTTTCACACTATTTGAAGTTGCAGAAATATACGAACACATGTGTTTCACTAGAACTCTGATTACTCTGTAACACGTATATGTGTGTATATGTAGACACGCATACGAAAGGGTAACAGAGCAGAAAATAATACTGGTTTGTATATATAAGAGAGTGGGAAAAACAGTAGAGTCCAACTTCAACTATCTGCTTCCAGGACTGAAGACGTCGGAGTCTTTTGACAAGTCCCGACCTCTCTGATCAGGTCATGGTCTTCTCATTATTTAAAAAAGGAAGGAAACACTGAAAAATACCTTCAAAAGACTGTTGTGGCTCCCAGAAGAATAACTCAAACAAATGGGAAGAAACTACTGAGAGGCAGTGCTGTCTCATATAAGCCCACGTATATCATAAAGTGGGCTGTGAAGCTCTCTCGGCATTATCCCCCCCTCAGAAAAAGAGCTTGAAATAATAATCGTAATTTTAAAAATAACATTACAAATGGTATTTGTGAGTATTACAAGATGTCTGTCTCTGTTTTTCTGGATTCATGATGAAAAACAGAATGTAGAATCACATTTTCTATTTGGAGCAACAATTTGGTTGTAGTAAAAAATGCATAAAACAAATAAAAATGAACCTTTAAAAATGGACCTCTACTGTTTCTCCCTCTTCTCCTTCACAGGTTTGCGAATAGACTTCACACCAGGGATGAGGCTTCTCTACCCAGAGGAGTAAGGATGCACTTAATGTCCCAGCATAAGTCACCAGAAGGAGTCAGGCCTAGCATTTGACCCTGGATAGAAATGTCCACAAATTAAAACAGCCAGATCAACATGAATCAGAGCCCAACAATGCAAAAGGAGAGTGTCTGGGCTGACAGCTCAGAGCCTACAGCCTGCTTCACATTCTGTGTGTCCCTTTCCCTTTGTCCTTCCCTTGCTCATGCTCTGTCTCTCTCTCTCAAAAATAAACATTAAAAAAAAATTTTTTTTAAAGGAGAGCCTACACACAATTTAATCAGCCCCCCTCTCTGTTTTCTTCATTTCCTATTATTTTAGTTTGCTTAAAGATTAGCTCTTGTAGAGAAATGAGTGCATTTTTGGCAAGGAGTTAACAGTATTATCTCTGTTGATTCATGGAATGAGTAGTTATGATGGAGAAAATCCAAATAGGAAAGAGAACAGGAGATGGGGAAAGATAATTTCTCCATCTTTCAATGTCCAGCATGAAATATTTCTTAGATTAAAGACAGTTAGAACCATATTTAAGGTTTGGAGGTCTAAGTTAAGTGTTCCTAAACATAGCTGGTTAGAAGGTACCAGATATTAAGTACAGTATATTCTTTATGGATATAAAATTTGTGTCATCTATTTGGACATTCTGTATTCAAGACCCAAAATATCAGGCTGAAGAGAGTTAAGCGAAAACTGTGTTTTTCCCAAAGAAAGCTGTGTTTATCTTAGTTTATCTGTGAGTCTTCTAGGAAAACACAGAATGTTTATCATGGAAAGAACATGTAACCATCTCTGAGAATCATGAGGCCAGGCAAGGACTGGAGAGGTCATCGTCTCCCCACATGTGACCCAATGAAAGGATAGTACTGCACTAAAATGAGAAGCTCGCCTCTTTTTTTAAGTTTATTTATTAATTCATTTTGAAGTTGGGGGGAGAGACAGAGAGAGAGGGAGAGAGAGAATCCCAAGCAGGCTCTGTATTGTAAGTGCGGAGCCTGACGTGGGGCTCGATCTCACAAATGGTGAGATCATGATCTGAGACGAAACCAACAGTCAGATGCTTAATGTACTGAGCCACCCAGGTGTCCCTAAAACCTGCATGTTAAGTAGAATTACACATTTTGAAGTGTAACAGTGCATTAGCAGGACAAAGTCCAAGTACACACACAGACAGGCACACCTTGTCCTGTGGCTCCTTGCTTTACTGCACTTGCAAGATACTGGGTTTGTCTTTCCTTTTTTTACAAACTGAAGGTTTGCGGCAACCCGCCATCAAGCAGGTCTACTGGCACCAATTTTCCAAGAGTATTGGCTGATCAGTGCCTCTGGGTCACATTTTGGTAATTCTGGCACTATTTCAAACTTTTCCATCATTATATTTGTTACGGGGATCTGTGATTGCTGATTGGTGATGTAACTATTCTAACTATTCTGGGGGCTCCACAGACCATGACCACAGAAGACAGGCAAGCAATCAATGAATGCGTGTGTTCTGACCATTCCATTAACCAGCTGTTCCTCATCTCCTCTCCTCGGGCTGCCTGGTCCCTGAGACGCATTAATACTGCAAGCAAGCCAGTTAATAACCCTACAGTGGCCTCTGTGTTCAAGTGAAGGGAAGGGTCGCACATCTCTCACCTTAAATCAAAAGCCAGATGTGACTGAGCTGAGCAAGGAAGGTACATGGAAGCTGAGAGGCTGAAAGCCAGGGGCCTCTTGTAACAAGCAGTCAGCCACGCTGTGGATGCAAAGGGAAAGTTCTTGAAGGAGATGACAACTGATACCCCAGTGAACATACAAATGACAAGAAGGCGAAACAGCCTTACAGCAGATGGGAGGAGAGTCCGGGGCCTGGACAGAAGACCCAACAGCCATGACATCCCCTTAAGCCGGAGTCCAACCCGGAGCAAGGCCCTGGTTCCTTCCAGTGTGTGAAGGCTCGGAGAGGCGAGGAGGCTGCAGAAGGGGGTTCTGAAGCTGGCGGAGGCTGGGTCATGAGGCTTAAGAAGAGAAGTCGTCTCTGTAAAAGTACAAGGTGAGGAAGCAGGTGCTGACGGAGAAGCCAAAGCAAGTTCTCCAGAAGGTCCCGCTAAGAGAATTAATGAAGGTGGTGATGCTCAACATCAGATCTCAGTGTAGACGAAACAGCCTCATACTGGAAGACACCGTCTAGATCTTTCATAGCTGGAGAGGAGTCA
The DNA here is from genome assembly GCF_008692635.1 of Crocuta crocuta. NCBI lineage: Eukaryota > Metazoa > Chordata > Mammalia > Carnivora > Hyaenidae > Crocuta > Crocuta crocuta. The sequence goes on from NW_027532592.1 coordinate 1,251,618, forward strand.
GTGCCCGGCTTCAGAGCTTCAAGGGACAGGCTGACTCTCTTGTTAGGGTCTAATGCAGCCTGGTGGGGACTGTAACCTGACGTCAGCACTCATGTGCCCTTCCAAACTCCCAGGACCTTATGGATTATGCTAACTCTACTCCACCTGTGCCCTAGAAACGGAACAAGGCCTGGATGAGACAGCACATGTGTTTACAGCATGGCTTACTGAATATTTTAAGCACATTGTTGAGACCTACTGATCAGAAAAACAATTGTTTTTCAAAACATGACTGCTCATTGACACACTGGTCACCCAAGAGCTCTGATGGAGACAGACAACAAAATTAATGTTGATTACAAGACTGTTAATACAACATTCATTCTAAGCCTGTGGATCAAAGTTTCAGGCCTTGAGAAAATACATTTTGTAAAACTATAGCTGCCACAAATAGTGATTCTTCTGATGGATCTGGGTGAAGTAAACTGAAGGCCTTCTGAAAAGGATTCACCATCCTAGATGCCATTGGGAACATTTGTGATTTCTGGGCAAAAATCAAAATACCAGCATTCACTGGGGTTTGGGAGAAGTGGATTCCAGCCTTTGAGATGCCTTCGGGACGTCAGGGGAGGAAGTCCCCGCAGATGTGGTGGAAACAGCACGGAACGGGGACCCCGAGTGGGGCCCGAAGACAGGACGGAGGGGCTGCGATCTCATCATCACACTGAACGGAGGAGCACACGGTTCCTGGAGGAGGAACGTCCTCCTGGTGAAGACGGCGGAAGTGACTGCGGAGGACTCAGAACGGGACGCCGGCCGGGCTGAGGCGGCGGCGGCGGGGTCTGAGGACGGACTCAGGCCTGAAGGAAGTTCTACCACGGGTCCGATGCGGTCAGGCTGCACCGCGTGTTCCAGAGAAATCGCTCGTGAGGGGAAGAGTCCATCGATGAGGCCGACTTGTCTTATTTTCAGAAAGTGCCACGGCCGCCAGCCGGCAGCCCCAGCACCCTGACCAGTCAGCAGCCGCCAGCAGGGAGGCCAGACCCTCCAGCAGCGGAAAGCTCAGACTCGCGGAAAGCTCAGATGGTTAGCATTTTTTAGCAAGAAAGTATTTTCTGATTAAGATAGATAAGTTGTTTTTTTTAGACATAGTACTTTTGCAAACTTAACAGACCAGAGTTTAAACATAACTTTTATATGTAGTAGGAAACCAAAAAACTCATTTGATCAATTCAGTGAGGTAGTCATTTTATTTAGGGGTCTGGCACCAACTCCACAATATGTCTGAGGTTTGCCTGTAATTCAGGTACCAGAAACCTCGAACTCTTCTGATGTGAGCTGAATTTCCCATTTTACAGAGGGGGAAATCCAGGCTCTAAGAGCTTAAAAATTTGTCCAAAGTTGTGAGTGCTGGCTCAAATGTCTTCTGCCTCCCTTCTTTTATTTCATACTAATTCTAACATTTTCTTTGACTACCCAGCCTGAGCTTTGACTTACTTGAATTTTTAAGTTCAATATTGAACCTTTTAAGGTCAATATGAACACCACTGGCTGGTGTCGGTCCTTAACAGGACAACCTGAAGTCTACTGGTCGTGGTGTAGCCGAGTCATAAAGTGAGCACTCCAGGTCTGCCTTATGTGTACCAGAAACTGAGAAAGGGGGTGTAGGGAAAGGGGAGAACTGAGAAAGCCACAGGGCCCCCATCCATGCTATGGTTGGGAGTCCCTACTCACCAAGTTTGAAAAATGATGTAAAAAACAGCAATGGCTTCAGAGACTAGAATCCAATAAGGTTTGTGTTCACTTGTGCTTGTGTTTGCTTCTGGTCTGTTTCTAAACATAGACTACTTCAACTCAGCGAAAGCTACTGAATTATACCGTGGTGACTGGTCCAGAGGGCATTGATCTCTGCCCATTACAGTCTGATCATTCACGACTCAATGAAACCTACGTGGTCACATAACGCCGGTCAGAAACCCCTCCTGCAGTTCAGTTCACATTTGCTGCACTACCTAAGCTCCACAGCAGCTCTTAAAGCTCTCAAGACCTATCCTTTCCTACCTCCAGGAATGAACACCCAGGAACAAAGCAAGTCATCTGATACCCAAATGAATCCATGCACGGACAGCAATAAAAGCAACTGGAAGAGAAAAACATGACTCCAGTCCCAAGCACTTTCCTACATTTTCATCCATTTTTAGCAGCTCCAGGGAAGAGAGTTTCTTCTTTTGCTTTTGTTTTGTTTTCTTGAGGGAAAAAGCACCCCAAATCAAAGCCCTAAGCCACACTGTGTGAAAGAAAGTACTGGAAATCACACACAGTGTAAACAAGTACCCAGTGTATGTTTTCAACTTAAATACCTTCCTCTATACTGCGAAAGCCCACATTGGATAGTTCACTTTATAACAAATGCGCGAGATTGTAAGTAGGGAGTTGGAGCTTCCCTGCAAGGGGGGAAGAGATGAGCTCATGGGGTGTTTACTCCTGGGGTTTGCCCCGTACATTCCTGCAACAGAACCTGGAGCTATTCTCCGGTTTAAACGAAAGGTGGCAGTGCCATTTCTACATTTCTCCCTGGCAAGAAGCCTTGGCAGTTTGGGATTTCACCTTCCAGGAGGCACTGACAGTCACCTCCACTGAGAGCACGTACATACGCTCCTATGCAGTGACTGCAAACACCAGTGGGAAAGGGGTTTGTGTGAAGGCAGTTCTACCAACTGCCACCCCCTCCCCACACCCACACCCTCCCCGCAGTGAAACACGGCAGCAGGGAAAGTGCAGAAGGGAAACAGAGTCTGTCACATTTGTTCTGATCGTGTTACCATTTACACATATCCCCCCACCTGCCCCTCCCCCGATACATGCAGAAGGGCAATAGTATAAGGTCCTGGGGCACATTTCCGGCAGACTTGGGACCTGACAAGTATGTTGAGTTTTTAATCCACATGGAGAAAGAAACACTCCACTGTCCTTTTTTCGTGAGCACGTTCTTCACCAAAAGAACACGCTTAATATTTGGAAAGAACCAATAGGTACATGAATTACATTTCCACAAGGAAAACACAGAATTCAGGACTGTCTTCAAAGGTGCCAAGAAGACAGATTACTTTTCATAGGCTTCTTGTGTATGTTTTAAATACAAGAAAATTGTCCTGTCAAAAACCTCTCATTCCACACCTACTGCCCATTCTTTTGATACACATGCATAATTTTATTATGGAGCAGCAGTTATTACACGATTTCTAGACTATAATGTAACAGTTAATGGTTTGATGTATTATTTACTTAATTTTGAGTTGGCGGGTTGTTTTTTTATTAGGACAATTTAACAATGGAAATCTTGCCAATGCAGCAAAGCGTACATAAAAGCGACTGCTGGGATGTGCCAGGTATGAGACCGGTTGGCACGCTTCACTGCGGAAGTACTCAAAAACATATTTGTGTGAAGGTGGATGAAGGGACAGGAGGAAGATTTCACTGAAAATCAGCCCGCAGTACAAAGAGACAATATGCTTTTCTTGTACTTTCTCTGTTAAACAGCAGCAAATGTCCATACTCTTGATTTCTGAGAACAGAGAGCTGAAAATTCCACCCGAGAGGCCTCTGGCATAGAGTTTATGCTATCTTAGTAGTGGTATCTTGTAAATATAGAAAAAAATAAGAGAAGAATACAGAAAAATATAAAAATGCATGACCTAGAACTCAAAGGCATTGGAGAAATCCGGCTTTCATTAGGGGCTTTGTCGTTAAGACAAAGTAAGTGTCGTAAGCAATGAACTGTGTAGCCCACATGATTCCCTGGTGATCAGATAACATTGCATTCATGCCTTCTGGATGAACAGGGTGTTACATGACAGCAAAGTTGCATGAACTTTGGACCAGAAGATGTGGGCTTAATCCTGACTCTGCTACTTACTAGCTAGTTAACCAGTCACATTACTAACCTTTCCAAATGCCCCTTTCCCAGTGTATTACATGATAACAAATCCTTTGTAAGGCTACTGTGAGTTTTTTAAAGGATTATTGATTTATAGGTGATGCTTTTAGAAACAACTACTTTCAGGCTTTGTGGACTTGAGCAGTAATCTTTTTAATTTTCTACTGAAATACCAACAGAGATCTACAGACTCTAGGAGAGTACTATAGACTAAAGAGAAGACCCCATACTTAACAATCAGACGAGTTTCCTTGCTGCACAGTACCGTTCAATGAGTGCTCTAGCTCCTAGCGACTGGCCAGCATTCTGAAATCAAAGATCCAGAAACCCGAGCAATCAGCCCTGCTAATAGCATCAGAGCGGGCATCCTGCATTGCTCGGATCCTGCCTGTCTGCTGGCAGAGCAGATTAGAAACAGTACAGGGCATGGGAACATAACGTGAAAGCACATGTTTGAAAATGTTTCAGCACAGGAAACAGAGGGAATCCTGTCCTCAGGGAAACGCAAGGAGGCTGAGCCTCTTGGGAGGAGGGGCAGGGACAGGCTGAGATGAAGACGGAGTGAGGGAGCCCAGAAGCCAGTTCAGGTAAACGAAAAAGAAAACAACAAACTGGAACTACCTTAATGGAAGTAAAATATATACTGAAAACCAATAATGGGAAAATAGTTTTGCCAATGTGTGATCAATCAGAGCCATCCTGCGTTGAAGGGCTAAGAATGGTGGGGAAGGGGATTTCCAGTCTTTTCTGGTTAGTTTTGTAAGTAATCAAGAATCCACTGCATGTACAGCTTATTAACATGACTTCTCCACGTAACACTATGAGACAATCATCTTTCCAACATTTTTTCTGTGTTCACTTAGGGCAGAATACCAGATGTCGGTCAGGATATGATGATTTTTTTTTTTTTCAAGATTTTATTTTTGGTGCGCCTGAGTGGCTTAGTCGGTTAAGCGTCCGACTTCAGCTCAGGTCATGATCTCACGTTCATGGGTTCGAGCCCCACGTCAGGTTCTGCTGACAGCTACCTCAGAGCCTGGAGCCTGCTTCAGATTCTGTGTCTCCCTCTCTCTCTGCCCCTCCCCTGCTCATGCTGTCTCTCTCTCGCTGTCTCTCTCTCAGAAATAAATAAAACATAAAAAAAAACATTTAAGATTTTATTTTTAAGTAATCTCAACAACCAACGTGGGGCTGGAACTCACAAGCCTGAGACAGAGTGCTAGGCTCCACTGACAGAGCCAGCCAGGAGCCCCTGGGTCTGATGATTTTTATGGCTTTTAATACATGTTGTTCGTTTGCTATTCAGAGGCTACATCAGCAAGACGACTGGCACTGACGTTGTTAAATCTGGTATTTTTTTTTTTTGAAAGGATCTCGAACTTAGAGAAAAGCTGTAAAAACAGTACAACTCTGTTTTCTGAACCATGAGAGTTAGTTGCCCCCGTGACCTCTAGACTGTGTGTTTCCAACACACAATGACACTGTCCTGCACACAACTGTGAAAATCAGGTAACGGACGTGGACGCATCACTGCCATGCAATCCGTAGACTCGATTTAAAGTTCAATCCTTCCATAATTGCTTTCTTAGCTAATGGATCCAGTTCAAAGCTTACAGTTTCCTTCATTTTCATGACTTTGACACTTCTGAAAACTAGGGAGCAGTTACTTTGTATGCTGTCCCTCAATTTGGGTTTACTTGATGTTTCTTCATGATTACATTCAGGTTATGCATTTTTGGCAGGAATATCAGAGTAAAAACGCTGTGTGCTCATTATATTCTATCAGGTGGTCCGTAATTTCAATCAGTCTTGCCTGCTGATGCTATTAACTTTGATCACTCGGTTAAGGTGGTGTCTGCCTGGCCTCTCCACTGTGAAGTTACTCATTTTCCCTATGAAGTTAGTAAGCATTTGGGGATGGGGGAGTTACTCTGAGTCTATGCAAATATCCCATTTCTCATCAAACTTGGACTTCAAGCACTGTATTCAGATCAGTATGGGCTCATGAATTCCTGTTTTATTTAACCGGTTATAACCTATTACCATCATTTTGATGCTTGCATTGCCCCAGATTTAGTTAGTGAGAGCCCTTCAGTTGGCTCCTTGGTCCTTCTAACGTATCCCCCACGTTTCCTTGAGTGTTTCCTAAGCTGCAGAGCAAGGAACTCCAGGCTCTTCTACTTCCTCTGCCTCAGGCCTAGAGTCAGCTGTTTCCCCAAGGAACACTTCACGTGGTGACAGTATTCAGAAAACAAGGTGCTACACTAGGGGTGTGCCAGCCACTTCTGCCCCCAGGGTCTCAGTAGACAGAGCTGGGAAATACAGGCGTGTGTAACATACACACACAGGGGTACAGCTATGGTTAAGTGTGCACGTCTTTCTCTTGCTCTGTGGAATATGAGCTCACAGCAGTGCTGCCAATGAATCGAGTTCATTCTCGTTTCCTCGCTTCCCAGCCATTTCTCTGTGGCTCCCCTGCCTGGCTCCAACATGAACTTGTGAAATGTCCTCCTCTCTTCCCCTGAGTTCTGACTCTTTCTTTCCTCAAAGCCTTTGTGGCTCTTTCCTCTCTCGTATCCCTTCCCAAAGCACCTAATTTGCTCTGCCTCATCTAATGACTTTTCAACTGAATTGTAGAGAAACAGAAAGAACAAAAGAAATGATCGGTTTTATAGACGAGTTTGAATGTTTCACGCTTCCGGTGACATTTCCGTGTGATAACTGTGTTTCATATGCTTCGCCTATTTATGTGGATCTCTGCTAATTTCTTATTGACTCATTTATGATCTCGGTGTGGTCAACGTACTGATACTTTGGCTTAAATGTTGTAAGTAATTTCCCAATGTCTTCTTTGGTTCTTCTTTTTATTTTTTTTTAAGGTTTAGTTATGTAAGTAATCTCCATACCTGACATGGGGCTGGAACTCATGACCCCAAGATCAAGGGTCATATGCTCCTCTGAATAAGCCAGCCAGGAGCCCCTCTTTTTTTTCTTTTTTTTTTAATAGAAACATTTGTTTTGTTGACTGAGAAAAACTGAACCCCTTGATGCTTTTCTACTGCCTCTTAGCTCTACTGTTTTCTGACATTTTTTGCATTTCTCCATTATTCTCTGCCTCCAGTGGTTCTCAGCTGGGGTCACTGTGCCTCACAGTGGACATATGGCACTATCTGGGGACACTTTTGATTGTTGTCATTGTGGGAGAAGGTGCGTGACCAGCACCCAGTGGGCAGAAGCCAGGGACGCTGCAAACATTCTACAATGCACAGGACAGCCCACACAGCAAACAATTAAATGTCAAGACTGCCAAGGCGGAAAACCTCTGCTCTGTACTCTGTTTTACAGGCGGCCTCAATTTCTTCCCGATTGAGACACTGGAGTAGAAAAGCTAAGAAGGGAAATACCTTTACATAGAGAAGGACTTTCTCCAAATGGTAGGTTCAATTTACAAGCGCTGGTTACAAAGCCTTCTATAGTATAATCCAAAGTCACTGTCAAATTAAGAAAGCAAAAATAAAGAGAAAGAGAGAGACAGAGAGAGAAAAGAAAAAAGAAATCCTTTATTTCCACAAAGAATTCTCTCAGTTGAAGTCCTGACCTAGAGACACGTATCTGCTCCATAAAATCTTGAATCTGTTTTGTTAGGTTGTCAAGAATTCCTATCTGGATTATCTGGACATGCTCTATCTTAAATGCCAATAAAAAGGGCATGTGATAGTTTAATTTTTTTCACATCCTATAAAGCCAGGACAAAGGACCGTAGCACTAACAAAATACTAACACGTTTTTGTTTTTGTTTTTTTAATAAAGACGGTATTAAAAATAAAATCTTGCTTTCTTGGAATTCAGGTCCTTGAAAGAAATTATTTATATAACAGAATAATATGAAGAAATATAACAAAGAGTCAATCATACCTCAATAAAGCTGAGGGGGGAGATTTTACAGGATATATGAGATACATTAGAAAGAGAGGGTATTTTAAAATATTTTTGTCTTTACAGACAGCGTGGATCTTCTGCTTATAGAACTGTTACTGAGCTGCCAGAATAATTTGCTATCACTTTCGCAAGCATTCAATTCTTAGAAGCAAGAGATTTCACGAGCTCCTCTACGCAATCGGAGCAGCCTTTGTTCTGGATCCACCTGGGCGTAACCCTGTCCCGCTGACAGTTGTGAGATCTACTCGGCCACCAGGGCTCAGGAGCAGAGTGCAGTGCTGAACCCACTAAGACTTCTGCAGCGGCTAACAGTCACACAAACTCCATGCCAGCTCCCCTCTCTCCAGCACAATACCTTAAAAAGGTCCGTACATAAAATAATGTTCTCAGAAACTGCGACTTGCGCTGAGAAACTGCTAAACGCATCGGAGAGGCCCCTTGCGGTCTGGGTTCCCTGATGAACTTGGAGAATCTGCCCGCTTAGAACCCTCTTGGCTTACTCCAATTTCGAGAGCTACAAATTCTGTAAATTGTGTCCTTTCCTACAAGCACTGAACCTAGCTTTGTGTTCAAATTTCTTGACCAGCTTACTTCAAATGCTTTTGTATCCATCCTGACTTGTTATAAGAAAGCAGCCTGTTAGAGTGACAAAGTAGTCATTATTAAATTATAAGACCAATAATAAAAATAACAATCATAATAGTAGCTGGCATTTATTAATGAGGCCTTAACAGGTGCTCGAATCTGTTCTTAAGGCTTCACAGGTGTTAACTCACAAAATCCTATGCCGACTTCCAAAGGAGATGATGTTATTATAATGTGTTAGTCCCATTTTACAGATATGGAAACTGACGCCAAGGGATTTAAATAGCTTTTACTATGTAGGAACCAGGAACTAAATCAGAACATCTGATTCGTGACCACAATTTTCCCCCTCTGTCCACTCTTTTCAAAAGCATTATAGTCTCTCTTTCAGGTTCTCTTAAGTTATATGCTATAAGAAACATTATGTTTTAATGGGAGAAAAGAAAGTTCTCTTCAACGTTTATATCTGATTAAACTCAAAGCTTCAACATTACAGCCTGAAACCATAGCTCTTTTTTTTTTTTTTTCCATGTGGCCTAACTGCATGAGCATGTACCCAACCCAGGGGCACACAGTCAGCTGTCTGCACACACCTTTATAGGTTTGCCTAGGTCAATGGCCAAGTTTACTGCAAAAGTTAAAACTAGAAAGGACAACACCTGCTATGTTAATGTGATGGGCCACTATTCTCAATGCCAAAGGCAGAAACGTGTGTCACAGGACATTCATCAAATTAACTGAGGAAAGGAGGAATCAGAGGGCATCTGTCCAACCCCAGACGAAAGCTCACCGTGGGTGAAGGTCAGGAGCACCCTTCTGGATCCAGCCCTTGCTGCCATCAGCAGAGCTCAGGGAAGACAGACGAGTTCTGAAGTCTCGTGACGTGGGTGCAGGATTCCTTTACGTCTTTCTATTTCGCCACAAAGGAGAACTCCGCCGTGATGAGGAATGCTCAGAGGCAGCCTCTGTGGTGGGGATGGTGGACTCTGATCTCTGTCTCGCCCACAGCCCCACTGGGCCAGGGCCACGGGGCAGGCTGCGGTCAAGCAGTGACGGAGTGTGAGCTGGCCCACACTCAGAAGGACTGAAGCCCATGGAAGTGGACCCCACAGCCACAAAGACACCTGGCTGGTCAACCAGCCACTGCATCCAGTTTAAGGATCTGTTGTGCGGATACAGGAAAAGAAAGAGGCACAAGAGATGCTCCTTGAGGGGGCATGAAATTCACTTGCCTGCCATTATGCTATCGATCAGCCTCCACACTCTCCGAGGTAGTAATTAATCACTCTATCGATGAAAAGTCATCTCAGCGTTACAATGCTACTGCTTTCTCAGCAATAGAGGCAAAAATTTCACAGACAGAATTTCTTGTTTGTATATTCTTATTCTTTTTTTTAGCAAATCAAAACCCATTCAAATGGAAAATTGAAAAATGAGACTGCACACTTCGGTATGATACTGAGCATACAGGATCAGCACCCCACTTTGTAAACACCGGATTACTTCCATATTCTGTGTGCGATCTCTCTGAAAGTCTGGCTCCAGCGGAGTACCCCAAAATGCTACATGATCAGGGTTTCCTCTCCTAGACCCTGAATGACACTGACAGTTGAAAACATGGGACTCCAGGAGCAACTGAGAGCATGTGCTGCTGAATACAGCCCAGGATGGGTAGCTCTTGCATTAAATAAATAGAAGCCTAATCAAATGACAAAAGAACTGAAATTCATTGTCCTTATCCAGATGCTATCTTGCAATGCTGACTGCATCAGCTTCTCCGTAGATAAGCTATAAGCTTTCCATACAAGCCTATGGGCTATAATCATTTTTTAAAAGTAGGTTGGCTCTCAAATATTAAAGGAACACATCAGAAAAGTATTTTCACAAGCATCTGTGAAACAAAGATGTTCATTAAAGAAATGCGTGTTACAGTGAAAAGGGAGAGAGCAGTGCCCATCAGCAGAGATCGGTCATGTGAAGTATAATGCACACAGGGTTCTGGTGTCACATGGCATTGGTTTGAACCCTAGTTTGGCCACATACTGACTGTGTGACCTTGAGCGAGTTACTTAACCTCTCTGAATCTTGGTTTCCTCATTTGTTAATATAAATGGTTTAGTACAACACCTGACACAGAATAAGAATTCAAAAAAGATTAGCTATTATTATGCTACATTACTATTAGTCTATGTATGTGACCATTAAAAAAAAGATGAATTAGCTGTGCCTATTAAATACAGAAAAATACAGAAAGATGACTCTGAGTCACTGTTGAACAAAAAGAAGTAAGTTGCAAGCTACAGATGAGATTAAGTAACATAACTGCTTGTGTGCCCATTGTCTGTGTGTGTGTACACACCCAGGTATGTGTGCATGTCCTGTGTGTGCCCATGCCCCTGTGTGTGTGTGTCTGTGCTCTTATGTGTGTGCCTATAACCCTGTGTGTGTGCCCCTGTGTACATGCCCCTGTGTGTGCGCACATGCCCATGTGTGTGTGCCTCTGTGTGCATGTGCCCCGTGTGTGTGCACATGCCGTGTGTGCGTGTCCCTGTGTACCTGCCCCTGTGTGCGCCTGTGCCCGTGTGTGTGTACATGCCCCTGTGTGTGCGCACATGCCCATGTGTGTGTGCCTCTGTGTGCATGTGCCCCGTGTGTGTGCACATGCCGTGTGTGCGTGTCCCTGTGTACCTGCCCCTGTGTGCGCCTGTGCCCCTGTGTGTGTGTACATGCCCCTCTGTGTGCATGTGCCCCTGTATGTGTACATGTCCCTGTGTGTGCATGTGCCCGTGTTGTGCATGTGCCCATGTATGTGTACATGCCCCTGTGTGTGCGTGTGCCCCTGTGTGTGCATGTGCCCCTGTATGTGTACATGTCCCTGTGTGTGCATGTGCCCGTGTTGTGCATGTGCCCATGTGTGTGTACATGCCCCTGTGTGTGCATGTGCCCCTGTGTGTGCATGTGCTCCTGTGTGTGCATGCCCGTGTGTGTGTACATGCCCCTGTGTGTGCGTGTGCCCCGTGTGTGTGCACATGCCTGTGTGTGCGTGTGCCCCTGTGTGTGTACACAGGTGGGAGGTCTGCGGGGACCCATATCTGATTGTCACAGTGGAGCTCCTTCTAGCAGACAGAAGGCTTTTCCTCTTACACTTTCTGGTTGTTAGGGTGATCCCACATCACAACAGTAAATAGCAATAATAGGTTAACTTTAAATTTTTTCACCTAAATTTGAATTTTGTGAAGAATTTTCTGTTTCCCTTTTTCATACCAGAATGGTAAGAGGTAATGCAGGAAGAGTAAGGTCACCTGTTAGCCTGTGAATTCTTTTTTTTTATATACGTTTTTATTTAATGTTTTTTTAATGTTTTAGAGGCACAAGTGCTGGGGCGCTGGGGGGCTCAGCCAGTTAAGCATCCAACTCTTGGTTACGGCTCAGGTCATGATCCCACGGTTCATGAGACAGAGCCCCGCCCTGGGCTCCGCACTGAGGGCACAGAGCCTGCTTGGGATTCTCGCCCTCCCTCCCTCCCTTCCTCCCTCTCTCTCTCTGCCCCACCCCTGCTCTCTCTCTCAAAGTAAATAAACTTAAAAAAAAAAAGCAGCACACCTACTTAAAAAGCAAACTCCTACGCATCAGTGAGAAGAGTCTCCGGAAACACCACGTGGAGGGCACGGAGGGAAAGCTCTGCGGGAATGGGTGTCTACACATACGCAACAGCGGCAATTAGAAAGCAAAGGATTAGGTAAAATGGCGCCTCCCGCTGATTAATCCATGGGTCTTGCTGCCTGATTACGAGTTTGAAGATAGGACAGGGAAAACTCCATGTCTGCAAATGACCAAGGGACACTGCTTCAGTCATTTTCGCTTTTTTTTCCTTCCCTTCCACAGTTGTGACTAGAAAAGGGTCGTTCATGGTCATCTCCCAAAGTCAATGCTATTTTAGAACAGTCGAGAAAAAATGTTACACCTTGTAGTCTTTTCGGTGTACAGGACGATGCAGAGGGCAGCCTGCTGCACTGGGGCCCCAGCCTTGCTTGGGAGGCGAGGCTGTGGCTTTCAACTCGGAGACAAAGAGAGGCAGATAACAAGGAAGGGCATGCACAGGCTCTTCCCTTTGTAGCTGTTTATGTTGTGCCAGTTGTTTAACTTCTCTGGAGCTCAATTTCTTCATTAGGTAGATGAGGAAACTACTCAAATCCCCTTCGTGAGGTTGCTCTACGAATCATGTGAATTAATATATATATAAGTGCTTAACAACAGTGCCGGGTGCACACTGCGTGGCTGTCACTACTGTTTCCAAGAGACTGGTGTTGATGGTAAACAATGACCAAATATCTAGTGGAAATAAACAAAGAACACTAGCATTATAGGATGACGACTACTAGAGATATTAGAGAGGAGGGGTAAAATAAGGGATGACAGAGGTCGTCAAATTTACAGTCAGATGTCATGGCGTCATCTAGGAGTAAAGGGACAAAAATGAGGTCTCACACCACAGTCCAGTATCTTTCAACCGCACCCCACCAGATTCTGCTTTCCGCAATATGATATAGAGAGACGACAGGAATTCTAAGATACAGATGTGGATGCACAAGATAGCTTACACTTTATCATCTTCCCAAAAAAGAACCTCAGCCTAATCTCTGTCTGAACACTAAAAGGTTACAGTCTGTACTGGTGGGCAGCTTCTAAAAAGGAAGTTATGACAAATCGGATGCAGGTGGAAGAAAAGAAGTAAAGTAAAATAGATCACCCTGAACTTAAAAGCATCCATCAAAAAAAATGCCCCCCCATCCAGATATGTGCCAAAACCAGAGACACTGAACATCCCTCTAAAAACAAAAAAAGAGGCAGATGACTGGGGAAGTCAGGTCTTGGAACTAAATTGATTGAAACATGATGAGAATACCACTAAGTCAAAGAGCTCATCACCCAGGTTGGCCAAGAGTTCTGCATACTCTATTGGCCTAAACCAAGGAAAAATCAGACTTTGTTTTTTTTTTTCTTTTTAAATTTACTGATTTATTTTGAGAGAGAGAAAGTAGGACTGAGGAAGGAGCAGAGAGAGAGGGAGAGAATCCCAAGCAGCTTCTGCACCATCAGTGCGGAGACCAACGTGGGGCTTGAACCTGTGAACCGCCGGATCATGACCTGAACTGAAGTCAGACCCTTAACTGACTGAGTCACCCAGGCTCCCAGAGGACTCAGACTTTCTAAGACTCAGTGTGTTCAGAGAGGGGGACATAGGGGCGCCTGGGTGGCTCAGTCAATTAAGCATCCAACTTCAGCTCAGGTCACGGTCTCACGGCTCGTGGGTTCGGGCCCTGTATCAGGCTCTGTGCTGACAGCTCAGAGCCTGGAGCCTGTTTCAGATTCTATATCTCCCTCTCTCTCTGACCCTCCCCTGATCGTGTTGTCTCTTGCTCAGAAATAAATAAAACATTAAAAAAATTTTAAAGAAGAAAACAGGGGGACGTGGGCCTACGCTTAGCAACACACCACCTTGATAGACAGGGAGTACCATTTCTTCATTTGTCATCTGATCTACGCTTAAGTCAGAGGGAGGGAGGTGTGGGGAGGGAGGAAGAGCGAGAGAAAAAATTGAGACAGGGCCACGACAGTCATGGTGACATCACTGAGAGGGAGCACTAGGATTTTCAGTGACCTAAGGACCCTGCGGCTGAGTGCTAAGGACACCAGCGCTCTAAAAGGAGTCTGACCTCAGGAAGGAGGCTGCCTTTTCTGCACAATTAAAAACAAAACACCACCAAAGCCGAGTCCTTTAAACCCAGCCTCAGTCCTGCGGAAGAGATCATTAGGACTGTGGGGCTGAGTGTTCTCATCCAAATCCGTGCCTTGCTTACTGCCCACTGGTGTCTAGGGTACACATTGTGATCACAACCTGAAACAAACGGGGTGTTTTCCAGTTTGTCTCTGGGAGAAGACAGCTTGGAGGTGTTTTGATTTTGGTTTTCGCATGTTTATTAACCACACAGATAACACTCACAATTCCATGGGACAAATACAATCAAGCAGCCTTGACTGCAGGGAGGCGTTCTACATCATATTCTATGTGGCCAGTCCACGTAAGCAGCCTTAAAAAAATCTTATAATAAACCTCTTCAAAATTCTGTCGTGGCGAAACCTGTCACACGGAAGATTATAAATAGACCTTCACACAAATGATGTGTCATGTACTATGTATCCTGGAAGGCAGAGCCGTAGGAAGCCTTTTAAACATCTTTTAAACATTCTGACTATAGCTTTCAAACTTTTTTTGCAGTGGAAACTTTACAAACAACATACAGGACATAACCATAAAATATAGAATTCCGCCCCCCCCCCAAAGTGACCTGATGTGACAGAAGGAAGACGTGTGTATGTGTTTGGGGGGGTGCAGGAGCCTGTGTGTGTGTTTGTGGGGAGAAGCGGGCCCACTTCTCTAGAACACTGCTTGAAAATCACTGATGTGATATAAGTGTCTCATTCTCAGACAAAACAATTACACACCAGGTAAGGAATGTCTTTCTACATAAAGTGAGTTTTCTCTGGCATTTTTTCCCTATATGCTTCTAGCTATAATATTTTTTGACTCCCTTATACAAAGAAATCACACAAAGGATCACTGACATGATAATCATTATAGTAGTGCATACTAAACAATCCTGGTAGCAAATTATCTATCTGTCAAGAAAAGAGGGACAGCTTAGTCAGACTGAGTTCTGGAATCTATTGATGTATTTATTATACACTGAATACTGAAATCAGAAACTGAGTTAAGTATTTACTGGGAAAAATCCATTACTACAACAGAAATAATATTAACCTCTGGAAATAAACATTATTTCGGGTTAAAAAGATGTTAAGCTATGGAAGAAGCGGATTTCAGAAGGCTTTGCTGCTATGAACATAAAATTAAGTCATTTTCATTCTGGCTTCATCGCCGTCTGCAGGGACTAAACTGAAATCAGCCATTTTAATTCAGAAACGATATTTAGTCTGCGGAAAGCAATAATAACCTGCCTTTGTTTAAAATGTCTGAAACAGAAGGGATGTTTCCGGTAGCGGCATAAATCATACGGGCTCCAAAGTTATATGGAAAAGACTCTTTCACTCTTACAGCAATGTGCAATTCTGTGGTTGCAATTTTCTCAAGCTGCTTAAAAAAACCTTCCCCTTTTAATCGGGGAAAAAATTTAGCAAGAACCAGCTGCTCCATGCTAGATGCCCAGGTAACATCACTCCACTTATCAGGGCATGAAGAATATTAATAATTAACTGCTGGTCAGACACACGGAATGAGCACTCCTCTCCCAAAGGGCAGCCTCCTGTCAAGATATCACCCAGAAAGAGCCCTTCAGGTTACAGGAAGGGCCCGCAGCCCCCACAGTGCATCTAATAACCATAAACACTGTCAGGGTTTCAGTGCCCACCGTGATCAGATCATCCAGCACCAAGGACTGTCTCTCACTCTCCTGCTTCCCCTGCCCACCTCTTTCCCACAAACACAGCAATAACTAATAGGGTTGCCAGTCACCACTGCCTGCCCTAGCCCTGAAAGCTGTCCAAGCTAAAGGGTGAAGGGCAACCAGACAGGACAGGGCCGGACAGTTTATATCCCCCAGAGTCCTGGCCTTGATTCACTGGGCAAGCAGTTCTACCCCTCAGGCTCAGCAAAGGGGGATCAGAAAACTTGTTTTGTACTGAAATGCCAGGATCCCAATCTGATCACGTCTGTCACAGACTCTGCTGCCTTTGGTACTGATATCTGCTTCTGAACACGTACAGTAAGTATGACCATGAAATGACCACCTCATTTTTAAGGGTTCCAAGGACAGGCAGAAATAGCGCCTGCAGCCCCCCGTTGTAAACACTGTTACTTGTAAAGGTTTCATACTCTGTTAGTCCTTGACTGGGAAAGGTATGGGTTTGGAAAGTCAGACAGACCTGAACTCAAGTCCACTGCCGACTAGATATGGAATCCTAAGCAAGCCAACTAACTCCTCTGAGCTTCAGTTTCCTCATCTGTAAATGATACGAACAGGAATTAAATACTTTAGCGGATCCCTGAAAGTTACAGGCTAAATGTTCAAGTGGCACACAACCCAGCGACTGAACTCCTGAGCATTTATTCCAGAAAAATGAAAACTTTGTTCCCATAAAAACCCACACACAAATGTCTGGAGCAACTTTACTTGTAATAAAAAACTAGACACAACGTAGATGTCCTTCACTGGATGAAAGGTTAAACTGGGCTATATCTGATGTACCAGAGGATGCTTAGTAATCGAAAAAACAACTATGGACACATCCAACAACCTTGGTGAAGAGCCAGAGAAATATGCGGAGTGAAATAAAGCCAATCCAAAAGGTCACCTATACGATGATTCAATGTACACAACATCCTTGAAGTAAGATTACAGAACGGAGTACAGAGTGGCGGTTGTACGGGTGATGGACAGGCGGTGAAGAACAAGCAGGTGCAGCTAGAACAAGGCAAGAACAGGGATCCTTGTCCTGCTGCAAACGCTCTGGTGTTTGAGTGTATCAATGCCGGTGGGCTGGCTGTGGTACCGCACTATGTTCCACAAGATGTAGCCCTGGAGGAACATGAGTAGACAGCACTGGGATCTGTTTTATTTACTGTAACTGCCTTTGAATCTCATATCATCTCAAAATAAAAGGTCTAATCAAAGACACACACACACACACACACACACACACACACACACACACACACCCCACAACGCAACAATGCATATTTTAGAAGATCACTATGAGGATTAAACAGTATATGGGGTTGGGCAATAATTAAATTATTAAATATTATCTGGGAAATCACCTAGCACAGTCATTTCCTGGCAACAACAGAGGCTCGCTAAATGTTCATTTCTTTCCTCTAGTAAGTTGTTCATGGATAGAATGTGTTCCACTGGATTTTTGTTTGTGGATCAAATGAAAATGTAACTCCATGAAAAGGGTCTGAGCATAATACAAATGCTTCTTGGCCCACTTAGTCTTTTTCTTCCCCTATAAATCTGGCCTTTTGGGAAAATCTGTATTATTTCATACTAAATAGCATCAGACCAATTCCCATAGCAAAACTGTGCAATTCAGCTACCGCCAAATTTCTTCCCTGAAAATGTGAACAGTGAGGCAGGCCGCAGTGGACTGTCATTCAGTTGGCCAAGAGCCAAAGTCAAGAGAAAAATCATGGCCCCAAATGAATTAGTATCTTTTGTTATAGACACTGAAGAAAGAAAACAGAAAGGATAAAACCTGGTTGTACGTGCTCAAGAAGTCATACCTAGTTAAGAGAGGAAAATCTTTGACGAGTGAGAGACTGAGTAAGTGGAGAACAGATCCGTCAGTGTGACAACCCTGCCGAGAAGGGAGAGGTGAGCACAGGCTGGAGATCTGAGCATGTGGCTGGAGTGTGTGTGTGTGTGTGGGGG
>NW_027532592.1:1269648-1425172 GCF_008692635.1 Crocuta crocuta
AGCAGGATGCTAACTCCGCACAGCACCACCCTTGTGCCGTGGTCCTGGTGGCTGGGACACGGCCTTGGCCTTCCCATGGACTCTGCTGACGCTGCCAAGGTCCCCACCCTTCCTAGGGATCTCTGGCCCCCGACTGACCCTGATGCATAAACTAGCTTGTAAGAAGCTCCTGCTTACACCTGAGTAAGGGAAGAGAAATCACGCTCACACAGGCAGAGGGCAAAGCATCAGAGTGTTCCGGACTCAAAAATAAAATTAGAGCAAAGTCTTGGCAGGGCAAACACCACCGCACCTTTCCTTCAGGTCAATCAGGCAGGGTCCTAATTACCACGTGGCCCTGTGTAAACCCATCAATTCTAAATTAGGGCTTCAAATGGTCCACACGCTGTCCAAATCTTTTAAAAGCCAAAATTAAGATGGTAGGTGCATCTTTATTTCAGTGATCAGAACTTAGCAATTTGCTATGTTAAACCCCTACCCCACTGTCACGTATTTGAGGAACTCAGACTTTGAGAATGACATTTGTCATATAAATGCCATCGTGTTACAAGCCTTCTGGCTAGGAGAGTTCCCTGTAAGCTGTTGTTCCCGGGTTGATGCAAATGGAAGAGAATGAGGGTCACAGCCACTTAGTAAGGTTCTTGGGAAAACTGTGCGGCTCACTCGCTGAGCCTCTTGACTGACTCCAACATTAGGACAGTACTGTCACTTCATGAAGGGAGCTTTGGGCAGACAGATGTGCCAGATCCCATTAACTGGAACTTCTTGTCACAAGATAGCAGCGTTTCAATTTCTCTGTGAACGCGCCTGTGCTACACACGGTATCTGGCAGGTGTAAGAATCTCATCTCTGATTGCCCATATTCCCAACCTCCGTCCTTTGCCTATTCCGTAGTACAAAGCAATTACAGCTGAAAATCAGTTTGCAACATGCGCTCATCCATATTCAGTTCTTTCTACTTCCAGGCCAATATTGCCCAGGAAAAAAAAAATAAAGAGAGACAGATTTGAGAAATCCAGATTTGTTCCTATATTTTGATCCGCTGTCCAAATGTTGACTTGTTGACAATCCACAATTTGCTCCACATCAAACTAAATATTCAAATGACACAGCTCCAGATAAGTAAAACATCCATCTACCTTACATGAAATGCAGAGATTATACATGCACAGAGAAGTGTCAAAAAATCAGACCAAAAGATGTGGGCAGACTGAATTAGCTGAAAACCCAAATGATAAAGAACATTTAAAAAACAAATAGTGTTACTGATTTCAAGTACGTTGAGGAAAAAGGCGATTTAAGAGGTGGTCCCCGGGGACAATACCAACTGGCCAGGGTTGAAACTGGGATGAGGAAGAGACGAAGGTTCCTCCCTGAATCTGCCGACCAGCCTCAGACCTTGTTTGTGAAATTATTAGAAGTCACAAGCCAGAGGCTAGAATTTTGAAATCCTCTTAAATTTTCAAATGAAAGCTATCTGTTTAAGACTGTAACTAACTGGCCCACAAGATTATTCTTAACTTTTCTTTTTTTAAAAAATAGATAATATACTGCCATGAATCAAAATTTAAAAGGTTCAGAAAGATGAAACAAATCTCCCTGCCCCTGCCCCCATCTCCAAAAGCATCGGACGGTATCATTCTGCAAGTTTTCTCTTTCATGAATACTGCAGAAAATGTTTATGTATTCTTTCCCTCCTAATTTGTACACAAATGGCTATACACTATACACCCTATTTTTATTTTCCCCGTACTCTTAACAACATAACTTGGAGTTAATTTCATATAAGAATGTAAAGAGCTTCCTCATTCTTTTTTTTTAATGGCTTCACAATATTCCATTAAAAGGATGTAGCATAATTTACATAACCAGTCCCCTGCTCATGGACATTGATGCTATTTCTATTCTTTTCAAATTATAAACAAGGGTACCATGAATAGCCTTACTCATATGCCACTTCATGTATTTGCTAAAGTATCGGTAGGATAAATTCCTAGAAGTGTAACGGCTAAGGCAGAGGGTACGCACATTTATAATTTTGAGAGATACGGCATTCACTCACAGGCATGCATTCATTCGCATGCGCATGCGCACGCACACAGCCTGTTTCCCTGGATCCTCGCTAACACAGGGTGCTCTCAAACATCTTGTTCTTTTCCCATTGGTTTTGGTAAAAGGTAACATTTCAGTGTAGTTTTCACAAGGTTGAGGATCTTGTCCCGGAAGGCTGAGCCCTGAGGACAGCTTCATGGAGGTTCCCTTGCCTGGTTGTGTCTGGTCAGGTCAGGGCCTGGGATACACCAGCAGGAGACTAGAAGGTTTTAGGAGAGACGAGTTTCCACTTCTCTCTCTTTCCAATGCCTCTTTCTGAGAGGGGTCCCCTCCGTCCCTGAGGGCAGCGCCCCTCCGGCAATGCACCCTGCTCCCCCCCAGCTCTGGCTGAGGTCCGGTAACACTGTTTGCTCTTCGGCCTTCAATGCGGGGATGGTAATGGTTTCTGCTCTCGAGTGTCTCGGAGTGGGTCTCCAGGCCTGGTTCGCCGGCTAACCCTACCCTCTCATTTATGTCTTTTCATCGGAACCGTTTGGGAGAAATCTGTCTGCTGTTGTTTTGTTTTGCTGAAACACTAAGGTACATGCCTCTTGCCTATACTTCTTTGGGGTTGCTGGGCATTTTTCATCCTGATTTGTAGTTATAGGAGCTCATTATTCATTCGAGCAAGGACTGTCAAACTTCCCATAAAGGGCTGAGACTCTCTGTGGGCCATAGGTCTCTGTTTCAACTATTCACCTCTCCCACCGTAAGGCGACAGCAGCCACAAATGCCATGCAAACGAGCGCGTGTGGCTGTGTTCTACTAAAACCTGACTTAGGGGAATAGGAAGCGGGTCACGTCTGGCCCTGGGGCTGTAGCTGCTGACTCCAGAATTAAGAAAATTGTCCCTTCTCTGTCATCTGAGCTGCAAATATTTTCCTCCCAATCTGGTTTCTTACTTTATAAGGCTTTTGCTGTGCAAAATTTTTTAAATTTTATTTTAACAAAGCAGAATTTATCTATTTATGCCTTCGGGTTTCTGTGTGACACTTGGAAAAGGAACAGAGCTGAAAAACCACATGCGACTCAAGGCAGGAAGACCTATACCTTAAGCTGGACCAGGAGCCTATCCTACCAACCAGATTCTTACTACTGAGGCCACCATTTGGCCAGCTAAGACCAGGCCGTTCCCCACATGTCCTAATGAGAGGAACCCATCTCTCCAGTAAAATCTTCCAGGCAAGGCTGCAATATGAAATAGCAGGAGTTAAGGTACGTACCCCCAAGTGCGTGAAGCGCTCCTGGGCCATTGGATTCTAGACCTTAAAAACCACTTCTCTAACATGAACCCTAGGGACTCCAGAAATGAGAAAAGAGTTGTCCACTCTTTTCTTCCAAGGGAAGAAACTTCCAAGAATTTGGGAGACTTCCAAGAATTTCCCATTGCATTGGGTACAGAGCCAGACCGACTTGGCCACCCCAACGCCTTTCTGTCAGTAGTGATGTGGTGACATGTGCCACTGTGCGCGTCGTCTCCGGGCACTTCCCTTTAACACCACACCTTCGTTCCTATGATTTTGCTCCAGGGTATAAAGATTCTTGTGCTTAATTTGTAGTGGATTTATTTTATGCTTTTTACAAATTAAAAACTAAATACCTTCAGGCAAATTTTAGAAGTAGAAACAGAGAGGAAGTAAAACACTGCTGATTTAAATACTTGCTTTGCATACAAGTAAGGTTTTTCTCTTAGGAAAAAATACTGGACATTCAAGTCTCTACTGGAATTTAATCTTTTAAAGCCACAGTTAGCTTTGCTTACTTTTCCCTACCATGAAGAGGCAAACACAGTTATAGGTGAAGGAACAAAACACAGACCATGGCGATATCAGGGTTTCAGCATAAATTTGCATCTTTTTTTTTAATGCTTATTTATTTGTTTTGAGAGAGAGAGAAAGAGAGTACATGCATGCATGAGTGAGGGAAGAGCAAAGAGAGAGAGGGCGAGAGAGAATCCCAAGCAGGTTCCATGCGGTCAGCACAGGGCCCTACACGGGGCTCAATTCCATTAACTATGAGATCCTGACTGGAGTCAAAAGCAAGAGTCAGACACTTAACCAACTGAGCTACCCAGGAGCCCCTTATGGATTATTTTTATAACTCAACTGAGAAACTTCAAATTGTTATTACCTGTTGCTAGTATTATTATTTAAGATGCAAATCAAGGAGTGCCTGGGTGTTTCAGTCGGTTAGGCATCTGCCTCTTGGTTTTGACTCAGGTCATGATCTTACAGATCATGGGATCGAACCCCTATGCTGTAGCACGAGCCTGCTTGGAAATCTCTTTCTCCCTCTCTCTCTGCCCCTACTCTGCTCATGCGCTCACTCTCTCTCTCAAAATATAATACTTTAAAAAAATTAAAACAACAATAATCCTTGAAACTGTAATTTGTTGCTCTGTCCGTGAAAGAACAAATTGATTCATACTGCGATGCCCCTGAACACACAAATGTGCATACACAAGTGTGTCTTATGTATGTATGTGCATTCAGACCTAAGCGTAGGTATATAACCCACTTCATCTCATTCTATCGCCTACAAAATATATAAAAGGTTCACATATAAAATCAATGTGACCGAGGGCAAATGTAGGCTTTGGGGAACAAGAAAGACAAAGTTCAGTTCTAAGTACAATACTGAGGATGGTCTGAGGCGGCCTTTGTAATGTGACCGCACTCTTGCTATGCTCCTCAAAGCAACTATGCATGCCTGCAAACTGAATAGAGACCTCATGTCTCCATTGACTAATGACTCAATCAATTTTACTAAGGCCCTAATACGTAAGAACACCATGAGAGGCTAAGAGGTAGGAGTAAGCGGTGAGAGTTTAGGTGAGTTACAGGTTGTATGGCAGTAAAGAGAGGAGAACCCTCCAGGGAAAAGGAGTTTTCTCAGATGAGCCATCAGGTTGTAACGGAGGAAAGACCACAGGGTCAAGCCTCTCTTTACCAATCACGTTTATTGTCTTTCAAAGACACAGACCAGGCTTGAGAGTACTCAACATCTTACAAGATGAAAAGAGATTTGGAAGAAAAGAGAGTGGCTGAGCCCATATTCACTTGGAGCACTAGAAAATTAACATTAATTACATTAATTCAGAGTGGATCAGTGCACTGCCTTAATATAAATTATAGTCTATGTCCAACATAATCTGTGGCTAGGGAAAATTAAGTAAGCCATTTCTCCTGGATAGTATTAAACTGAATTTATTCAGCCTATAATGTAAAAAAAATTCGCCTTTCAAATGGATATACTCTAATGTTTTCGTTTACAATTAATTTGAGGCTATTCTGGATATTTTTGCTGCATCATATACACAATTTAAATATTATTAACATGCACAGATTAAAATGGAATAGGATTTGTCTGATTCTTACTGAGAGATCTTCCTAATGATAATTTAAAAATTTTTAATATTTATTTATTTTTGATAGAGGGAGACAGAGTGCAAGAGTGGGAAGGGCAGACAGAGAAAGAGGGAAACATAGAATCCGAACCAGGCTCTAGGTTCCGAGCTGTCAGCACAGAGCCCAATGAGGGGCTCAAACTCAGGAACAGCAAGATCATGACTTAAGTTGAAGTCGGATGCTTAAACAACTGAGCCATCCAGCCATCCCTTATTATTATTTAATGACATTTTTTTTGATAAAGAGAGAACTCACATGTATACAAGTGGGGGAGGGGTAGAGATAGTGGGACAGAGGACCCAAAGCAGGTTCTGTGTTGAAAGCAGAGAGCCCAACGATCTCAGGAACCATGAGATCATGATCTGAGCTGAAGTTGGACACTTAACCAACAGAGCCACCTGGGCGCCCCCTGTTTGCCTGCAACTGAGAGATTAAAGAAACTGTAAAAGCACCAGGATTACAATGTCTGGCATGACACCCCACCATCACAAGTGACCAACTGCTTGTGCATCATGACCACAGACCTAAGACCTACTGTTGCTTATCTTTTCTCTTACACAAATAAGAACTTGGGCTTCAAAAGCCACCAACACAATGTTTTGCTCCTCTCGGATGAAATATCCCATTAAAGCTGACACTGCCCCCTGAACATTCCTTTTTTTTTTTTTAATTCTTTTTCAATGTTTTATATATTTCTTAGAGAGAGAGAGAGAGAGACAGCGTGAGCAGGGAAGGGTCAGAGAGAGAGGGAGACACAGAATCTGAAGCAGCCTCCAGGCTCTGAGCTGTCAGCACAGAGCCCAATGCGGGGCCAGAACCCATGAAACATGAGATCATGACCTGAGCCGAAATTGGACACTCAACTGACTGAGCCACCCAGGCGCCCCTGAACATTCCTTTCTGATGGGAATTTGACAAATTAATTCAAAATGCAGACCGAAACAATTTGACTTTAGCCACACTGGGATAAATCCCTCTGGGTGTCAAGGTTCTCAGCTAGGGGCTTGATTCAACCAGTAGTTACAAACTGCTTCCAGACCTCCTCTGAGTCCAACAGGCTGAGGGGGGGGCTATCAAGGAGGTGGCACCAGGCTCCCACACACTCTGCTCGGCAAGCATCTACCTACTCTCACCAAAATGGCTTCTGGCACCTCTTTCATCTGCAAAAATAGTGTTGTGCTAAGATATCGTGACAACTCCTCTACTAGCTCATTCCTAAATTCTAATAGTGTGTTAACATCCTGTGGTCTACACTTCACTGACAGTACTGCATCCTAGTATCTTCTGCTGAGAATCTTGTTTGAAAATTGTTAAATATTGCATAAACGGCAAACAACTGTAAGACAGATGGTGGTGCTTTTTCCATTTCTGACATAAATGCTGAAGAACTACATGCTAAGAACTCCCTCCTAATTAGGTCATACCCATCCTGAGAGGGGAAATAAAATCTTTACAGTCCTCATGCAGTGAAAAGACTTGGAGCTCCTCACCCTCTCGCCTCAATATGGATCTCAAGATAAAAACAATACTGAACATCAAAAGACAAAATGGTACAAAAGCTGAAATTAGCATCTTTCTAGAGTTTCTAATAACACATTTCTGGTTAAATTGTTCAGACAGTATTATTTTTGTCAAAGGAAAGCACACACGTGTATGTGCCTGTGCATGTATCCCAGTGGTGCTGGGGGGCTAAGCATGAACACAGTAAGTCCCAAATCTGCCCTGTGGACTACTGTGCAATGACTATACAAGATAGTAATCTTAAAGCCTGAGAAAGCAAAATATTCATAGAGTGAGTATATATACCAGATATATTAGAAAACTCCTGGGGCATGTGGGTGGCTCAATCAGGTTAAGTGTCCGATTTCAGCTCACGTCATGATCTCACAGTTCGTGAGTTCAAGCCCTGTGTCAGGCTCTGTGCTGACAGCTCAGAGCCTGGAGTCTGCTTCACATTCTGTGTCTCCTTCTCTCTCTGCCCTTCCTCTGCTCATGCTCTGTCTCTGTCTCTCAAAACTAAACATGAAAAAAAATTGAAAAAGAATCTTAATTTCTGATTCTGGAAGACAGAAGGGTCATAATCTCTATTTTCAATGCCAAAGGGAGTTATACCTAGCTCAATTTGAAGACGTGAAACATGAAATCTTTATTAGAAACATAAATGTGTGACCAGAGCACCTGGGTGGCTCAGTTGGTTAAGTGTCCAACTTCAGCTCAGGTCATGATCTTGTGGTTTCTGAGTTTGAGCCCCGCGCTGGCCTCTATGCTGACAGCTCAGAGCCTGGGGCCTGCTTCCGATTCTGTGTCTCCCTCTCTCTCTCTGCCCCTCCCCCACTCACGCTCTGTCTCTGTCTCTCTCTCTCTCTTAAAAATAAACATTAAAAATTTTTTAAAAAACAAGAAAAATGTTTGATCAAATATATATGCTTTAGTCATAATTCATATTCCTAGATGACCAATTGAATAGGTACTATTTCTTGAGTCCTTATGATGTCTTTTGAAACATTTTCTCTAACACCCTCTCCCACAAAGTTGGTTTTAGTGTGTGTTTACTTCATGAGGAACTTGAGGGTCAAAAAGATTTTTAAAAATGTGTTGTAGGTCATAGGACTGGTAAGTGACACTTTGGGACTGTGACCCCAGGTCTGATTCCAATGCCATGTTCTTCCCGTTACAGTAGGTTGTGGGGACAGGGTGTCTGTATGTTCTGGAATGCAAGGCTGAAAACAAAC
Organism: Crocuta crocuta; assembly: GCF_008692635.1. Lineage (NCBI taxonomy): Eukaryota > Metazoa > Chordata > Mammalia > Carnivora > Hyaenidae > Crocuta > Crocuta crocuta. The sequence continues at coordinate 1,277,879 of NW_027532592.1, forward strand.
AATGGATATCTAACTATTTCCCTCCCAATTCTATCCTTAGGCAGATCATGCTTTGAATTCCTGATATTCTTCAATGCTAATTAATATTTGTTAAAGGTTCCTCTTGATTTACAGAACCATATTACATATTGTAAGAATGAAGAAAAATGAAAGTTAGAAACAAATCCATATGACAAGAAAAATTCATAGGGAATTTACAGGAAAATAACCATACTTCAAGAACCATATACTTCGCCTGTCTGTAAATTCCTAATTGCAAATTAAGCAACGAGGAGTGTGGCGGCTGCACGTGGTACACACTGCAAACCACAGAACAGTCGGTGGCAAGAATCTGCTCTTTGGGGATATTATTCAATTATGGACTCGTAGGAAAGGATTTAACATGGTTAATAAATCAATTCTAAAACAGGGGCCTGGTGTGACATCTGAGGTTCAAAAGGTTTCTTCCCACCCCCCAAGAAGAATCTAAAGCTGTATTCTTGGGTCACTGATGTCGGCTGCTTCCTCTGTCCCCTGCTCCAATTCTAGCAAGTTATCTCCTTCTTAATCTTCAAGATTAAAGCCAAGAGTCACTTCCTGAAAGCCTTCTCAAACTCCATTCTCATATGGAGGCTCCATTTCACACCCCCACCCCAAACCCTACAGTTACCTTAATCAAAGCCTTGGCCACATTTTTCTCTGCTACTCCTTCTCTCGACCAAATTCTTTGAGGCTCTGTGGAGTGTCTGCTCTTAGTGGATGCTTAATAAATGGATCTTGAGGGATCAATGAAAAATCAAATGGTCTAAATTGCCTAAAGCAGTTTCCAGAACACAGTGAGATACTTTTTTCAGCCATTCTCACTACTGCTTTATCCTCACTCTTGCCTACATACAAATAAATACATGCCAATGTATGTACATAAATATACATCCACACTAATCATCATCATCACCATCCATTCCAACCTCCCCGTGGACTTACAATGCTTCACCCACTACTGTTAATATTTAAAAAAGGCAAAGAGGAATTAAGAAATCTAAGAATTTCTGATAACGGACACAAAATTGCATAGTCCACCAAAACCTTACCATGCATTCCTGCCATTTGAACAAAAATTCATGGAGTACACACTACTATGTAAAGCACTAAAGGCAAATCGAATCAACGAAGACACTCACATATTCTGAACAAAAAATGTTCGAACATCACACATATTCAGAAAGGTCCGGAAAAAGCACAGTTTAATTACTGCACATTATTAAAACATGCCCTGGGAAAGCACCAATACTACCCAAACGAGATGGGTGTTCAATACCAGGGAGGGCCAGAAACTCAAGGGACAACTCAAAGGGACACGGCTGTGGCTCACAGCTTGTGGACTGGTAACAAGACAAAAAAGTAAACATATGTTCTCCTACAGGGCAGAGGTTTGGGGAACAGACTCAGGGCTGACTTGGGGTGAGATATTGGATGATCACTGAAACACAGTTTACCTTTAAAATGTAATTCAACAGCATTTATAATGAGCCTGCTTGGAGAAGGATGAATAATGAACGTATCACATGTGCCGTAAGGGATAATATAAAATAACTGTCTGACGGGGTAGTTCTCCCCTCACAGCTTCCCAGAGCTAGTAGGGTGTGTTTCCACCTTTCTCAAAAATACTGGGGTGAGCCCTGCCACCAGAGGCAACAATCCTGAACGCGGAGAGCGGACCGGCTAATGATCCTCACCAACAATGTCTGGGAGCTGCAGGTAAAGGAACACCTGTTCGAACACTCAACTTGGGAGCGTTCGGGGCTAACTGAAGCCGCCACAGCATCCGCAGGCGGCTCCTGGGGAGAAAGGGGACACTTGTCAGTGAGGTCCTCTCACAGCCTCTTTCACCCAAGACTTATATTTAAAAAATGGAAATAAACCATTCCACAGTATAACATGCATTCCAATTTTCTCCCAGTACAGTAGTTTTGTAAAGAATTAAACACAGATCTAACGTGAACTGATTCACGGTATATTTTTCCAAACTAGGGGGAGTTCATTGTGCAATAAAAATTCACTATTTTGGGGTCCAGTTCTTCATGCAAATTATAACGATTCCTGGTTCAGTTTGCAAGAAATAGTTTCAATCAGTCCATGACCATACACACAAAAATAACATGTTCTGGATAAATACATAACTATTCATTAAAAACTAGAACTCTAAGTAAAAAGGAGGTATTACATGATGTCCATTTTACCTTGAGAGAAACGTGCATAAACCTGTTAATGATTCTGCCAGTATACAGAATCTCATATAAACGGATGGGGTGGGGTAGAAACTGTGTAGGTACATAAAGACAGAACTCATTTAGAGTTGACACAGGGTCTGTGTCATGTTTCACAGACTGGCTAGAGGTCACGGGTCACTGAGAAGAAATACGTCAAGTAAACTGATTTCCAGGCCTCCTCAGCAGGCATGTAATTTTACAATGAAGAATTCTTGACTCTGATCAAATGTGCAGAGCAGATAATAAGGCCCCTTATGGCTACCAGGATGTATATAACAAATCAGGTCAATAAATAGTGTGTTAAAAACACTTAAACAGGAAAGATGAAAACTACTTATACATGATAAAGGCAAAGATAAATTTCAACAAATTTCGAGCATAAACAATGCTAAATGTTGAAGTACTAAAGCCATTTTTATTAAAATGAGAAACCCAATAAGGATGGCTATCATTAATTCTTTTAGAATACTGCTTCGATGACCGATGTAAGAACTATATATATATATGCAAATAGTAGCAGATGATAAGATTATAGACTTTGAAAATGCAGATAAGATTATATACTTTGAAAATCCAACTTTAATTAAATGTTTAAACTAATAAAAGTATTTACTAAGATACACAGATGCAAGATAAATGTAGTAAAAAACATCATTAACCTTTTGCTCCACTGGAAATTTAATAAAAAATATTATACAAAAAAGTAGCAATACATATTATATGATACATAGGACAAATTTATACAAGGAAGTACTCATACATATCATATGATACACAGGTCAAACTTAACAACAAAAAATATAAACTTTATATGAAGATATATCAATATGGAATACGACTTAGAGAGCAGTAGGCAGCCTTTCATAAAATGCACTGAAGATTAAGGCCCATAAATTGTAAGCCAATGTTCTTTTCACTTCAAAATGAAAGATTAGAGGTTTTCTGTAGGCCACTAGACCCATAATTAGGTCTAGAATTCTTACCTCTTTCTCTAATTGAAAAGGATATCAAAAGGCCTTAGCCACATGATGGTCTCCAGTCAGGTAGGCCCAGTCCAAAACACAAATTTCACAGATAAAATCCTAGCCGACTATAAAGTCAAAGAGCCTCAATGCACAGTGCATTTGTTAAGTGAGAGCTTCCAGACAAACTAAGAGGGGAGCAATATACACAGGGAGCAAATAAGGAGGGTCTCAAGCCAGTCCAGACAGGGCATGCAATTCACCGAGCAAAACCAAAGGCATCCCACTAAAGGGACAATCTTAGTCACGGCTGAGGAAGGAAGCAGAAACACATAAAAGAAGAAGCGGTTCTGAGTGTCAGAGGTCAGGTCTAACATATCTAACATATGATGAGGTCAAAAAGCAAAAAGAATTACTAGGCCAAACACAAAGAAAATTAGAAGTTAAAAGGTTTGGAGAAAAGAAATCGGGTGGCTGTAAACAGTTTGGAATCACAGCAGTGACTACTGAGAGGTTGTTGGGGGGTTTCCGCTATGTCACACCAGTTACATGATGCGGGCCTGCGAGTGTATACAGCCAAACTGGAGACAAGAAGAAAAGTACAGGTTTCATGCCCAACATTCCATTTAAATATTAACTATCACTCAATACTCAAAAAACGAATAATCCAGTGAAGAAATGGGCAACAGACATGAATAGACACTTCTCTAAAGAAGACATCCAGATGGGTCACAGACATATGAGAAAATGCTCAACATCACTCACCATCAGGGAAATACAAATCAAAACCACAATCAGATACCACCTCAAACCTGTCAGAATAGCTGACATTAACAACTCAGGCAAGAACAGATGTTGGTGAGGATGTGGAGAAAGATGATCTCTTTTGCACTGCTGGTGGGAATGAAAACTGGTGCAGCCACTCTGGAAAGCAGTATGGAGGTTCCTCAAAAAATTAAAAACAGAACTAGCCTCTGACCCAGAAACTGAACTATTAGGTATTTACCCAAGGGATACGGGTGTGCTGTTTTGAAGGGGCACATGCACCCCAATGTTTATAGCAGTGCTATCGACAATAGCCAAAGTATGGAAAGAGCCCAAATGTCCATCAATGAATGAATGGATAAAGAAGATGTGAGGTGGTGCCTGAGCGGCTCAATTGATTAAGCATCTGATTCTGGCTCAGGTCATGTTCTCATGGTTTGTGGGTTCGAGCCCCACATCAGGCTCTGTGCTGACAGCTCAGAGCCTGGAGCCTGCTTCAGATTCTTTGTCTCCCTCTCTCTCTGCTCCTCTCCTGCTCTTTCTCTCTCAAAAATAAACATTAAAAAAAAAAAAAGATGTGAATTATGTATACAATGGAGTATTACTCAGCAATCAAAAAGAATGAAATTTTGCCATTTGCAACTATATGAATGGAACTGGACAGTATTATGCTAAGCAAAATTAGTCAGAGAAAGACAAATATCATATGACTTCACTCAGAGGAATTTAAGATACTAAACAGATGAACATAAGGGAAGGGAAGCAAAAATAATTAAAAAATGGAGCAGGACAAAATATTAGAGACTCTTAAATATGGAGAACAAACAGAAGGTTACTGGAGAGGCTGTGAGAGGGGGATGGGCTAAATGGGTGAGGAGCATTAAGGAACCTACTCCTGAAATCACTGTTGCACTGTATGCTAACTAACTTGGATGCAAATTAAACAATTAATTAATTAACATTTAAAAATATAAATAAATATTAACCATCAATCATATTTTCACATCAACTCTTACAGAATGACGGCCAAGAGTTGCTTGGGACCAGCCACAGTTAAACGGAGAGAATAAATTATACAAGTGGGGAAAAGCTATGAATGTCATTAGGATTACATGATCAGAGCTGAAAGGATGGGCAAATTCAAGGCCACAGAGACACTTTGATTGAGAAAACATAAAATTATGAAGAGGAAGACATCTCAAGTATAATTCTTTGGGAAGATAAAATTGGGGGTGAGCACAGCTTAATATTAACTTATTTTTTAATATGACAGACTAGAGAATCACATGGAAGTTGGTCATTACAACTAAAACAGAGAGTAAAAATACCCTCAAACCTTTATATAAAAATTATGTAACTAAGGCCAACATGAGTCACTTTCCCTTTTCAAATCAATTTCTAGCTTAGATACTTCTCCCTGACCCTGGAAAAAGTTAGCAATTAAACTGAAGACCACAAAACTAATTTTTTCTCTAGTAAAAAAACACAGCAAGAAAAATGTAATTTTATCTCTCTTTGACCTAGATTATGCCAATTACTTTAGATGTTTTATCTCCCAAATGTGCCAGGATGTTCAAATGATATATAGGCTTCTAAAAAGACTATACATCATTCCCAAATAGTACTCTCACTGAAAAAAACAAACTTCACTTATTAATCATTCTGAAAACTGTATGCTCACAAAATAATGAACAAAACTGGATGCAAGAACTTTCCAAAAATGAATGACCAACTGAATCAGATAGGCAGATTTGCATTTTTTTTTCATCAGGCACTGCTGGCATGATTGCAGAATTTAAAAGACCCAGATGATTCTGTATAAACCTAACTCATCATCTTTCTTATAAAAAGTCCAGCTCTAATGAAGTCCATAATGATCTGGATAAAATATATTTAATTAGATTATAAACTGCAACATAAAACAGCTGCACCATGACTTTCAACATTTTCCTCTCTGAAGATCAGAGGATTGAAAGGGGGTTATAAAACAGCCCATTCATTTTCGTCTTTTAAAAGGAGGAAGAAAGAACCATTAGGCACAATTAACGTCCCAGACAACTTTTAACAAGAGAAATCCAAGCATGCCACATTCTGAGACCTCACATGCAGGATATGATAACAGTGTCAGGTGACCAACACATCAATGGGATCGTAGGCAATTAGACAACTTTGGGGAATTCTAATGATTTGCTAAGTGACACCGAAAGTCCAAGGCTTACCTTCCGCTTGTTGGCATCTAGATGAGACAGACAAGGCAAAAACCTCCAGGCCAATCACAAGGCATGTCAGAGACAAGGTTGACACGACTTTCCAAGGATGAGCAAGGCCACCCTGAGTCTGTGACGGTGGACTATAGGACTGTCTGTCCTTCCACAGGTATACCCATGTACTTGCAGAGTTTGCATATTTGAGGGAGACAGGAGGCAGGAACAGCCATGCAACAATAGCTAAGACTTCCTTTAAATAAGTATCAGTAGTTCCTAAACATATTATCTTGACTCCTAGTGACTAAGCGTGGCCTACCAGAGTCAGCAGACCTCTGTTAGATCCAAGTTCCAGCATTTCTTAGCTCTGTGACTCTTGGCAGGTAAGTTAACCTCTCTCAGTCATAGCTGTCCCACTGAACGTAGTACAAACAACACAATCTTCATAGGGTAATTATGGGGGATTGAATGTAAAGCACTCTGTACTTTGCCTGGCCTAGAATAGGTGTTCAATAAATGAAGTCACAACTAAAAGAGAAAAGCATATTTGAGAGAAATCAAAAACCACTAAACAAATAAAGAGATATGCCATGTTCATAGACTGGAAAATTCAATATTAAGATGTCAACTATTAACCCAAGTAATCTACATTCAATACCAATTTGATTAAAGAATCAGCAGGCTTAAAAAAAACCTAATGATATGATTCTGAAATTTACATGAAAAGGAAGACAATTTATAATAGTCAAATTGGTATTTAAAGAAGAAAGAAGAAAGAAAAAGGGCATACCATACCTGATTTCAAAACTTAGTGAAGAGCTAATCAAGATGGTGTGTTATTGAAGAAAGGATGGACAGAGTACAGAATCTAGAAATAGAGCCATACTTATGTGATCAGTTGATTTCCGACAGAGATGACAAGGTAACTCAATGGGGAAAAGAAAGCCTCTTCAACAAATGATGTTAGAACAACTGCATATCTGTGTGAAAAATGAGCATTAACCTTTATCTCACACCATATGCAAAAACTAAGAAGGATTACTAATTTAAATGTAAAAGCTAAATTATAAAACCTCTAGAGAAAAGTCCTGGTGACTTTCTATAGGCAAACACTTCATAAAAGAAACATAAGCCATAAAAATTGATCAGCTGGTGGTGCCTGGGTGATTCTGTCGGTGAAGCATCCAGCTCTTGATACCCACTCAGGTCATGATCTCATGGTTCACAAGACTGAGCCCACACAGGGCTCCGTGCTGACAGCATGAAGCCTACCTGGGATTCTCTCTCTCCCAATCTCTTTGTCCCCTCCTGCTCGCACTCTATTCTCTCTCAAAATAAATAAGTAAACTTAAAAAGTTTGATAAGCTGGACTTAATCAAAATTTAAAAACTTTTGCTCTTCAAAGATACCATTAAGAAAACAAAGAGACAAATCACAGATAAGGAAAAAAATGTTTGCAAAGCATGTCTGACAAAGAACTTGTATCCATGCTATATAAAGAATGCTTACAACTCAATAATATAAAGAAAAACAAAACAAAATATAAAATAGGCAAAAGATATTAATACTGCTCAAAAGAAAATATACAAATGGCAAAAAAGCACATCAAAAGATGGTCAACATCATTACGTAAGCAAAGAAATGCAAATTAAGGCCACAATGAGTTGCCACTGTACACCTGCTACAATGGTTAAGTTAAAATGAAAAAGACTGGCAATACCAAGTGCTGATAAGGGCATAAAGCAACTAAAACTCTCATATACTGATAGTACCAACATAAAGTGGTACGATTGTTTTGGCAAGTGGTTTGGCAGTTTTTCACAAAGTTAAACATAAACATCTACCATAAAACCTAGCCACTATGTCCCTCAGTATTTACCTAAGAAAAATGAATACCTATGTCTGTCCATATGGAGATTTTTATATGAATATTCATAGTAGATTTATTCAAAGTAAATGCCCATCAATCGGTGAGTGGATAAACAAAATGTGGTATGTCTACTCAATGAAACATTACTCAGCAATAAAAGGAGTGAATACACCCAACAGTGGGTATATCTCAAGACCATTATGCTAAGTGAAAGAAGTCAGATATAAGGGTGCACAGTGAATGAGTTCTCTTACGTAAAATGCAATCTAATATAAAATAACAAAAAGGAGAGCAGTGGTTGCCTGGGGTAGGGGATGGAGAGAGTAAGGGCTGGACTGAAAAAGGGTACAAGTGCAAAGAAGCTCTACAGACGACCATTATTTCACACATGAAAAGATGCTCACATTCCTAATCATTAGGGAAATGCAAATTAAAACCACAGTAAGATACCACTTCACACCCATTAGGATAATGATAAAAAAAATAAGAATAATAACTGTTGGTATAGGATGTGGAGAAACTGGAATGCCTATAGAGAATGGAAAAAAATGCAGCTGCTGCAGAACAGTGGGATGGTTCCTCAAAACATGACACACAGAACTTCTCTGTGATCCAGCAATTTTATTTCTGGGTATATCACCTGAAGAAGTGAAAGTAGAGACTCCAACAGACCTTGCTTCCAACAGAAGCATTGTTCGCAACAGACACAAAGTGTTAACAGCGCAAATGTCCATCAACAGATGAATGGATAAACGAACTGTGGTATGTCCATATGCTGGAATATTATTTAGTCATGAAAAAGGAACGAAGCTGTGACAGATGCAATAGCATGGAAGAACCTTGAAAACGTCAGGCTAAGCAAAAAAGACAAACACCAAAGGACATATATTGTGTGACTCCACTTCTGTGAAATATGTAAGATGGGCAAATTCATAGAGAAGGAAAGTAGATTAGAGGTTGCCAGAGAGAAGGAGAAATTATTGCTTTATGGGCACAGAGTTTCTGTTTGGAGCAACGAAAACCGTTGGAAACAGACAATGGTGGTGGTTACACAGCACTGTGAATGTAACTGTGAAGGCAAGGGCTTCAAATGATACACTTTAAAACAATTAAAACGGCCAAATTTTTGTTAGGTGTATTTTGCTGCAATAACAAAAACAGTATAGAGGGAAAAGCAACAGAAGGAATCTTTTGAGACCAATGGAAATGTTCTGTATCTTGAGTTAACTGTGGTTTCACCGGGGTAGAAAACTGTCAAAACCCACCCAATTAAACAGATTCATTTAACTGGATAAAATTATTGCTCAATAAAGTTGATAAGGGGAAAGACACCAGCAAATTAGCCAGAATATAATTTATGCCTCTGCTCTCACTGCCTTCCTCCATTTCATCCTGCCAAGGCTGCTGGGTTATTTTTCCTTCCCCTGAGAAGCTGAAAGGAAAGGGAGTAAAGAGGAAAATTCATTCATTCACTCACAAATTATTCTTGGGGCATCCATGTCATCTCTCTCTGCAGTGACACTGAAAGTAAGCACTGCAGGCTTAAGGACGAGGACACTAAGGTTTGTCACAGCAAAGTAACCTACTGAGGTCACACAGAGTAAAAGGTGTGCAGCCACTGCCTGTGGTCTGAGGTCCGCACAGACGTGCACTGCAAAATCTTTCTCCCCATCTGTGACCACGCCAGGCCGGCACACGTGGGGGAAATGATGCACGAGCAGGATCTTACGCACAGGAGGGGGAGTGATAAGATGTGGGATATCTTAAGATCCCATGAGGATCATGCATAATCAATCAAAATAACACGTGGACAAGACAGGTACTGCTGTTCACATTTAAGGACCTCCTGTAAAGAGTTTAAAGCCTTTCTAGGCCAGTTTCTTCCTACTTAGCAGTTGAGCACAGAAACTAAGAGCATGAGCTCCAGAGTCACACTTCCCAGGTCCCAAACCTGCTGCTGTGACTCAATGGGATGTCTTCTAGTCTCAGTTCTGTCCACTGCAAAACGGAGATTATAACGGTATCTACCCCAAAGGACTTTTGGTGATGCACTTAATATAATGTGGGGGACAAAATAAATGCTCAATAAATAATAAGCTTCTTCTTCCATCAACTCCACCTGTAATATCTGGGTACAGAAAGTACACAGTTGCATGAAACAATGAAAAAGAAAAGGTGACTTCTTAGGTGGTGGTTTGGATTCATTGGTGTTTTCCTCCTTCCTTGCTCCCTCTTGTCCTTCGTCTCTTCCTTCCCTCCCTCCCTCTCCTCCTTCTAATGCACTACTGTTCATCACACAGAGTTTTTGCATTAAAAATACATGACAGAAACCAGGAATGATAGAAGCAAACCTCAGTCAGTAACCTAAAGTAGCACATTATCTTAGGAAAGAATAAATGATTCATTTCTCTCTGGCAGAATTGGATCTTTTCCCTGCATTTCTCTTTCTGGGGAAATAAAAATTTTATTCTTTCTCAAAAACTTGGAAGATTACTTTTGAAAAGCCAGTATTTGGAAGCTTGAGGAAACCTTTTTATAGCCAAGTATTACAGCTGGCGGTAGAAGAGCCGTGGAAAACACTGTGTGCTTCTACAGTACATTTCCAGCAGCTCTCAGAGCAAAACCAGTTCTACTGTCGAAACAAAAACAGTTGTTGGAAATTTTCAAAATTACATAGTGAACAGCTTTTTGTATAATAAAAATAATGTATAAAGAACGCTTCTTATACTGAACAAAGGTGTCCATTTGCCTACTCAAATCCGCATCCTGAGGAACTCCGGATTCACTCGTGGTAAAAGGAAACGAAAAAGAGAACAGATCCTTTGGGTCTGATGTAATTCTCAGGTTGGGCAGCAAACTAGCACCAGGTCTTCCAAACCAGCAGAGTCAGAGACAATAAGAGGCAGAAAAACAAAATAAAGAACTATTCAAATTAAACTGATTGTAAATATTCTATAAAAACAAAAGACCCTTTCAATTAAAAGTAGTTAAATTCAGGGGTGCCTAGGTGGCTCAGTCAGTTAAGTGTCCTGATTTCAGCTCAGGTCATGATTCTATAGGTTCGTGGGTGTAAGCCCCGCATTGGCCTCCGTACTCAACAGTACGAAGCCTGCTTGGGATTCTCTCTCTTTCTGCTCCGCCAGTGCATATGCGCGTGCATGCTCTCTCTCTCTCTAAACATAAATGAATGAATGAATGAATGAATGAGTGAATGAGTGAGTAAGTAGTTAAATTCACTTCTCTGAAAACTGAACAGGTCTCTGACCAACTGGAGGTGTTTCATCTTCTGCTACCCACCAGCATCAGGACACTTTTAGTCATATTTTATTAACAGGTAATACTGAGCTGACCTGTGTCATATCATAATGTTGCAGAATCTTGAGAACCAAAACTGAAAGCGATACCTTTCAGAAGTTATAAAAAGTAATTTTAGACTCAAGGCTGAGGGATAAATGGGTTTAAGGGGAAAAAAAACCCTATTCCTCTGCTTTTTTTCAAAGGTCTTATACTTTCATAAGAAGCTTCAGGGAAAAGGCAAATAAGACAATTATCCTGTGGCATAATAATATTTCATTTTATGGAACTCAATTAGGAGAACTAATGAAGAAGAAATGTGTCTCTTGTTCGCAAAAGCCAGCTTAAGCTGGTACGAACCTAATTACTACCAATATTTGTGAAGCAAAATCCATTTCTGTTGGAAGAAAAATACATTTAAGCATTACTATGAAAGGTAAAATAGAGAAAACAGTACAGAACACTCAAGTTATCATCGCAAATTTGGCAGTGTTAACAAATAGAGCTACTTCAGAGATCACTAAATATATTGCTTTTTAAACACCATATATCTGCCACAATCTGCCAAATATAAATATTTCATTTGAACAGATGGTTTAAGCATTCTTTACATTTACATGAGGAACACATCATAAAGCTGTACCCTATCATTATCATATCTCAACTCTAAACATTTTTATTTAACAACAAAAATGACATGACACTCCATAAGCAGCAGGAGATCCTTCTTGATTTCTGCAGATGACAAAATAAGACATAAAAAAGGAAAAGCAGAGAAGAAACAAACGGACTCTTGTTTCATTCTTAACAAATTTTTAGGGTGCCTTGATCGCTCTTAGGTTGGAGCACACAATAATTTCTCTTTCGGGCATCATTTACATTGACAACTTTTTAGCTGTTGGTGCTGTTTCGATTTGCAGAGCGAGTCCTAGACCTGAGCTCTGACATGAGGACACGGTTCCCACCAAGAAAGACGCCCAGGACCCACCTTATCTTCTTGTTACTTTGCTAAGCCAGGCAAGCAGAAGCCCGGGGAGGTGGTCGCTCTGGCACACGGCTCCCGGGAACACCAAAGGCCTTGGTGGACATTACTGGTGACCTGCCTGGCTTCCATTCCTTTTTTTTCATTTTAACATAAATCTGATCTGATTCAGGTACCTACCCTCATTAGAAATAGATATTTTAGGGGCACCTGGATGACTCAGAGGGCTAAGGGTCTGACTTCAGCTCAGGTCATGATCTCACAGTTCCGGAGTTTGAGACCCGCGTCAGGCTCTGGGTTGACAGCTCAGAGCCTGGAACCTGTTTCAGATTCTGTCTCATTCTCCCTGGGCCCCTCCCCCACTCACACTCTCTCTCTCTCTCTCTCTCTCAAATATAAACATTAAAAAAAATTATTTTAAAGAAATAGATGTTTTAAACTCATCAATTATTTAATGGCTAAATAACAGGGAAAGACAGCTGCGACAAGACATGCAACAGGGATTGGGTAATGCATGATGTTTAAGCCCATACAGATCCAAAAATATGCTGATTTGTTTTCTTTTCGGATCATGAATAAAACGAGTTTAATTTTAACATTTATTAGGATATGAACAAAACAAGAAAAAGTTAAACCACAGAAAAGAAGGCAGAGAGTACTGAAGCTGACTTAATGGCCATCTAATATAAACAAGCAAAATCAAAGTTTCTTTCATGCATACAACCGTTAAGGATCATTCTCTTTTAGGATCAAACGTGTGGTATGATAATCCACATCAAGGCCAATGGTAGTAAAAAAAAAAAAAGTTAAATTTAGTAAAATACACACAAAAAGAAACCCCAACCAAAACCAGGGTGTGAATATTACCTTGTGATCCATTTGTAACGAAAGAAAAACTGAGCTGGCAGACTGGCTCTATTCCAGAGGCCCCAGGCGGTACTGCTCAGCATTTAAACCAACAACTGAGCTATTTTTCTTCATGGAGCGGAAGAAAGGTCATAATATTAGAATCTAAAAATCTGAATAAGGAACGGGAGTTGATTTTTCATCTCTGATAAACTGGCTTATTGGTAGATATTTCTTTAGGATCTCAACCACCACAAGCCAGAACGCTTCACAGTTTCTAAATACAACAAAAACGAACTGCGAGTTAAGTGAGGAACCACTCGTCAGGACTGAGAACCAGGCAAGATTCCCGGTTCATTTACACGTGCTTCACACCAGTGACAGTGGCACCATAGATATCAGCTTCTGAAGTGAAAGTAGCCATCTGAAGACTATTTCTCCAGGACAACAAAGTGGCTAGTCACTGATTTAAGGGTCCTTTAAGTCCACGTGACCTGTCTTCAAAAAATATCCATCAGAAGTAACTTGAAAACACTGCGGAATCCAGGGTCCCTCTCTAAAGGGATGACCACTATACAACTCCTAAAAACCGTAAAGGCTTGGGGTCTTAGTTGTAAACACAGTGTGACACCAGGAGACGAGAAAGATGACCTAAGTAATAATGAACCTGACAGGTGGCACATGCTTCCAAATTAAGTGTCATTTTCCCAATGCTATAACCAGTCCCTTGCCCTGAACTGACGCAGAAACATCTGGGGTACTGCTCTTCTCAAGAGCCAAAATATTGAAATACTTCCATCCTTCATTTCTGAAATGAATGCCGTGCTATTCTTCAAAAGCAAATGTCCTACCTTCCCAGAGAAATGACAATCTCTGTGAACACCTGGCCTGTGTTCCGCTCAACCCGCATCCCTAAGCATCACTGTGGCCTGTAAAATGTCTGCCCAGTTCCAAACTCTGGGTTTCAACAACTATCTGCTGAATGAATTAATGACTGAACGTATGAAGGCATGCTGCCAAAAAACTAAAGTTTCCCGGTAAAGTAATTCTGAAAAGGCAGTAAGAGTTGATAGCCGCGTGGCAGCTCAGGGCGGCTCTGATCCAGCAATACAGAACGATGCTGGCAAACTGGCAGTGAAGCTTCCCGCTGCCCTCCCCCCGGAACTGGTGCTCCTCCATCTCTGGACGATTTGACCCGTGGAGAGACAGCTGTTGTGGGGGGAACCGAGAACACCCCCAGTCTTGATGATTCACAGGAAGGACTCGCAGGACTCAGCAGAGAGTGGTTCTCAGAAGCTCTCTGTGATGTGTCACAGTGAAAGGAGAGCAAAGGGAAGAGGCACACGTGCCAAGTCCGGGGGCGGGGGGGGGCGGGGGGACAGTCAGGGGAACCCGTGTGGGATGCCATCCGCCCGGGGAACTCGCAGGGACTCGGCGCCAGGGTTTCCGGCGGGGACGGGTTATGGACATGGCAGCCTCTGACTTGAGTCGCCGGCGGCAGCCCGCAGCTGTCCAGCAGGGACGGCGCAGTCTGCACGGGGGCCTGGGCACCGCGAAGCACCCATACCGGATGGGGGCAAGCCCTCCCCAGATGTGAGGCCCCCGCCGTCAGCGGAGCGCCACCCTCACCAGCAGGCCTTCTCCCGCACGACAGTGAGGCCCGCTGGGCGCCTCTGCTCTGCAGAGGCCACACCGAAACCCCAAGAGTGACCTCAGCTCCTACTTCCTCAGCGTCCCTCTTCTATTCAAGGCCAAGCCCGCCCGTCTGGCTCCCACCTGTCTCCCCACCGTGCACAGGTCACTGCTTCAGGACGAGCCTCCGTGTCTCTTCCCGGAGTCATTGCGGGTTCTTCCCTTCCTCGCGGCCGTGAGGTCCTACTCCCGTGGCACAAGGTGACAGAGCCTTTTCTCACATCCCCCAGTTACCTGGCTCGCTTCTCCATACCACCTCACCTGTGACCAGTCTAGCCAGCCACCCTGAACCAATACAAGTCCCCAAAGGCCACACTTAGTTGCCTCTTCACCTTTCACAGGCTACTTGCCCTTTCCATCTGGACCGTCTTCTACTATAGCTAGTTACGTACATATCCCTTAGAGCTCAGCCCAGCTTTCAGCTCCTCCAGAAACCCTCCACGCACACCCTCTCCCCACCTGGATTAAGTCAAGGAACGTTGAGCTTACTCCCCTCCACGGGATGTGTTGTACTGCCCTGCACTTCCCCAGTCCACCTGACTGATCCGAGGGGATGGCCCGGCGTCCAGCACAGGAATTGACAAACTGTTCGAGTTGAGTAAGTGCTTGTTGACTGACAGAGTGTCCCCAGTTTAGCAGGGTCTTCCTGGGGTCAGCCCCATCCCTCCCCTCCAGGAGAGAACCACATTTACTTCCGGCACAGACACGGGAGTGTTGCGTTATCCTTGTTAACCTCTTTGCACTGGCTTTTTTCAAAAGGTAACAGCAAAAATGTGACCTACCTCTTGTGACTCACCGCTTGCAACTTGTATACTACTCCCACTTCTGATCTCAATGCATTTTCCTTAACTTCTTAGCCTAATTACTTTACTTACATTTTTTAATCTTGCTTTAAGTTTATTGATTAATTTAGAGAGAGAGAGAGAGAGAGAGAGAGAGAGAATGAATGAATGAGGAAGGAAGGAAGGGGCCACGAGAGAGGGAGAGAGAATCTCAAGCAGGCTCCAATCTGCCAGCAGCACTGAGCCCAACACGGGGTTTGAACCCACAGGCCACAAGATCATAATGCGAGCCAAAATCAAGAGTTGGACGCCCCGATGACTGAGCCATGCAGGTGCCCCTTTCTTACATTCTTTTAGTGTTTATTTGATTTATTTTCGTGACAGAGAGAGAGAGAGCATAAATGGTAGGGGCAGAGAGAGGGAGACACAGAACCTGAAGCGGGCTCCACGCTCTGAGCTGTCAGCAGAGAGCCCCATGCGAGGCTTGAACCTCATGACCTGAGCTGGTCCAATGCTTGGAACTGACTGAGCTACCCAGGCTCAGTCTTGCATTTTTGAACCTAACTTCTTTCTGGAACCAGGCAGAGTAAACTAAAATGTATACAGTGCCAGGGATGAAATCATTATCCTATTTTTCTCTAGAGAAGATAAATCCTCAGTGTTTCCTGGTAATCCACTCCTGGCTGAATCCAAAGTACCATGAAGCAAGCACAGCTTACAAAAGGAAATATGTTCCTTCTGGTTCTTCAGCTCGACTTCATGCAATTCAGTCAAGTCAAATAAAAGCATGCACAGGTGTGCCTCTATTTTCCTCACAGGATTCAGGAACAAGGCTCAAAGAAGCCAGTCCAGATGCGTGCCTTGCTTTATTCAGTCAATGTGCACTGAAAAGCTATGTGTAAAATGAGTCCTGTAAGCAGAATCAAAATGTAAATTTACTTGAGATGCTCACTATTTAAAGGAATATGGCAAATCAATGAAGTAATGTGGGGGTAAAGGAAGCAATCATTCCAAAACTTATCGACACTGTAATCTTAGATTTATAAAAGAAGGCTATTCAAAAGTGTGCTATTCGAAACCCCTTCTCAGATTATACTGCACGTAAATATAATATCTTCTTAATTTGTTTCAACACCTCTAAACGGAACTCAAGTTCAAAACCAGCCAGAAAGATCAAATTAATATTAAATGCTGAAACACTGTTATCACCAAATTCACACCAGAAATTATTAGCACCTCAAATGTGAGAATGTGCTCAATGCCTCGTCAATTCCCTGCTGGGCCTCCTTCCTGACAGCACACAGCACAGGCTATCAAGTGGGATTCAACACGATTAAGGTAGGGATCTATTTCTTGCCCTCAAAGAACTTCCTGCCTACTTAATGAACGACTTCATTCTGTTTCTTTTCTTATTTTATTTTTTTCCTCTTTAGATCTGCTTTTGTTTTATAAATTCCCAGGCAAGAGATAATTTTCGCTGATCTGCTTTATGACACTCCTAACAAATCACTATAAAGAAAAAGGAACACAGAAGAAATATATGCAGAGATCGGAATGAAAAAACAAATCTTGAATATTTAAAGCTCATCACCATAAAAATATCTAAATTTAATACTAAATATTATTAATCTGAAATGCTGGATGAAAACTCCTTCTGAATTAATTACAGGCCTGCATTTTTAAGCCATTCAGTTTAATTTACCTCAAGTGCAAAGACAGTAAATCAAACTGGGCTAATCAAAGGTAGTTTACTGGACATCCTCGGAGATTTGATTTTAGTAAAGTAATAGATTTGTAATTTGCTTCTCAACACTTTGAAGATAAACAAGATATTTCAGAAAGCTGTTCTTTCACTGGGGGTTATGCCTCAGTCTTCTAGTATTTATGTTACTATTTTTTTCTTCATATCACTTCTTACAAATACTGAAAATGTAAATGTTAGCCAATTTATATTCCAAAATTATTGCAACCTCTACAGAAGTATCAGATTGAAACCACCTTATGAATGAATTAGCGATGAACCATGACTTTGAGCAAAAAGAAGACTGCACAGTTTAAGCTATTAAATAAAATATGAGCTAAGTTCTAAATTTATAAGCAAATACCTTCTAGGACATCTGACAGATCAATTTTTTTTAAATGTTTATTTACTTTTGAGGGAGAGAGAGTATGAGTGGGGAAGGGGCAGAGAGAGGGAGACACAGAATCCAAAGCAGACTCCAGGTTCTAAGCTGTCAGTATAGAGCCCAATGTGGGGCCTGCACTAACAAATCGTGAGATCATGACCTGAGTCGATGACCTGAGCTGAAGTCCAACACTTAACTGACTGAGCCACACCCAGGCGCCCCTGGGAGATCAATGTTTTAAATGGTCAATTGTTTAGTTTCCCTCATTTATTATCTGTCACATCCTGTGTCCTTAACCTGCCCACAGGTATTTATGCTAATGCATTAGCTCCCACAGGGTGGGAAGGGCAGCCCTGATCATCTTAAAGCACTGATGCATAGCTTCCTGGGTCAAAGACAAATAAATTTTCCAGTATAATTGCATGTTGCTTTACGTGCTGCTGTCTTCTTGCTGGGAAAGTGTTAAAATATTTATGGTTTATTTTCTGGTGTGACACTGGTTTTATAATTAAAGTGTGGGGCAAGAGGAGAGAATGGCAGAATTTAGTACTTTATTTTAGTAGGAACATTCTTTCTTTGAACTAGTAAACTTTTAGAGAGAGAGAGTCAATAAAAGTAAAAGTTCTGGTGGATCAGAGCTGGTAGAATCCTTCTGAGATCATTATAACAATATTATATTGTTTAATTAAGATAGAGCTAGAAGAATAATGGGCATTGTACAGATCACAACGATCATGATTATCATCAGTGAGAAAATAAACTGAACCGGTCATCAATGCTAAATACACTACACCCCAATACAACGACTTTTTGGCTCTCTCCATATTAGTCTGTATACCAGACGGCCACTGGGGAGAACAGTTTTGTTCTTAATTAGCGCACTATTTGGAGCTGGGGCTATCTGATGGGCAAATAAGCCGAGCATTCCTTCACCCCATTCCTCTACCACACACACTCCTCTACCAATCTTCTCCTCCTCTACATAAAATGAGAAAACCCTAGCCAGTGTGGGGAGCCGGGGAGGGAAGGGTGTGGGTTGGGGAGAACATCTGGGTTTTATCACCCGGTGTGGCAGGATGTGCAGTTGCTTTGAATTCTAAATCTTAATGTTGCTCTGCAGACTTGTGCTTCCTGGTACAAATAGCAGATACTTCTCCACTCGCTAATGTTCTCCATGTGCCACAGCCCTGGGGCTCTCCAAGGAACGGGGAGCTCGCTACCACCACTAAGGACAAATTGCTCCCGAACATGAATCTAGCAAGCGACAATATTTTTATCAGACATGTAATTTTAGAACTTGATTGAAATCTGCTCTATCATCTTGTTGGAATGGAAAGCGTACGGTAGTGGCAGCCTGGGAGACAAGGTGAGGATTTGGAAGCATGTTGCTGGATGTGCCCCTGCCCAGGAGAGGTCTGGTTCAGTCAGCATCACGTGGCAGGAAAACCACAAATAGTTACAGAAGCTGAACACTCCGGGGCCGACTGGGCTGTGAAGCCGGAAGAGGAGAAAACGGTCCTCAGCAAGAACCTATGTGGGGGCACAAGAGACAGTGCAGAGGGTCTGTGAGAATGAATCTGTGGTTTGCAACCCTCCAGTCAGGTCTCAAAAGACGTGAATCCAATATGAGTGACTGTTCAGAAAACCAACTGAGGACAGTTAAATCTCTTGGTTAAGTGATTCTCATCTGGAGGTGTGGTTCAGGGTAGGAGCCCCCTGGAAACTAGGACCAGAAAGAAGTGTTTAGTGTGATAAAATCAGTTCCAGATGATTTTGTTTATATGCTTTGTGTTTAAATCCAGACGATTAAGTCTAGACACTGGAAATTAAACTACAGGTCAGCAGAAAGAAAAAGAACACCCAAGCAGTAAAAAGCTGTCATGTCACTTTGCCTTTATTAATGGGTACAATCTGCTTCTTTCAAATCTATGTTTTATAATTATTTTCTCCACAACAAAACCTCTTCTCATGATACCCACAATTGAAAAAGCAAAAGCAAACGTAATCACAAAAGAGTTAAATGTGTAAGCTTAATGTGTCTGTGCTGATACACGTGAGGCTCGGAGGACAGGACTGGGAAGGTCATAGAAAGGCTGAGCACGAGCAGGAGACAGAGCCCCCGTGTGTCAGCAACTTGCCACCTGAGCCAAATCCCCAGCCATCGCTTCCTCAGCTCCCCAAAGTGTGACCCTACGTAAGCTTATCGTCAACAGTACGCAACTACGGGAGCATTTGCCACGGCCACACTAAACCACAATAATTACCACTCTTACTAGTAACCAATCAAAGATTCTCCTTCATACCGAAGCGATGTCAATGGCTCTTGACAGGAAGCCAGTTTCGCAGGCAAAACGGCCAGACACGTGCAGTAATCCACCTGGACACCACACACAGATTCAGCGGGGAAGGCCCATGCCTTCCTTGCAGGTTGCTCCCACAGCCTCTGCCTAGAACGTGAATGAAAAGCCGATCTCCCTGTCAGCAGCAAACTCACCGAAACCAACATGGGAAGAAGAATCACTGACCAGGATATATTTGAACAGGAAACAAGGCAGCTCCCATAGGAAGATAAAATGATGGTAATCAACTATACGGAGCACCATCTGGAGACTTATCTCAGACATTTTTTAGATACTACAACTCAGTAAGTACAGGAGATGCCTGCACAGCACGGGCTTGAAACACGCAGGTCGACCTGTTGTGGGTTTCTTCCCGATAAATATAGTAATAGTACTGTAAATGTACTTTCCTGCCAACTTTCTTGATAATTTTCTTTTCTCCAGCTTACTTTATTGTAAGAATACAGTCTATAATATACAAAACATACAAAGCATATACTAATCGGCTGTGTTTGTATGTTATGTATTAATTGACTGTTTACATTATATTACACGGTAGGGATTCCGATCAGCTAGTAGTTTTCAGGGAGTTCAGTTTTGGGGGAGTCAAAAGTTATACATGGATTTTTGACTGTGCAGGTATCAGTGACCCTAATCCCTGTGCTGTTCAAGGGTCCACTGTAACTGCCCAAAGTCATGCAGCAAGTCAGTCTGAACCCCGTGTTCTTAATCATGACATCATGATTAGCCACCTTGTTTTGTCATGTAGAAAAGTCTAAATCAAAATTTTATTTTAATAAAAGAAAGCAAACTATGAGAATCTGCTAGAGGTATGAAAAGAAAAAAAAATTTTTTTTGATGAGGGGAAGGAGCAGACCCAGGCAAGCTCCACACCCAGCACAGAGGCAGACACTGGGCTCAATCTCACAAGCGTGAGATCGTGACTTGAGCCAAAATCAAGAGTCAAAATCAAGATTTTTAAAAAATCTTTTAAAAAAAATACTTATTTGAGAGAGAGTGAGCCGGGCAGGGGCAGAGAGAGAGCGGGAGAGAGAGGATCTGAAGCAGGCTCCACGCCGTCAGCACAGAGCCTGACGTGGGGCTCGATCTCACAAACGGTGAGATCATGACCTGAGCCAAAACCAAGAGTCACATGCTCAACCAAGTGAGCCACCCAGGTGCCCCCAAAACTTTCTTCCCTGTAAGAGAAGCTTCTGGCCAGATACCTTCAACTCAACATTAATATCCAACATAATTCACATAAAACTAAAAAATGTTGTCATGATAATTATGTTTCTAAATTAGATTAAAAAACCTTTATTACATCTACCTATGTTAATCTGTTAACCTACAACGAAGCAGTGTACATGTTTTTGCAAATAAACCATGCAAAGCATTTAGGGACCAAAATGTTGCCAGAAATTAAACATAAGAAAAATTCATAAATGCATGTATTATTTTTCATAATTATTTTAACGTTAATTAACCAAACAAATAAATCCAAACTCAAATCAAGAAACAAAGCCAAGGGGCGCCTGGGTGGCTCAGTCGGTTGAGCATCCGACTTCAGCTCAGGTCATGATCTCATGGTTCATGGGTTTGAGCCCCACGTCGGGCTCTGTGCTGACAGCTCAGAGTCTGGAGCCTGTTTCAGATTCTGTGTCTCCCTCTATCTCTGACTTGCCCCTGCTCACTCTGTCTCTGTCTTTGTCTCTCTCATAAATTAAAAACAAAAACAAAAAACAAACAAAAAGAAACAAAGCCAACATAAAAGAGAAAGATGGCATTTTTAATTCCAAAAGATATGACCTCAAGCTTTTCATCAGGCAGCTTTCAAACCAATCTGTATCCAACCCCAAGAAGCATGTAGGGTCAGTTTTGCTGCTTCTTCTGAACAAGGATTCAACATGCCCAGCAGGCTCATTCCTGACCCAGAAGAAGAAGTATTCTCTCACTGCTCTAGCCACCTTCCAAGGGCTGAATTCCTCCCTGCCGTTAGCTTGGGGCAGGGGCAGGTCTAATTCTTCCCCAGACGCTTAAGTAGGCAGTGGGCAATGGCAGCGCCTCAGACGCCATCACCCCCCACTGTCCTCACTCTGAGGGGCCTTGGTGGTGAAAAGAAGTGAATCACAACACTCTCCTCTTTGCTGTCCTTCGATAAGCAAGCCATGGATGTGGTGGTCAGTTGTTCGGCCTCAGTCTGTGCTCAGAGGGAAGATCTGTGCTTTTAGAGAAGCTCGTCCTTCCCTTCCTAGCCCGTTTTGTGAAGGCAGAGAGGCAGGGAGGACTCAGAGAGTCACAAAGACAACCAAAGAGGCGAAGAAAACCAGAATGGTAGGAACCAGCGATTCCTAAATCCATGGTAACGGCATGCCTCTCAGGCCCTCTTCCTTCCCTTCCCCTCCATCCTAAGGGCTTCACTGCGAACATCCACCGTAACTCTTGGTGAAAGATGAGAAAAGACACCACAAGTGAGTTCAGTTCTCACAGAAGCACAAGGAGAAGAGTATTTAACACTGATCAGGTACAATCATACATTTTTGGTGTTTAGCCAGAAATACATGTGGGCATTTCTGTAGCAATCTGTAAGACGCTTTATAAATATATTTCAAAATAATGAACTTTAAGTTATTAATTCTCTGACATAGCCTTTATTCATTCCTGCTTCATCTTTTGAAAATGACATCCAAACAACAAAGAGCTTCAGGCTATCAGAGCACCAAAAACCCAAGTCCCTGTATTCCCTTCCCTGCCACCCAGGAATCAGTTCCAACGGGAGAAGTCCTCACCAAGAGGTAAACTCCTTACCCGGGGATCTGTCAGAACTCGAATCAGAAAGTAACAGAACCAAGCGAAGCAGCATGATAAAATGGGAAGGCAATGATTATGTTTAAATTTACAAAGGAAGAGTGCTAATTAGTGACAAATCTGGCTGTGGAATTATTTTAATGGCACGCACCTTTTATTGCTTTCAAATGCATGGAGTAAACTGAAAAAGCTACGACTTTGTTAGATAATGAAACACAGCTAAAAATTTATGTGTAATTGGCACATTTTAAACTAGTATTTAAAAGCTATTTATCTCTCAGTTAGGAAAAATATTCTTTTAAGTCATTAAGTGGCAACCATCCATTCCAATTCTGTTCTTGGTCTAATTATCGCAAATTTCAAGTCAGTAGGCTTCAAAACAATGAAGCTTTACTCGTTCAATTAGAAATACTAGTTGGAGGGTTTCCTAAGATTACAATAGGATAAATTACCTCTAGCTACAGAGACACTAGAGTAAAGAATAGTCAATTTAGTATATCTGTACACGGGAAACATGGAAAGATATCTAAGGCATACTAGTAAGTAAAAACAAGGATGTAAAGATATATAGATATAGGTATAGATAGATATGTATATATAATATGATGCTACTTATCAAACCAGCACAAAACAATTCTGTTTTTCTTATGTAGCGTGTGTGTGTATGTGTGTGTCGATGACTGTGTGTGTAATCTTCTTTATTTACCTATGTACTTACTTATTCACTTATTTATTTACCTTAAGTAAGCTCTAAGCCTAATGTGGAGCTTGGACTCACAACCCGGAGATGAACAGTCGCACACTCTACCAAGGGAGACAGCCAGGTGCCTGTGTGTGTAATCTTTAAGGTCACTTCCTGGGGAGGTGGGCAGAACACGCAGGAGGAGAGGAAATAGGAATTGGGAACAATGACAATGATCAAGTGGGAACTTAGCTTTGTATGATTTTTTTTTTTTAAATAAAGCGATTGTGTTTATATATTATTTTTGCAATTAAAAACTAATTTTTAAACTTCAGGTTATAGATAGCCCCCTGTATCTAATCAAAAATAGGGATCGCTGAACATTTTAGAAGCCTAGTACCTAAAGGTACTAGGAAAACACTGTGGTAGATGCTACAGAAGCTCCTAAGCGTTTCCATTTGTGTTCAGTCTTGTAAGATCCATGGGTTGGCCACAGTTTCTCAAGAAGAAATCAAGTGTTGTGATTGGAAATTGACCATGGCCTAAGTCATTAACACCAGAGGGATGGATATCTAGAAAGAATCACACTAAATTAAGAGGTAGTCTGCAGGTCCAAAAACTTACTTTGATACTTGAGAGTCAAGCTAATTCTGAGTAAAACGCTTTTTGCAGATAAAAACAGGAGAAGGTCTTGCCTTCCTTCTTTAGTGGCTGGCCAAAAGGGCTGTAAATGTATACTAGAAGGAACAGTTATTAAAAGTTGCAATAAGGCTCTGACAATGGTGAAGTACCTCCTATCATAGAAACTGCCTACATATAACCACTATAAATGCTACGTAAATATGAAGGCACTGGAGAGTAATGAAATGCAGAGAGAAGTGGGAGGGGAGTCAACACTTGAACTAAATGAACACCACCAGGTGAAGATCTTCTTAAGGCCTTTTGGCAGAATAGTCTGTGCCACCTGGGACAACTAAAACTTGAAGAAACAGAAGAAAGCAGGAAATATCCCGGTGAGAACCACTGAAGGGAGAGCCTAAATTTACTGCCTAAATAGTACCTGACTCTCTAGCCAATCCCTGAAATCCACATGCATCAGGTCAAGCTGAGGCTACAGGCCAACCAGTCAAGCTAAGGCTAAAGGGACTGACTGACTGACCTTCAGTTGGTAACAAAGTTGAGAGCATGAGTTCAGCCAAGGTAATAGCTTCCTAAAACAAACAAAATTCAGTAGTCATCAGAGGAATATAACAGAATCCAGTATCCTATAACATATGGGAAATTTCAGGATAAAATCCAAAATTACTAGACATATGAAAAAAGATGAAAGTGACTTGTTCTCAAAAACAAAACAAAAATGAAAAACAAACATGCAATCAGTGGAGACCAACCCAAAATGATCCAGATGTTGTGATAACTAAATAAGGATATTTTTAATCAGGCTTCACAACTATACCCAAGGAAGGAAAGTATAATATGTTTGTAATAAATAAACAAATAAGAAATATCCCCAGAGAATTATGTTTTAAGAAAAACAAAGAGAGGGGTACCTGGGTGGCTCAGTCAGTTTAGCATCCAACTCTTGACTTCAGCTCAGGCCATGATCATGAGTTCAAGCCCAGCATCGGGCTCTGTGCTGACAGTGCAGAATCTGCTTGGGAATTCTGTTTCCCTCTCTCTATGTTCCTCCCTCACTCACCCTCTATCTCTCTCTCTCGACATAAATTTTTAAAAAATAATAAACTTAAAGAATTAACTGGAAATTCTAAAAACTACAATATCTATAATAAAAAAATCACTGGATGGCTTAACAGCAGATTATAAATATTAGGAAAAATCCAATCTAAAAAATCATCTAAAGAACAGAGAGAATAATACTGAATAAAACTTCAGAAAGCCTGAGAGACTTATGAAAAAATATCAAAAAGTCAAACCTATTTGTAATTGGAGTCCCAAAGAACAGAGAGAAAGAAAATAGGACAAAAAAAATTACTTGAAAATACATTACCAGAACTTTCCTAAATTTGCAAAAGATATAAAAATAAATAGTCAAGAAGTTCAACACACCTCAAGTAGTGACAACAAAGAAAACAACATTTACGTGTCACACTCAAGCTGGTGGAAAAAAACATGAGAGGATCTTGAAACCAGCCAGGGGAAATACACTGTACACATACATGGCAACACAGAGAAAAATTATTCTGCATTCTTCTAGGAACTATGGAGGCGACCAGACAGTGGAACAATATCTTGAATGTGCTATCATAGGTAGAATAATGATTCCCCCAAACATGTCCAAGTCCTAATTCACAGACCCAGTGACTATGTTAAATTAAGTGGAGAAAGGCACTTAGTTCAGCTAGAAGTGAGGGTACCAACTGGCTGACCTTGAGATGGGAGACTGCCCTGGATTATCTAGCCAGCTGGCCCCCAGGGGTCCTTTTAAGTAAAGAAGAAGACAGAAAAGGGAGAGCAAGAGAAATGGCAGCAAGAAAGACCCAGCCTGGCGTTACTGCTTCGATGACGGGGCCATGAGTCAAGGAAAGCAGGCAGCCTCTAGAAGCTGGAGAAGCGAGGAAGCACATTTTCTCCTAGAGCCTCTGGAAGGAACATAACATCAGCTCCTTGATTTTAGGCTGTTGAGTTCAATTTTGGACTTCTGACTTCCAGAAATTAAAAAAAAAAATTATATTGCTATATGTCACTAAGTTATTGTAATTTGGTACCGCAACAACAGAAAACTACAAGGGAAACAAAGGGTGGTGGAGGACCTATCAGCCTGTACGTATCTAGCAAAACTATTCTTCAAGAATGAAGGCAAAATACATTTTCATATAAGAGAAAAGAGAATTCAGTGCCAGCAGACCTGCACACTGTAAGACCTAAATGATGTTCTTCCGAATGAAGGAAAAATGATCCCAGATGGGAACTTGGAGCTTCAGGGAAGAACAAACAGCACGGGCAGCAATAACCGTGTACGTAAACATAAACGACATTTTTCACCTTCTGCATTTCTTAAATACACATGACTATTTAAACAAAATACTAAAACATTGTATTGTAAGTTTCTAAAGTATGCAAATGTAATACATGCAACATTATAAAGACTATAAAAATGGAAGGATTCTACAATTTATACGAAATGGTAACATTTTACTTTAAGTAGACTGTGAAATTGTAACTGCGTATTGAAATCCTTAGAGAAGCCACTAGAAAAGAATACAAAGACGTAAGCCAGAAGGTCTAAAGTTAATATCTAACTAAGAAAAATGCGACCCAGGGAAGGCAAGAAAGGAGGAAAGGGGGAACAATAAACAAACAACAAACAAAATGTAAAATAGCAGACCCAAGAGTTACAATAACCACTGTAAAATAAAGCAGCATTTCCCAAAATAAGTGACTACGGCCTAAATGTTTGTTCCTCCATAAAATTCATAGGCTGATGCTCTAATTCCCATTGTGATGATATTTGGAAGTGGGGCTTTGGGGGGTGATTAGGTCGTAAGGGTGGAGCCGTTATGGACATGACGAGTGCCTTTCTACGGAGAGACACAAGAGAGAGGCTCGCTTCCCCCAGCACACGAGGGCGCAGAAGAAGGCCACCACCTGCAAGGCAGGAAGGGGGCCTTCAGCACACACTGAGCCCACTAGCACCCGGGACTTTGATTTCCCAGGATCCGGAACTATGAAATAAATATCCATAGTGGAAGACATGCGGTCTTGTATAATTGTTACAGTGGTCCAGACTGACTCAGACAGGAGTATTCTTTGAAAACAGTGCTCTGCTATCATTCCAGAAACACGGAGATAAACAAAGTCATGCAGAATTTCTGCACCTTTACTACACAAACATACACTGGGCCTCTCCGACGCAGCACTTCCCGAAGCCTTTACCTCAAAACCATCACATAGGTTTTCCATGGAAAATACTATCAGAGACGCTATTGTGAGGTCTCAGCAGTGATGTCATCTGTGCCTTGCCAGTATGTTCATTTGCATAAGGGGCAGATTTAAACATGTACTAAAATACCTAACTCCATTAAAATGTCTTAGCTTTCTATTTTTTAAATTCAATTAAATAAGAATGGAACCATTAAAAGAAGACACCAAAAGGCAAGGTAACAAACTCATCGTTAGTTCTGCTGGTGGCTCCATTCATAATTCTCACCAACGAGAGAAGAAAGATCGCCTGGCTGGGACTTCATCTCCTCCATATTCAGCCAAGCAATGATTCTTCGGTGTCACCTACCTGCTCACTCGCACTGAAACATGTTGCCACTAGAAACACCCAAGGCAGAGAAATGCTAAGTTACGTCTCGGTGTCTTTCTAAAATACCTCATTTTACACTCAGGGCAGAATCAAATTTGATTCGATGTAACTTGTTTGGGTCCTAAAAAAAAAGTTCAAAATATTAGACTTTACCGTATGGTTGATTAACCAACATATAAACTAGTAATTTAAGAATATTAATGGTGTTGGCTAAAATATTTCAAAAAAAAAACAAAAAACAAAAAACCTAGGGCACCTGGGAGGCTCAGTGGGTTAAGTGTCCGACTCTTGATTTTGGCTCAGGTCATGATCTCATGGTTCATGGGACGGAGTCTCACATCAGGCTCTAAACTGACCGTGGAGCCTGGTCAGAATTCTCTCTCTCCCTCTTTCTCTGCTCCTTCCCCACTCTCTCTCTCTCTCTCTCACACACACACACACATATTCTCTCTCAAAATAAATGAATAAATATTCTTTTAAAAATAAATCAAAGGTATGTCAGACACCTGACCTTTTTGGCTCATTTATTTCAACTGTTTCCACCAGCATCCTATAATTTTTTGCCATGGTCAAGCTAGATAAATTATTCAATTGTCTTCCCTTCCGTTAAGAGAAAAAAACAGAAAAAAAGCTCTGCTTTATAGAGCCCACACTTATGGAATATATTGAAACAGTGTTTATGAGAGACTATCATTTGGCAGATATAGACGGGTATAAAGATGAGTAAGATAGCGCATATCCTCTCACACTTAAGCACAAGATAAAAGCCATAAACAATAGATATTGGGCTGTCCTATCGAAGCAGTCAGGAAGAAACATTTATTTGTTTGCTTGTTTTTCAGTTGGAGAATCAGGAGAAGCTGGGTGGAGAATCAAAAGCAGAAATGGGAGACCAGGGATGCACAGGGTTCCGGAAGGAAAGGGTGGGGAAGGCCGGTATGGACGCAGCACGCAGGTACCACAGGGAAAGCCAGGAGAGGAATGCTGGCCACATAACGTGGGGTGTGGATGTCAAGTTCGAGAGCGTGGACCCTATGTCACAGGCAGGAGGGTCCACTGGAGATCTCTTCTAACTGTGGATTCACATGCTTCATCATTTGCCACCAATATTCTTTGAGTTTTTATCATGTGCCAGCAACTATGCTCACAAGTAGGGGTAAGAAGCTGAATCCGACCAAGTTCCCCCACTCCAGAAGACCACCATGGAGGAAGGCAGCTACACACACATAGAAACCACTTCTGAGG
Organism: Crocuta crocuta; assembly: GCF_008692635.1. Classification (NCBI taxonomy): domain Eukaryota; kingdom Metazoa; phylum Chordata; class Mammalia; order Carnivora; family Hyaenidae; genus Crocuta; species Crocuta crocuta. Next base: position 1,306,995 of record NW_027532592.1, read on the forward strand.
CGGCAGCGTGGTTCCGTGGGGCACAGAAGGCTGGGCGGGGCCTGCCTCACCAAATCCTAGCCCTCTAGTCTGCATATGATGAAGTTCACTGAAGAACAAGGAATCCCAGGGGCGCCTGGGTGGCTCAGTTGGTTAAGCGTCTGACTTCGGCTCAGGTCGTGATCTCACAGTTCGCGGGCTGGAGCCCTGAGCTGGGCTCTGTGCTGACAGCTCAGAGCCTAGAGCCTGCTTCGGATTCTGTGTCTCCCTCCCTCTCTGACCCTTCCCTGCTCATGCTGTCTCTCTCTCTCTCTCTCACAAGTAAATAAAAACATTAAAAAAAAAAAAAAGGATTCCAAATAATAAAAAGAGAGAAAGGAGAGATCAGAATACCCATAATCTAATAAAAGGTCATAAAACAGTGCCAAATGACACCATTAGCCAGAGGCAAAAAAGACTTATGGGAGAAGGAGCAAAAATTAATGCAGAACCTCTTTTACAAATGCTGTAGTGCTCCTTTTCTGTTCCGCTATCATTTTAAACAATGGTTTGTCAAATGCAAAAAAAATGAGTGCCTTCCCTTCTTTAAAGTTTCAAAACTAGTTCAAATAAAAATCTACCACGGCCAATGTTCAATAAAAGTACATTTTAGCAGCTTCCTTTAAAGTGTCTTCCATAAAAACAAGCAGGAGATTCATATACACACAATGACACAGACACACACTTTAAAAAAAAACAAAAAAAAAAAAACTTTGAGGGGCACCTGGGTGGCCCAGTCAGTTCAGTGTCCAACTCTTAATTTTGGCTCAGGTCATGATCTCACAGTTCATGAGATTGAACCCTGAGTCGGGATCCCATGCTCACAGTGTGGAGCCTGCTGGGAATTCGTGCTCTCTTGCCCTTTCCCAGCTTGCATGTGTTCTCTCTCTCCCTCTCTCTATAAAGAAATAAAAGTTAAAACGATTCAAAAAACTAAAAAAGTTGAGGTAACATAAGCTCTTGCACTGTAAAACATGTGGACAACTTTTATCTGAACCATTCAAACATTTCCTCCCCATCAAACCCCTTATCAGACTATTACTATCTCAATGTCACTCTGAGACTAAAGAGAAAAGGGAATGAAATTAATGATGACTCAAATGGTACCCACCAGGCAGGTACCCTCCATCCCCAGTTTTCCCTAAGACAGAGCTCATTTCTTTTTTTTATTTTTTAATGCTTTTATTTTTGAGAGACAGAGAGCAAGCAGGGGAGGGGCAGAGAGAGAAAGGGAGGCACAGAATGCAAAGCAGGCTCCAGGATCTGAGCTGTCAGCACAGAGCCCAACACAGAGCTTGAACTCATGAGCCGTGAGATCATGACCTGAGCTGAAGTCAGACACTTAACTGACTGAGTCACCCAGGCGCCCCAAGAGAGTTCATTTCTAACAACAGCAACAAGTAAGCGAGCTCAGTCTCCCCGGCCACCCGCTAGCCTGCATCTGACTCTCCTGTCTCTAACAACATTCACTTCCCGTTAGTCTTGAGCATATGTGAAGTGCATCCATCTTTCAAGGGCATATTCAAATCCCACTGAATTAGTCTTCCACTTATTCATTCAATATTTACTGCACGTATATACTATAGGTCAGACCCATGTTACTTTCTAGAGCTACAAAAAATTCCTAAGATGCACAGAAATAACAAGGTACCGAGGACGCAGATACAGAAAAGGCACTGCAATACCACAGGGATAGTACCCTGATTATAGGGACAGAGAATCAGGACACTGTGGGAGCATAAAAGTGTGGCATCTTTCCCGGACTGGAGAGTCCAGGGAAAGGTTCACAGGTACAGCCCCAAAGAACGGAGAGAGAGAGTAGAAGGGAGGCAGTTCGGGCATGCAGCATGAGTTACGGGAATCAGCCCAAGGACGGAAATCATGGCGGGGATGGAGAACTTCAGTAAGGCAGGAGCAGAGAACGCGCAAAGTGAGGACACTTCATAAAAAAGACTAGAGTGATAAGAGGGGACAGATAAGGAAGGGTTTTACAGTTATGTCACGTTAAGGAGTTTGGCTTTTATTAGAAGCCAATGGAGGGTCATCAAAGGGTCTAAAGAATGCTGGTTTTTCAATCCATTTGCTATAGCAAAGATCTTTGGATCTTTGGGGAAAAGGCAGACAAGACAGGATGCATGGAAACCAGTCAGGAGGTTGTAATGGTGGCCTGAACTCAGGTGTTTGCAGTAGGGATGGAGAGAAGTGCCAGACTGAAAGAGAGTAAGCAGGGAGAACTGACACAAAGTATTGACTGACTGGATGTGGAGATAGGGGGAGGAAGGATCAATGATGACCTTCGGGTTTCCTCTACTCTCAGTCATTCTAGAATGTATGTACCAAAAGCACCTAGTATTTTCTATGGTTCAAGCTACCAGAAACACAACGATGGACAAAAGAATGTCTTGTGCTCACCGAGGTTATATTCTAGAGCAAGAGAAGACAGACAAGAAATGAAGCCTCCCACGAAACCATCTCTGAGCAACCTGGCCAATAATGGGTTCTATCCTGTTACATATGCCAGAGAACACCTTACATTTTGAGTCTAGGTGAAACAGAAGAGGGTCATATTATATACACACTGGCGGGTTAGTGAGCTCAGCTAGGAATCCTACAACACTTACAGTAAAGAGATGGTGAGCTGATCAAGTCTGAAAAAAGGCCATCTGTGTGGAAAGAATGTCTGAATGATTTTAAAGATTTTTCTGGCTTTTGGCAAGAAAGTAAAATATTGTTTGTACTTTTTGGACAATTTAAGGAATTTTCAAGAGATTTTTTTTTTTTTTTTTTTTTTTTTTTTTTTTTTTTGGGAAAAATNTTTTTTTTTTTTTTTTTTTTTTACATTTTGGGATAAATTTAAAACCTAATTCACTTTCCATCCATCCCCACTTCCCAAGCAGATGCCAGTATATTATTTGTTATTTTTCTCTAATTGCTTCACATGGGTTAGTAAGCAAAAACCGCTTATGTAAGTTTCCAAGTAGTTTTAGACTCAATGGAAGACAGAGGCATCACCTTGGATGTCTTCACACCCCCCATGGTCACTGGCGGAGTCCCAGGCACATATAAAATGCTCAATAAAGATGAGCTGAGTGGAAACTGATGCGGCTTGGGGTATAACTTTATTGAAGTTCTGGTCTCCAGTGCAAAAAGAAAAAAGAAAAAGAAAAAGAAAAGACAACACACAACAGAAAAAAACCCAGACGTTATCAACAAAGTTAAGAAAATCTGTCTCGTAAGAGCAGGGAATTTGAGAAACATTTCACATGAAATCATAAATGTTGATTTTAATTTTAAATGACCTTTGTCACTCATAGAATGCGATCTCAATTGACTCACCTTGGAGCGGTTCAACACCTGAATGATAACAAAAGAATGGGAGAGGTAGAATGAGGGGAGGGAACATCAAGTAAGGAAATAACACAATTTGTAGGGGGCAAAAGGCCTTAATTTCAGACTGTGTGGGGCAGTTTGGACCACAGGTACAGCACAAGCAAGTTCAACTTGACCTTGAATAAAATATGGACATAAATGGACCTGGACAGTTGCAGCCATGTTGTTCAAGGGTAACTTGAACAACCTCAGCTCCTGGAATGAAGTCAACCTCTCTCTGAGTTGAACATCTTGTGATGATCTGAACAAGGACAGAATTAAATACAGCGTAACTGATACGTGGCAGCTACCAAGGATGCTCAGCAGAGCTCTTCAAAGGAAATGTGGGTTTATTCCACAAGGGCCTGGAGCATGTTCCTCTTTCCATCCCTCATCTGGCTGAAGAACGTGACAACAGCAGAGCCAGGGGTGCGACTGCAGCCGACGGCTCACTTGTCTTCATCCTCCTTCCCGTGGTTATTACCCACAAGTGTGAGGTAGATGACACGCATGTGTTTTAAAGGCAAAGGTAATAAAGTGCTTCTATACCTCCCCTACCACCTCAATCTCTAATGACCGTCTCATTGTCCTGCTTGCCCGCAAATCCAAATTCCCCATGTACCCTGCGGTGCCCAGCAGATGAATGATCTTCCCAGACCTCAAGAGTAAACAGAGCTTTTGACCGGAAGTGATGTCAAATTCTTGCCCCCAAATCTCCAAATCTGCGTGCCTGTGTCCAGATGCACCCTGTCACTCTTGTTTTAAGAGAATAAGTACCTTGTGCTATATTTTACTACTTGTTCAGTATCTTTTCTCCAACACTAGGCTCTAGGCTATAGCCTCAGAGACATTGTGTGTTCAGTTCCAGACCATCGCAATAAAGTACATATTCTCACAAAGCAAGTCGAATGAATGTGTGGCTATCGCATTGCATATGCAAGTTATTTTTATACTCTAGCGTGATCTATTAAGTGTGCAATACCATTATGTCTAAAACACAGTGTGCATACCTTCATTTAAAAAAAAACTTTATTGTTAAAAAGTGCTAACCATCATCTGAGCTTTCAGAGAATCATTGTCACTGATCAGATTACCATAACAAAACTAATAATGAAAAAGTTTGAAATACTGAGAGAGGTGCCTGGGTGGCTCAGTGGGTTAAGCATCCAGTTTTGGTTCAGGTCATGATCTTATGGTTCATGGGCTTGGGCCCTGTGTCGGGCTCTGTGCTGACAGCTCGGAGCCTGGAGCCTGCTTCTGATTCTATGTCTCCCTCTATCTCTGCCCCTCCCCTGCTTGTGCTCCATCTCTCTCAAAAATAAATAAACACTGAAAAAAAACCTGAAATACTGAGAGAACTACCAAAATGTGACCCAGAGACATGAAGTGAGTAGATGGTGTTAGAAAATGGCATCAGTGGACTTGGTCAACGCAGGATGGCCACAAACCTTCCATCTATAGAAACAGCATCTGCAGAGCACAGTACAGAGAGGCACAATGAAACGAGGTACGTCTGCAGAAGCTCCATGTAGTCTGGATGACTTTCTTAATCATCTCTGAATCCCTGGGTTCTAACACATTTGGCGTGTACTCTCTAACCAGGAAATACTTGCTAAATGAAAATTAAAAAAAGGTTTCCCGGCTTCTCCTCTGGACTTCAGTAGTTGCTTTTCTCCTTTTGAAACAGTGGAAAAGTAAAAACAAGAAAATCTCACGAGTAGAAGCTCTGGTAAAAACAGCAGGAGGAGAAAGTTTGTTTTCTGTGGCACCCACAGTATTTTTCTAGAAGCAGGCAATGTTCTATAGGAAATACTTTCCACCTACTGACACATCAAGCCTACCTGCAAACAGGACATGACTGTACCTCCTGATTTTAATTTTTATTATAAATAACTCTCAGTCTGGCAAAGGAGGGTTTCCACATGGCCATAATTAAAGATTAGATCAAAAGCAATGATAATATCCACCCTGGATCCCACATGAACATTTAAACTGAAGTCCACCCCTCAGCACCTGTCACCTGTTAGTTAATCAAACCGCCCTCTACTTCTCATGGACCAGACTTACAGCAAGAAAATGTTTAAATTTAAACTTAGAAAATAAAATATCATTTCCAACCTGTTTTGTATAATGTTCATCGGAAAAGAGAAGTCAGAATAACCACTATTACTGTTCTAACGATAAATGGCGTGTTCTTGCTCCTTTATGGATTCCTTTGATACATGTGTTGATTGATGTGTGTCATGTCCGGTGCAGACTGTCCCTATGTAAGGGAGGAGCCCTGCAGATTTTCAGCAGGAAATATGTATCTGACGAGCCCAGAACCGCCACATAAATGTAGCCCATGTAACAAACACAAAGGCATACACGCACATACGCACCCCCCAGGCTCTCTCAACTTCTTGTTCCTTCTGACTTAAAAGTTGAGAGGAATGAGGAAAACTCCACGAGGTAGGTTATTTGAAATTTTATTTTACTCAAGATGTAAGTCTGAGGAGACTGATAACTGCCCATTGTTGTTTTCAATACATCCCAAAATATTTTTCAAAAATTATCTTTGCATAGACCTAATACACTTCCTACAGCGTGTACCATTTTAATACTTTCAGAAAAGCTTACAATATCTATAGGAGCAGGCCACATATTTATTTACTTCAAGAATGTACACATGTGTGTGCATGCATACGTGTGTCCACGTGCACTATATCCAGAAGGGTCTTAACCATGTTGGTAGTTTCAGAGGCTTTGCACTCTTGGACTATTCTATGGGTAATTACTAACCCTACTTGAAACTTCAATGCATGAAGATTATACTTCCCTAGTACGTTTCTTCTCCTGTAACTGAAATATTAGGCATCAGGAGTCAGTTACATTTTCCATGTCAATAATATCTTACGATACTGTATTTCCTAATATCTATTTTAATGATAAACTTTAGATCCAGAGAATTACTTTAGAAAGGATGCATGTCCAACTTTTTCATATTTCTAGCCAGTATCTCTTTAACTGCCCCAAATCACTCAGACGATTCCTGTAAGACATCCAGAAAGGAACATTTCCAGTCCCCGTAAAACCTTCACAGAAGCTAGCTGAAGTTAATCAGCTTCCAAAAATATTTGTTTCACCTGATCATGATTTTACAACTTACATATCTTTTGTACACCCATGAGAACAAGGTTTCTAAAGAAATAAGAAAGAAAGAAAGAAAGAAAGAAAGAAAGAAAGAAAGAAAGAAAGAAAGAAAGAAAGAAAGAAAGAAAGAAAGAAAGAAAAGAAAGAAAGACAGACAGACAAGGTTTCTGACTACTCAACCAAGACCTCTTGCAGAAAACTGCGCCTTCACTTTATAGTGGGATGAGTGACACAGAAGGGCAGACACGATGACAGACCTGTCCCCACTCCCAACGCCAGCCACACACACGTACAATATTGCCTCACCCTCCAAATCGCTCAGAGTTTCCATGATGCTGTTATTTAAGACCTACCTCTTAGCACTTTTGGGGGAGGGGATGTTTGTACAGCAGGGTTTGGGGGCAATGTGAGTAGGGAGAAAGCTTCTTTCCAATTCCCAGTGGCCGAGACATGAAAAACGCGGTCAGTTTTTTCCTGCTCTTTGCCCCCTTCTCCCGTAGGAGTTACTTCACCACCCATTTTTCAATCCGCTATCATGAGGTAAGAAATCAAAGAAAAGGGGAAACTATTTCAAATCCAGGCCTAATGCAGCAGACCAATAAAATATTAAAACATTTAGGTAAGAAATGGTAGAGAAATTGTACAGATATATACGAATGGCTAACCTGACAGACGTACAAGCTTCTTCATGGGCACTCAATGTGTCCTGAAAGGGCGAGAAATTACTTCTAGAAAAAAAGTTACTGTCATCACACACAAGGCTCCTCTCTTCTATCTCAGCCCCTCCCGTGACAGTGAAGTCGGTTATCAGACAGCATGGGGGAAACACAGTACGGCCTGCTCTTCCTCAACAAAACCCTGATGTCAGCCAAGGACTGAAATCAGTTCATGCTGCGGAAATGTGCTTTAAATTTGGCTGTGGGTCTTTTCTCCGATGGTCAAGGAGAATATGCTATTGATTTAAGCTTTGGCATTTCCCCTGCACACCGACAGGCAGCTTTTTTTTGAACACATGCTTGAGTGATTTAGACTAAGCTCTCTGTGTGACTGTAGCCCTCACTAGAAATCCTAACAGTTCTTGGAAAAGAATGTGCTCACTAAGTTAAATATAGCGTCAATAGGCATGAGTAACTAGCTTGGCACTAACTCTACCTCGGGAATATTAATTTTGTGCTTCAAATATGACTTTTATCTTTAATCTCAAAGGATATTTACTTAAACATCAATCCTCTTAGTACCTGTAACCTTTCTACTGGGCATGGAAGACAAAACCAAGAAAAAAATAGGCGTCTTATGCAAGTTATCACTGTTCATCACCAGCAAAGCTGGTAATAATCACGGCAACAAAAAATCTGGATGCTTCCTCTAATCATTTAACAAAACTTTTTCTTTAAAAGCACATGTAGCTTTTTCTCAACTATATTATACAAAAGTCTGTCCTAATTATGCATGTTATCCATTCAAATGTTACTTCAAGCATAAAAAGCCCATTTAGATTAAAGGCCCTGTGTGTGGTATTATACATACGATAAAATGGGACTGATTAAAAATGTATGACTGTGCGGTTAATCTTACTTTTGGGGGGTTGGGATCATTGTAAATGTTTGTTTTTTTTTTTTTTCCCAAAAGAAAAAATGCTGAAATGGCTTCAAAATTTTGATTTGGCAGAGTGCAAACCTACGCTGCTGTTTAAAATTACCCAAGAACCTATCAGATAAGAGGAAACCACGGGAGAACCAGGAATAAACACATTTCTACTTCTTGGAAAACAACCCTATACATTAAAAATTTGGAGCTTCTACGCTAGAAAACAGTATCTTTGAGCAATAATTTTCCACTTTATTTTTAAATTCCAACAGAAATTATATTAGCATGAGGATAACATTCTAAAATTTTATCAAAGGACCCTCTACTTATTTGGATATATTTAAAATATAAATGAACCTCATTTTTTGGCTCCCCCCCGTACCCCACCAATTTCTTTATAAAGAAGAAACATATGATCTATACAGATAACTGGTTTACCTAAAGTATGTGCAGTGGGTACCCTACCATCCCACATACGTTCCCCATCAGGACGGGGCAGGCCTGTGACAAACACCAAAACCCGCCTGACCGCGAGGAAGGGAGGTGCCAACATGTCGGGAAAGGACACACTGGGGAGAGAGGTGGATTCTCACTACAGCCACGTCTCCAGCTCCCCTCATGGAGCATCCACCTGGGAAAGACCCCTAGGATTATGCAGTGGCTTTAACATTCATGCTGTCTCTGGCCGCAGGGAAGTGCCATCATAAAGCCGTGACGATCTTATACTGCAAATGACAAAGACAAAGAGACCTCGTGTGCCACGTTCTGAGCTGGAGGCTTTCCACCCTGTGCCCTTTAATCCCCACCCCAGCTCCGGGAAGGAGCCCTAGCCATCCTAGGTAGCCTTCAAAAGGGGAAGTGACTTCCCCGGCTCACGTGGTAAGAAATGACACAGGGAGATCTGGAAGACAGGCCTGGCCTCGCGTTTCCACTCACCCGTCAACACTACATCATGGACACGTTGCAATTATGACTTGGAGCGGACTGCTCAATGCTTTGTGCTTCCCCACACTGATCCTCTAGACCTCCAGAGAGTGTTTTCCCTCCCACAGTCGCTAACTCTCCACACTTTCACAGACCTTTGGGTTGTGAGAGTTCCAAGAGCCATCCTTCACGGCCCAGGCAGGTACACAGAGGTCTAGCCTGGCTGTTTTTCCTTTTCTAGACAGAACTTACCGAGGTATTTCTGGCTGTCCCTCAGGGCTTGCAAGTCATATTTCACACCAGTCACACTCGTTTTCTCCAGAAACATCAAAAGATTGTATCATAACAAACAGAACACACATCACGGTTCCCATTTTTCATATCTAATCCGCATGAAAATCTGTTGACTCGCTCTCTCACATCCTCCGATATGGCTCCTCCATCCCGCGTTCACCTCCCCACCTTGCTTAGACCCTCTCTTCCTTGGCCTTGAGTATATGCAGGGAGTGCCCAATTGGTATGTCTCCACCTCTTCCCACCAACGGCTTCTCCACACCACAGCCAACGATCCTCTCCCCGTCGGGCGGCATCTGCTCCCAACAGCCTCCTGGGGTCCCTCAGGCTGGAGCAGGCGCTCCTCCTCTTGCCCTCCCCCCCCACCTTGTGCACACCACCGACCACTGATGCACAGCACCAGCGTTGGTTTCCACGGCTGTCTCTTTCTCCCCGGGGCTTCCGGGTGGCCAGCACGAATACAACTTTCTATGTCTTTCCTTAACAGGAAGGAAAAATTAAAAATAAAAACACAGAGGTGAGAATGTTGGGGGAGAAGAAGGAAGGACCCCATAGTCACCTCATATCTCTTAGACTTGCATGGGCTTTAGCTATTTAATAGTTCATTTAACAAATGCTTACTGAACTTAAACTGTGCTAAACACTGAAAGCACAGAAATGATTAAGAGCCAGCAGCTTACAGTATGGTAAAAAGGCCCGGCAAGCAAACATGACCCCAAAATGATGACATAAGCACAGGTTTCCTGAGAACACAGACTAGGAAGGCAAATCAGGCCTGAAGATTTGGAGGGGATGGCCAAGATGCCCGAGCTGAAGACCGGGCCGTGTAGGAGTCCAGCAGTAGGCGATGCAAGGGAGGGGCGGTCAGGCACCAGAGTCACCAGTCATAATCGAATGAACCAATTCTGGAGCCCTGAGGACTGCGCTTTGCGGGAGAAATAACCCGAAATGTCACCTTCACTCCCATCATGACAGTACTTCCATACACCAGGACCATCAACACTCCTTATAAACGAGCTCTGCGCACCAAGATCCCCTCTATTGCACCATGACTGACACAGTATCTCCCCGGTACTCAGTGGGAACCATAGAAAATATCTTTCTGTGTGAATACTGGAAAAGCAATGTCATGGGGACTGAGTAAGTCAACACCAAACACGGTGTTCTCCACCACTGAGATATAAGCAGAAACAACTTTTGTTCAACAGGCATGAAAAACGTGAAGAACGAATCCAGAATAGCTTGCTGCCGAGTGCTCGTACGCATCCATGTTTCCTCCTCAGCTCAAGTGTCTGAACCTTGCTTTGCAGCTACAGCTCGCTTTCTTCCAGAGCAAGCAGGATGGACAACCTCAAACGCTCTGTCCTTAACTGCCCTTGCCAGGGGGCAGCTGATGTAGACAGTCTCCTCTTGTCCAGGCCTCTTTGCTGGCAAAAAGCACAACTGAATAAACAGACAGACAAGATCTGCAATGCATCAGCACTAAGTAAATTACGGCAGTGGGCAGAATGGCGATCTGAGGTCTAAATAGTTTAAACAGCAATAATCTTTGCTCCACATAAGAAGTATGACAACCACTGTATTTATGGGAAGGCTTTTTAGATTCTCTGATTAACGCAAGTACTCTGGAGCAGGATCTCGAAGACCCAACCAGAGTGCCTTGTAATCCAGGGCCTCAGTGTCCAAATGGGTTAACGAGAGACTACCAGCCTAGGAAAATAATGTGTGTGAAAAAGATACCAGAACGAGTGTGCCCTGAACAAAAGGATTCATGGCTCCTGCGAGTGTTTACATCTTCATCCTACTTCCAATTACACGACAACAAATACAGTTTATGAGAAGAGACACTTATAATAACTGCCAAATGATCTGCCCATCTTATCAAAGGCAAGGAAATGATGGGCTCTCTGCTGGTGCATGAACAATTTCTTATCCAAGTCTTTGATTCGACGTGTTCAATCCACTTTCTCATAGAGAATCCAGGATGCGAAGGAGTTTCGAAGTACTAGGTAGAGACACACAATTTAAAGTTGCCCCACAGGGCCAGTTAGTTAGTGTTCTTTCCTTCCAAAGGAGTCATTTCTTGAATTCTTAAATATTAGGAAACAGATAAAACATAGGAAAAGATAGTTTTTCAAACAACGTCCGATCACTCTGATCTTAAAGTTTCTTCCCAGAAACAGAATTTACTTCAACCTGTTTCCTTTAAATGCATTATTTTCCTCATTTGTGGAAAGCACTGAGCAGAAGTTGGGAGGGGGGTCATGCAGCATGCTGACTCCCGGCTGTACACCTCACTCTGGGTGAACCCAGTCCTCTGAAGGGGTAGCAAAGAAAGGGCGCGCCTGGCACACAGCAGGCGCCTACATGACTCTGAGTCAGCTCCCACTGGGCTTCCGGGAGCCCCTCCACTGCTCCCCGGGCGTGGCTTTCTCCCAGCCCCCCATGCTTCTCAACACGCATATGCAAACTCCTGGCCTGAGCAGAGTTAGCTGGAAAAGCTCAGGTTTGCAGTTCTCCAGTGTGTTCAAGCAGACGTGTCTAAAAACCCCTGGTTCCTGTGTTCCGACCTGTCATTCTGACTCCCTACCTCTGCTCCCATTTCACCTCAGTTCTCAACCAGTACTTCCCACTGTGGGGGCCGTACAGACGTGGGCAGTCACACATCCCTCCTACTTCCTGCCGAAATCAGATGTGACCATCCACCGCCTGACCTACTGTACCAATATGACAAGGAGAAATATGTGGGCTCTGACACCTAGATTACCTTGTTCGGCACCTGCATTACCTTTCTTAGTGACAAGCCTGAGTTGAACTGGTTTTCTTCAAGACTTTTATTGCTTTTTCTAGTAGCTTCTGTGACTGAAATGCTGTAGAGTGAGAAGTGTAGCTTCTGCGCCCTTTTACAGGGAGCAGCTGGCGCTAGGGTTTCCCTACTCGCTTTCCCATCAGCCTTATAATTCCTACTGCAGCATTTGTTTCTGTTACAATCTCGCTCTTCCTTCCCGTGTCTACTGATTTCTCAATTACAATTACACTTGTTGTTATATTTTATTTCCACCAGAAATAAAAGTAATACACAAATACATGCCCTCAAAAAATAATAAGCAATTTGAGGAGGGGTGCTGTATCTACACACATACTCAAACAGACACTATCATTCAGTGCAAAGGTGTAAATTAAGAACAAGAAAGAAGATGAGATTAATTCTCAAACTACTGACCCTCATGTTCATCTAGGTCTGGCAAGCCGATAAAGGTATTTCAAATATTAGATCAACGTCTACCTAAGATAGCCCTGTGTTAGAAGCCCTGTGTGGATTATTTGAGTTTTTCCAGGTATGTTGCACACGCAAGAACCTACAGAGAGTTCATGAAGGCCCAGAAACACCAACCACAGACTTTAGGAGAAAATATTTTATATCTTCTGTAATTTAAAAAGAGCTCACATTTCAGTGAGGAGCTATTCTTCTCTTCTCTTCTCATCTTCTCTCCTTCCTTCCTTCCTGCCTTCCTTCCTTTGTCTTTATTTATTCTTGAGAGAGAGACAGGGTGTGAGCAGGGGAAGAGCACAGAGAGAGGAAGACACAGAATCCAAAGCAGGTTCCAGGCTCTGATATGTCAGCACAGAGCCTGATGCAGGGCTCGAACTCACAAACTGTGAGAGCATGACCTGATGAAGCTGGATACTCAACTGACTGAGCCACCCAGGTGCTCCTATTGTTTTCTTTAAAAATATGCTTTTCCAACTCTGTGCTGTAATGGTTTATTTCATTTGCAAAATAAATATGTAACAAAATGTTAGAAAAGTTTTCATGTCACATGACTTATTTTCCTTTATTGTCTTAAATTTTACATCAAAAAATGAAATTATGTTCATCATTTAGAATAAGGCATTGTAAGTCTTTAGGCAATAAGGTTCCCTTGTCTTAATAAAATGGTTTTCAAATTATAAAATTTCTATACTCAACTTTTCAGAAACATTATATGTAGACAGGTACATCTATCTGTATGTGTATGTATACATCCACACACTTTAATCCTCTGATTACAACATAGATACTTAACATAAACTTATACATAAATACACATTAAAACATTGAAATGAAGTTCCAGGGGCACCTGGGTGGCTCAGTCCATTAAGTTTGTGACTTTGGCTCATCTCATGGTTCATGGGTTCGAGCCTCATGTCGGGCTCTGTGCTGACAGCTCAGAGCCTGGAGCCTGCTTAGGATTCTGTGTCTCCCTCTCTCTCTCAAAAATAAATAAACATTAAAAAAATTCTTTTTAAATAAAAGAAATTCTAAAAACAACTAAAACACCATTTTGCCAAACGATGGTCAGGCTGTCTCTAAGCAAAGTGGAATCTCAGTCAACGTTCCCACCCAGACTGGAGACCTACAGCAATTCTGAACAAACAGATTTGATCTGCGTGGTTTTGTATGACTGGTGAGCGGAGAACAAAAGACCACAGCCAGACAGCTTGCCCACTGCGATCCTTATGGACACTGCTGTCGAACATTCATTTGGCCAACAATCTTCAATTAAAAAGTCACACCAAGTCTACGCCTACTAAAATGTCTGATAAACTGATGTTCAAGATCTTTACTGATTTGAAAGAGAATCCATATTCACCACCACTCACCGCTTGATAAAGTGCCTTAAAAAGTACTGATGGAGGGGCGCCTGGCGGCTCAGTCGGAAAGGCCCACAGCTCTTGAGGTCAGGGTTGTGGGTACAAGCTCCATGCTGGGTGTGGAGATTACAAAAAAATAAAATAAAATCTTAAAAAAAGGTACTGATGGAGTCTTTGAATCTAGGTCCAAAATAAGTACTTCAGACTTCAACAGGAAGTAGTTCTTATAATTAGCATCCCTGGGCCTAGTAGGCAAGTTATATCTTCAAAATAATATTCAATTTGATGACCTATTTTTTTTTTAACGTTTTATTTCTTTCTGAGAGAGAGACAGCATGAGCAGGGGAGGGTCAGAGAGAGAGGGAGACACAGAATCCGAAGCAGGTTCCAGGCTCTGAGCTGTCAGCACAGAGCCCAACACGGGCTCAAACCCACGAACTGAGAGAGCGTGACCTGAGCTCAAGTCGGACACCCAACCGAGCCACCCAGGTGCCCCTTGATGACTTATTCTGATGCAAACAACTGGTCTGTCCCCCAACCAGCTGTGAGAGGAACAGCTCTAAGTTAGCTAAAGGGGCAGAAGAATGGAGCACATCACCTCCCCATCTCCTTCTCTGGAAGCAAACTGGCTTCCGTGCGGGGCATAACCACAGCAAGGCTGTCCGTTCAAAAGACATGAACCGGTGCCTTCAGAGGCAATGGACCAATTACTACAACTGAGCACTAAAAACAGGCGCCAACATCCAGAATAATAAAGTTTTAAACTCAAAAGAATGTAGAGAAAATCCAAAACTGATTCTGGCTTAGGCCCAGTGCTGTGAAAACTGCTATGGTCTCCTATCAAACACTGATTCACTGGCAATAGGAGGGGGGAAAATACCAATTCCAGCAATTATGACGTGAACAATCATTTCATCGGCAGCAATATTCAGAAGTTGATTAGATGATCCTAACGGGTGATTTAAAGTGTAAGGAAAAACACCCTTAGTATAATTTAATAAGATTTTCAGACTGAAGCATATTCAAGAGTTTCATGAAAGGCCTTCTCATGGCCTTTTAATAGCTCTTTCCAATTCCAATTAACTTGTTAAATGCCAATTCTCATTACTTCATCAGAAACCATCAGAAACCAGCCCTCTCTGATTAAATCATTAAATTATCGTTAGGAGCACAATGCCTGGTAGGAGTTTATGGACAGGCCAGCTCAGATAAGCAGCTGACAATTCTCTACGCCAACAGAAAACATGGAGTAGGTAATTAAAAATTGTATTCATATTTGGGATGCATTAGGTTATGTTTACCTAACATATCCCCCTTCCTAATTGTGTCACTGGGGTTAATATTTAGATTAGTATAATCTTTTTGTAGACCCTCAATAGAGCAGAAATGTTGGTCAAGAGAACCCATTTACATGAAAAGGCCAGGTTGGTACTCAAGGAATCAGAAAGTACAAGTCAACTGGGAGCTGGGTGGCCTGCCAGAGTGGGGAGCTAAATCACCCCGCTCATGAGTCACTCAAATGCCCGGAGACCCCTCCTGGGGCACCATCACCCCCCGTGGATGCTGCCTAGTCCGTCCCATGCTCACACTGAACTGTTCCCACAAATCTGCCTGCAAGCTCCGCCCCCCACCTCCCAGACAGCGTGCTGCCCCCACCACTGCACAAGCCTGGCTCAAGAGACCCGTAAGCAAGCAAACCAAGGGTCTGGTTCCAAGCTCAAGGTTGCCCCAGCCTCCCGGGTCAAAGGACACCCACCCGCTGAGCTGTGAACAGGTCAGCTCTGCCACATCCTACCTAAGACTTCAACCTCTTGTCATCCTGAACATCTTCGGGCAGCAGCCCTCTGAGCAGGCAGGTATGACCCCCCAAGGGAAGGTCCCCAACACCCTCAACACCACCTGTGCTTACGTTAATACAAAGAGTCCTGTGAATATCATAGCCTCTCTGCATCCCAATCTTTTTTTTCATGCAGTCTTAAAATTTTATCAGGGAGAAAAGAAGTCCTTGTGTCTTTCTGCCCAACATGGCGACCCAGGCTCTCAGTGGCAACCGCACCATTCAAGTAGCTCAAGCTTGACCTGTGTCGTATCACATGTCTCGCTCTCTCACCTCTGGCTCAAATCAGAGTCACAGTTCCCCATTTCTAGTACTAACTCTCTAGCTGTTGATAACAACCATTTAATTTACATTTTAGGTCACTATATGAAAGGAAAGGCATTATTAACTTCAGTCTCTTCCAGAAATCAGGTAAATTGCAAAAACTTCTTTCTCTTTTATATACAGCTTATAAATATGTATTAGCATACATATTTTAAGTATATAGGGGTGCTGGGTAGCTCAGTCAGTTAAGCATCTGACTTCAGCTCAGGTTATGACCTCGCAGTTTGTGGGTTCAAGTACCACGTTGGGCTCTGTACTGACAGCTCAGAGCCTCGAACTTGTTTCAAATTCTGTCTCCCTCTCCCTCTGTCCCTCCCCCGCTCACACTCTGTCTCGCAAAAATGAATAAACCCTAACAAAAAATTTTTAATTAAATATATATGTTTTTAATTTTTAGAGAAAAAGAGAGAGAGAGAGAGACTTCAAGGACAGAGAGAGAGAGGTAGAAAAAATCCCAAGTAGGCTCTGTGCTGTCAGCACAGGGCCAGTCATGGGGCTTGAACCCATGAACCATGAGATCATGACCTAAGCTGAAATCAAGAGTCAGATGCTTAATTTGACTGAGCCACCCAAGTGCGCTGCTAAAACTTATTTCAATGGATACGGTACTAGTAACATTTTGGTTATTTTGTGGATTAAGGAGCTTGAAATATGTGAAGTTCCATCAACAACTTCTTGAGATGTTAGGGTTGGTTTGGCTTAGAATTATATTTCTAATCAGAGGCAGCCAAATATACTGAAACAAATATGACTAAATGTGACTGAAACAAATAACTGCAATGCTAGCGTAACTGCATTCTCTAGTTGAGGACTAAGTCAGCAAACAAGAACAATGTAACAACGTCACATTCATATCAATGCTTTGATGAAGACAGGGTATTATCCTTTGAAAAAACCATTAAAAATGTTACCAGACTTTAGCTATTTATCCTCCCTGTCCCAGACAGCATCTGGCACAAAGGGGGTGCTCCTAAAATCTGCCAACCCCACCCACACATACTTCAAACTGGCAGGGAACTTCCCTGATTAAATGCCACTTACAGGATTTTTACTGTACTTTAAGTCACCATGGTGCTTAAAAGCTTAGTTTATAACTAACTGTATCACACTTTTAAAAACATGGCTTACAGGGCACCTAGGTGGCTCAGTTGGTTGAGCGTCTGACTTTGGCTCAGGTCTTGATCTCACAGTCCGTGGGTTCGAGCCCCTCGTTGGGCTCTGTGCTGACAGCTGGCTCAGAGCCTGGAGCCTGCTTCAGATTCTGTTCCTCCCCCCCTTTCTGAGCCTCCCCTACTCATGCTGTCTCTCTCTCTCTCAGAAATAAATAAAAAACATTTAAATTTTTTTTAAAAAAATATGGCTTATGTGAATTTTAGAAACATTATATAATCATATGCTGAAAATGCTATTTTTATGCATGTTAATATGTTGTTCCTTTTCTCAAATTAGTGCATGTTCACTTTTTTTTATTTCTTCAACTGAATACTTCAAGGAGAGGAAAGGTTCTCCATTTTCTCCCTTAGCACCTTCCAGCAGATAAGCCAAAGATAAACACAGCCAGTTACACTTAAATTGGCTTCTTTGGCCTTTTGAGGTCCATTTCCTGAAATCAGCCCTGCTTCCTAACTTTCATGGTTGACAGGAAATTTTAGCTACTGAAGGAAACAGGATGAAGTCACCTGAAAGTCTCTCTGCTCTGCCTGTGACAACTCCTCCACCAGCAGTCTGAAGGATCACCTCCTACCTAACGGCACTGGACAGCCCCCTCTGGCCTCAGCTTCCCTGCAGTACATCGCACATGAATACTTGCCCGCTGGCTGGACACCTCCAGGGGCCTGGTTCAGTGTCTATGGCCAAAGTCCTCATCTCTCTACCCGACACAGTGGCCCAGGCTCTCAGTGGGGGGGCCTGGGCCCTACCATTCAAGTAGTAGAATCAGTCACTATTCCCCATTTCTAGTACTAACTCCCTAGTCTATGCCCGATACAGCTCACCTGGTTCAGAACCCAGTCGTTTCTCACTGGGACCTTCGCAGTGTCTCCCAGCCAGGCTCCTTGATTCTGCCCTTTCGGGGCAGAATTTACACCCCACTCTGCACACCGTAGCCTGCACAATCTACCTAAACCTAAAGGTGTTCCCTCATCTCCTCCACTTAAACCTTTCCCAGGTTCTTCCTCGCTCAACCATAAATTCTCATGTGCAACTCTGGGCCCTCAAGAATCTGGCCCCAACCTACCTCGTCCCCTGCCCTCCCCCTTCTCTACTTCTTGGAAGGTCCCTCTTACTTTTCTTCACTTAACAAGTACTCATCTCCTGAGACTCACCTCAGGAGACTTAGGAGACTCACCTAACGCTTACCTCCCCCAGCATCTTTCATGGCCCCACAGTCCTGTCAGCACACTTAGCCATCGCCCTGTGAGCCTACCCACCCAGACCATACACTCTGTGGATGTCTCCATCCTCCTGTGCAGCCCGTGAGTGGCTTGCTCATAATCCAATGCTTCTCAAAGGGCAAACCTTCAATAAACATGGAAGAATGACTGAATATGTGCAGTTTGAAAGTGAGAGCCAATGATCTATACCAGAAAATAAATCAGAGATCTGAGCTCTTAAAGAAACCCTCTTATGTTCCCCAAGGCAATTTTATATTTTTCCCATCATCATCAATTTCAATGTTTATGCTACTTCTCACATTCCTGAAATAACTTCAATTTTGAGAATATCAAGGCTATTGAAAGCAATACTTCTATCTTCTCTCCTCTTTATGGCAAAAATTCTTTGTATCTTCATCCACAGGAAAACATGTCCCTCTATGATTCAATTCATCCATGTTAATGGGCTCCTGATCCTCCCCTAACCCCTCTCTTCCTGCATCCATCCACTCCTTCACTTCCAGAAATGGTCCTTAGATCAAGCCCCTCCTCTAAATTCACAGAACCATGTCTTCATCATTGCTCCCTTAGATTATTTTAACAGCCTCCTAACTCGTTTCCCCTCTGTAGTCTCCCCTCATTAATCCATCCGTCACACTCCCTGAGCCCTAACCATAAATCTGACCGTGCCTTAAAATCTCATCATGTGAACAAGAAAAAGTTTAAACTTCTTAGCATGAAATTCAAGGCCCTATAACATCTTGCTCCATCCTATCTTTCTAAACTCACCTTCCTTGGTACATTCTAGAATCACCTCAGTCTGCTGGTTACTGATCACTTCTTAGCTATGGTCTACCACAGCTCTCCAGTCCTGCTTATGATGGTCCTTTGACTTTATTCCTTTGCCAGTTTGAAAACTCCCCACTCATCCTTCCAGAAGACCCAGTTCAAATAAGCTTCTTCTCGGTAAGAACTTGCAAACTGCCCAATTTCAAATCACGACTACTCTCAGGGTTTCCATAATATTTAGTTTACACACCTAGCATGGCATGTGAGATACTGGATCTATCTCCGTTATAAAATGGAAGCTCTTTGAAAGAAAAGTCTGTGAATTACACATCTTTGAATATTCATTGCTTAAGGTAAAGCCTTAAGACAAATCAAGTGCTCAAAAAAAAAAAATCTTTGTTGAATTATGTTGTCTTCATTACATAACAAACCCTCAAAGGCAGGAACAATACCTTATTCGTCCACAAATCCAAAATCAACACAATTTGTGGAATAAAGAATGACCCACTTTGGGGGCAAATACACAGAACAGGTGAATGAGCTAATGTGAAATATTTTTAAAATGTAAGTATTTCCAAAATGATTTAAACACTTCAATGATGGATTTCTTCTGGCCTACAGAGACTAGCGCAGGGTACTCGGGTAGCCCATCGGCCAGGAATCCTGCTGTGGGCCCACTGTGAGATAAGCCCTAAAACGAAGAATAAGCCTTTAGACACTTTTATGGCCACTGACGAGGCTGAGACATCCACCAGACAGCGGGGACTGCCTCACTGAACAGAGCGCTGGCTGGTGTTGGTCTCAGTGAACGCATGTGCTGAGTGGCGGGGGCGCCAGAGCACCAGGCCAGTCAAGGCAAAAGGACCACGTGCTGGTCTGTGACAGACCGGAAATGAAAAGAAAAACTAAAGGTTTTGCTCCAGAGACAGTCTGAAAACTACATGCAAGGAGGATAATATACCAAACTCGCAGGTACCACAGCCAATTTCTCTGTGTGCACCTTCCATACTTGCTTGAGACCTTTCTCCCCATGACATAAAACATCACATATGGAGTTAAAGCCACCTTTACGTCCCTCCCCAGTTCTTGTGTCTTTCTCCCCTCTCAAGAGACAGCCTCCAATATGACTTTTCAAAAGGCTACAGAATCCTGTTCAGCAGCGTGAAATTTTCCTGCTGCGGTTTTAGAGCAATTAGAATTCCTTTCACACACAACAAAATTAAAATTTAACAACGTAAGTGTTATTTTGAACACTCCTGTCTATTAATATTACGCGAAAGGTCTGTGACCCTTCAGCGATGACTGACAGACCTGAACTCCAAGCAAAGGGACGTCTGCTACCTCGACCTTCAGAGGGAGAAAGACCTTCAAAAGCCCATAACTTGAAAAGAAAGATGAAAGCGCATGTTGCCAGGGCACAGGAAGAAAACATTCCCACTGGCTTCCACTATTAAAACAGGCTTTCCAAGAACACTGGCCGATGAGACCTAACTATAAAAGATGCTTATTGGTGTCAGAGGTTAGCGCAGAGAAGACACAGGAGGGAAGAAATGGCGGAAGTGGCAGGTGGAAAGCATTGGCTTTCAATGGTTAATCGGCTGGGCACCCCAAGGCCCCCGGAAATTCAAACCTTCTATTTCTGCATCACTGCCAACTAATTTCCAAAACATCCACTGCCAATCAAACTTGTTCGGCTACCTCCTTATCAAAACTTTAAAAAACTTTAATTTCAGCCTCATGAGCCCTGCAGCTGTAAATTAATTGAATAAAATTTATAAACATTATGCAGTGAGATAAGCACTTTCAGAGTCTCTCCCGTGTTCAGTTGACTTAGTGCCCAGCATGCCAGTTTTGCCTGACATGAGCTCAGAGGCCCTGGAAACCTTCCTAATCCTACTCACTAGGCCTTGTGCCTATTCATGGAACCATGTTAACCCATATCCGGAAAATTAATAAACCTCAGATGGGTTTAAGCACTCAAAATACGCCTGATACTTCTTGTCATTTATTATATTTAGGCGCCCTGTGCGGTGGGAGAATCCTCCTCAAAAGACCACAACAGCCACAGATCAAATCCCCGAAGTTATTGGAGTGCAACAAAATATCTCATTTAAGATTTCTGCGGCCTCAAGCCAAAGCCAGGAATTAAATTCGCTGAAGGTGAAATCACCTATGGTGATATTTGGTTTAATACAGATATTCTCAAAACGGTTTTCCGAACTCTTCCATTTCCCAGTTAGCAGCATTTTTAAACAGCAAGGGGAGTAAGACTGATTGCTCTCGTGAATGCCAGGCGAGTTGGCGGAGCAGTGCTTACGTGTCCCTGCATCACACTCACAGAAGAGAAGACAAAAGACTAGTAAGTTCTCAAAACGAGAAGTCCCAGTATACTGAGGAGCCATAATTCATTTCTGATTTCCATGGTTACCTAGGAAGAATGGAAATGCACCCTCTGGTTGGTTTTCACAGAACAACAGTCACCCCTTCCAACTGGGGTCAAGTCTATCAGCTTCCGTTTTCATCAACTGTGTCAGCAGGTGGAGGCACCAGAGCCAAGCAGAACCGCGGGGCAAGGGCATCTCTCCCACGCGCGTGAGCCTCTGCCATGCATGAGACCTGGCTTTGGCACAACGGACTACTGGCCGAGGTCTGGGGACTTCTAAAGCTCTCTCAAACACTGTTCTCAATGGTAAAGATAACAACAGGGCTCAAGGAGGGGTGGTGAGAATGTGATATGAGAGAAAGCATCCCGAAAGCTGGGCACATAATAGCCTAGCAATGAAAAAATCTTTGAAATGTAAATACGTCTATCTTTCCCGTCTTTAGAACCCAAACTTGGAAAATACATCCAACGTATCTCACTCACTGTCAAGTGTTGTCTATATACAGGGCCTTACACCAGAACCAGGCAAGATCACAAAGAAATTCATTTCACAATGCAACCTCAGAAAAGATCAGAGTGGCAGTGCTGATGGCTAAGAAAGTGATCTCCCTGTCCTTGCCCCACCAGCCGAGGAAGGGATACAGCCGCTGAAATAAAGGCTCGTGTTTTCCTCAGTAATTCTGCATAGTGAGAAAATAAGCTAATTCAAACAAAGTCCATTAAATAAATAAAATCCCAACACTTGTCTCTTTAGACAAAAAGCAGATGGTAACAACACAAAAGATTGCTAATGCTTTGGCAAACTAATCTTTCTTCCAAATACCATTTACAAAAGGCCACCAGACCGCCAGCTGTAAGGATGCCATGGGAAACCCCTGTGGCAATTATAAGCGTATGTGACTCAAGACCAGAACCACAGTGCATAAAAAATAAATACATAAGTAAAACTCCCAAATAAATAAATCTAGAAAGAAATTATTTACATCACAGAGCCATAGGTTCAAAGAGCCAAAGTTACAGAAGAAAATAATATATATACATCTCACTTCACTTTATTGTGTAATCTCAGAGCAGTAAGAGCTTTAGTGAGTTGACACCTATGAAACAGTCAAGTCTCAGCCTGGGCAGTTTCTGGAAAAGGGGAGACCAGAGAAACTGGCTCACACGATGAACATCACAGCTGGCGTGTAGAGCTGGCGAGTCTTATTTCTGACACGAAACAAACACCTTCCTGGACAAAGGAAGAAGTCAGCAGAGGAAATCCTGAGGCAGGTGGCTGACGCACTCACCCAACCACCCAAGTGCTCACCAAGAACCTACCACATACCAAACAGGGTGCCAGGGGCTGGCACGGTGGCAACAGCAGTACGGGAGTAAAACTAGTTCCTGACCACAAGCGGATTACAGTCCAGGGAAGTCACCAGCAGCTACACTACAACATGCAGGAGGCGTGTTAGAGAAGGCCCCGGGCTGGCCGTGAGCACAGGTGTCCTGGAAAATAGCCCCAGTTACAGTGTCAACAATCAGAGATTACATCGTCCCGTAACCAACGCTGTCAACATTCACCTGATCCCTAAAGTTCGCCCTCCAAATTCCTTGCTTGACTGAGTTCTTAATGTGCCTCTAGAATGTCATCCCAAGTGACTGTGACCTCACGGTCAGGGCTGCTCCTTACCACCTACCTGACACTTTGTATTACATGCTTCCTAATCAGCATTCTCCTTTCCAGGGGCCACGCCCTGCAGTAGTTACTACTCAGCTTCTACAATATTTTCCACCAACAAGAATCTGATTTCACTCCCTTACTTAAAAACTTCCAATAGTTCCTGTTGGACAGAGGATGAAGTTCAAACTACTTAGCACAGCTCAGACCGACTAGCAAAGCAAATTCTAGCTTTACGGTCCTCCCCAAGCAAGCTAAGACAGACAATCACGCTGGATTAGTATTAGGAGGCCTCACTGTGATCTCTCAGGCCCCCACTGCTTACCACATGATGTCCCTTTTCGCAAAGACCCTTCCCCCTCAGCATTGCCCAGACGGTTCTTTCTCTTTCTTCTGATGGGAGTGCCCTTCCCTGTCCCTCCTCTGGCTGCAGGCACATCTGCATCTCGCCCTGTGCGGCTACGACGCTGTGTGCCATATGACTGAATTCAGTACACTGGTGTGATTTTATTGGCCTTTTCTCTTCCTAGGCAAGGACCATGTCTTAATCGTCCCCCAGAACCTAGCACAATGCAGGACACGAAGAATATATTTGATAAAAATTTGATCAATGAACTAGGAAAATTACTCATCCACTCTAAATACAAGTGCAACAAAGGAAATTACTACCTATTAGGCTGGTACTGTACCATCTTACAAAGATGAAATTATTCTGGGCCCGATAAAAAAAAAACACGCAGTTAATAGTCCTAGAAACAGCTTGAATGAAAGGTTTTGTATAAATGGACTCCTTCCCATTCAGCGGTGCCAGCCTGCTAAGGGGCGATCCCACAGCACTCACTCGGCAGCCTGTAATGCTTTTAGGGTCTGAATTAGCTCAAGGGAAAATAAGATCGGTATCTGACACACTTACTTTTAAGCTTGAGGCCAGAATTTATTAGAAAAAAATAAATGCTAGGTGTGTTAAGAATCAGGAAGATTTCTTTTCTTTTTTTTAAATTTCTCTCTGCAGCTGAAATCTCTGTATGGTCAAGAAAACCATAATTGCTTGCTTGCTTTCGGCAAAGTCATTAACCTGCATTTAAAAACTCTGGCTTCATCGACAGCCTCACACATCCAGCTGTCATCGGGAAGTGAACAGAAGCCTCGGACCGAGTTCTGACTTACTACCAAACCACTGATTATAGGTCTCCTGGTCTCCAAGTTGGTTTGTTTCACCAAAATAAATTCCTCCCTGGGCGGCAGGTGGACACGAGGGGCTGCTCAGTGGAAAGCAGAGGCCCGGCCTTGCTGTGAGCATCTGCCATCTCGGAGCATGGAGGAAGAAGGAAAGAGGGCCTTCCTTGAAGGCTCCCAGGAGCCCCCATCATAAGCTACAGGAAGGCCGAATCCTTGGGCTGAGAGTAGGAGTCGAGACAGGCAATGGTGAGGCTGGTTAATACTGCCAGAGCTCCAGCTGCAGCCACAGTGGCTCACACAACCAAACTATTTCTCAGTCGGCAACATACACCTCCCTCCAGGGTAGACAAAGTCTTAGGAGTGGCAGACTTCACCAACAAGTGAGTGGAAACTGCAAATTACATGCCTGTGAGCAAGGGCCACAGGTCTAGAAATCACAAGTCAGGTTCTGTCTTAGCTTTGTCTGCAGCTAGATGTGCGGCCCTGGACAAGTCAGTTAACCACTAGGGGACTCAAGTCTTTTTGTCTATGAAGAATCCAATTAGAATACCTCTTAAGTCCCTTTTAATCCTAAACCTCCATAATTCCATGTTCTAAATTGTAAAAATGAAGACACTGGGATGTTAGGTATTTCTCAAATATAAATTTCAGGGAGAAGCCTTCATTAGGATGTCTCCTCTTTCATTGCCCATAAGATAAACCACCAAATCCCCTCCAAAGAGAAACAAATATAAACTACAACAGAAATGACCATTAGTCCTCACCATAGACCCAGGCACAGTGAACAGAGCATGACATTCAAACATGGTAGTCACACGACAGAACATTCCTGGGGCTTGCATACTCTCCCTTAGTAGTTCAGTAACAATTTCATCCTCAGAAGATGACAACTCACACACTTACGTTTCTCTTAGTTAAGAAAATCCAAGTGTTTTTACCACTGATACACCCCCAGGGATCCCGTACAACCAGGTCTACCAGGGTTACTCTTACCTCAAGTCTACTAAGTATCACACCTCCCTGTTTTGACGCCACACCCAGTATCTCACAGGGTAACCCACATGGCCGGGAGGCCCTCTCCATGCTATAGCACCAATACATTCCTACGGTGAATTCAGGGCAGTCTGAAAAATCTCTAGCCTTGCCTTCACACTACTCCGGATATCTGTGCTCAAGAAGTCTACCCTTGGGATACATCTATCAGTCCTCTGCATAAGCTCCTCTGCATCATGAGGAGCGGTTTTACTCATATGGTTGTATCTCCACATGTGACTAAATTATATGAACCCTTCCTCTCTGGGCTACTCTCAGCAAGGAGGAGTGCCCGATGTTCACTAAAGCAGAGGACATCCACTTTGCATCCCACAGCACTCCACTACACTATGCAGTATCACGGTCATAGTGAACCCAGGACAGTACTTTTTCCCAGGTCACTTTACCATGTGTGGTAACAGAACAGTTAGCAACAGTCTGCTCAGTTGAAGGCTAGCACATGACCCGGCTGATGATAGATCTTCAGGAGCTGCTCATTAAGCAGCTCTTACTGACCAGTTAATTTAAACAAACTACACAGAAATTAGTTTTGGAAGAATACTGCTTATATTACACTATGTTTAACCTCGCAAAAGATGCTGTTCTTTTAATGAGGCTTGTTCCCCCTGAATAGAGTAGGCTGCATACCCCCTAAAAACTTTAAACTGTTAATTGCTAAGTCACTCTGGGATTAAGAACATATTGCATGTTATAAGCACCCTGAAATTTACAATGATGAGTTATATCTTCAAAAGATAAGATAAGGGCTCCTGGGTGGCTCAGTCGAATAAGCGACCAACTCCTGATTTCGGCTCAGGTCATGATCTCATGGTTCATGAGATCAAGCCCTATGTTGGGCTCTGGACTGACAGTGCAGAGCTTGCTTGCACTTCTCTCTCTCTCTCTCTCTCTCTCTCTCTCTCTCTCTGGCCCTCCTCCATTCTCTCTCTATCAAAAATAAATAAAACTTAAAAAGGAAAGATAAGATAAGCTATCAGGCAGAAAGAAAAGCCAACTCCCATTTTCTTGCTGTTGCCAAAATCTGAGCTGTATCCCTAGGATTTCCATCGACTCTTCTGAAAAAAAATTCAATCTTTGTCAATTTTGGAAAAAATCTCAAAGTGTCTAGATATTCTAATAAGTTCTAGGTTAAATTTTTGATTCTATAATGATTATATTACTTTGATTTCCCCCAAAGCAACTCTTTTCTAAAGACTCCTTAATTAGTTTAATAATGAGGTTTCTTTAAGAGAAGTCAATAACAATATACATAGATATCTACCAAAAAAAGAATAGGAGATACCAAACATTTAAAAAGAGTTAAGGGGCACCTGGGTGGCTCTGTCAGTTGGGCATTCAACTTTGGCTCAGATCATAATCTCGCACTTCATTACTTCGAGTCTTGCTTCAGGCTCTCTGCTGTTAGCACAGAGCCCATTTGAGATCCTGTCTCCATCTCTGCCCCTCCCACGCACGCACACACACACACTCTCTCTCTCAAAAATAAACATTTAAAAAAACATTTCTGAAACAAATTCAACAATATATCTAAAAACTCATTCACCACAATCAAGTGGGATTTATTCCTGAGATGCAAGAGTGGTTCAATATTCACAAATCAATCAAGATACACATTAACAAGAGGAAGGATAAAAACCATATATGATCATTCCAATAATGCAGTAAAAGAGTTTGACAAAGTACATTATTTATGATAAAAGCCCTCAAGAAAGCAGGTTTACAGGGAGCATACCTCAACATAATAAAGACCATACGTGAAAAACACACAGCTAACATCATACTCAAAGGTGAAAAACTGAAAGCTTTTCCCCTAAGGTGAGAGAAACAAGACAAGAATGTCCACTCTCATTACGTTTATCCAACATAGTATTAGAAATTCCAGCCAAAGCAATCAGACAAGAAACAAAAGTGAAAGGCATTCAAATTGGTAAGGAAGAAGTAAAACTTTCATTTGCAGATGACACAATACTACCTATATACAGAAAAGCTAAAGACTCTACCAGAAAACTACTAAAACTGATAAATGAATTCAGTAAAGTTGCAGGATACAAAATTAACATACAGAAATCTCTTGCATTTCTATACATTAATAATGAAGTCACAGAAAGAGAAATTAAGAAAACAATTCCATTTACAATTGCACAAAAAGAATAAAATACCTAGGAATACACTTAACCAAGGGAGGAGAAAGAACTATACTCTGAAAACTATAAAACACTGCTGAAGGAAAGTACAGGTGACACAAATGAAAGATAGTCCATGTTTAAGGACTAGAAGAACCAATATTATCAAAATGTCCATACTACCCAAAGCAATCTACAAATTCAAAGCAGTCCCTATCAAAACACCAACAGCATTTTTCACAGAATAAGATGAAGTAATCCTAATATTGGTATGGAACCACAAACACCCCAAATAATGAAAGTAATCTTAAGCAGTAAGAGCAAAGCTGGAATTATCAGCATCCCAGATATCAAGATACACTACAAAGCTGCCGTGTTGCATCGGCACAAAAACAGACACACAGATCAACGGAACACAATAGGGAGACCAGAAATAAACACATGATTATATGGTCAGTTAATCTACAACAAAGGAGGCAAGAACAGACAATAGGGGGAAAGATGGTCTCTTCAACAAAAGTGCTGGGAAAACTGGACAGCCAGATGCAAAAGAATGAAACTGAACCACTTTCTTAACACCATACACAAAAGTAAACAAAAATGGATTAAAGCCTAAATGTGAGAGGCGCCTGCATCGCTCAGTCGGTTAAGCATCTAACTTGGCTCTGGCCATGATATTACAGTCCAATGGTTTGAACCCTGTAACACTTTCTCTGCTATCCATGCAGAGACCCCCTTCAGATATCTGTCCCCCTCGTTCTCCTCCCCTTCCCCCTCTCAAAAATAACTAAACTTAAAAAAAGACCTAAATGTGAGACCTAAAACTATAAAACTCCTAGAAGATACAACAGGCGATGATTTTTTAGATATCAGCCCCAGAAACATATATGTAGATATGTCTCCTCAGACAAGGGGAACAAAGGCAAAAATAAACCATTGGGACTACATCAAAATAAAAAGCTTTTGCACAGCAAAGGAAACCATCAACAGAATGAAAAAGCTACCTATCAAATGGGAGAAGATATTTGCAAATGATATATCTGATAAGGGGTTAATATCCAAAATTAACATAAATAAATTATACAACTCAATAGCTAAAACACAAATAATCCAATTGAAAAATAGGCAGAGGGCTTGAATAGACATCTTTCTAAAGTAGACATACAGATGGCAAACAGATGCATGAAAAGATGCTCAACATCACTAATCATTAGGAAAATGCAAATCAAAACTACAATTAGACATCACCTTACACCTGCCAAAATGGCTTGAATCAAAAGATAAGAAATAAGTGCTGGCAAGAATGTGGAGAAAAAGGAACCTTCGTGCACCACTGGTGGGAATGCAAATTGGTGCAGCCACAACAGAAAGCGGTATGGAGGGTCTTCAAAAAATTAAAAACAGAATTACCATAGGATCAAATAATTCCACTATTGGGTATTTACCCAAAAAAAACCCCCAAAAACACGAATTTGAAAAGCTACATGCAGCCCAATTATTATTGGAGCATTATTTACAACAGCCTATATATGGAAGCAACCCAAGTGTCCATCCATAGATGAATGGATAAGGAACATGCGGTATGTACACACACATACACATACACACACACACACACACACACACACGGTGAAATATTAGTCAGCCATAAAAAAGAATGAGATCTTGCCATCTGGGACAACATGGATGGACTGAGAGAGTATGAGGCTAAGCGAAGTAAGTCAGACAGAAAAAGACTAATGTTATATGATTTCATTCATATGTGAAATTTAGGAAACAAAATAAATAAACAAAGATGAAAAAAGACAAACAAAAAAAGAGACTCTTAAATACAAACAACTGGTGACTGCCAGGGGGATAGGGAGGGGAAATATATCAAAGACATTAAGAGTATACTTATCATGATGAACACTGAGTAATGATTACAAGTGCTGAATCATTATACTGCCCACCTGAAACTAATATAACATTGTATGTTAATTATACTTCAATTCAAAGAAAAAAAGGATCAGAGCTAAATGGGTCCAGTTGTTCTTCCACATGTTACTTAAGACAAGGCTTCTAGAAGATCTGTACTGTGAATTATTTGTGCTTTGAAAACTCAAATTTTGATAAGTTTTGTTTGTTTGTGTTTGTTTTGGTATCAAAATACAAAACCAGGAAAGTTAAAAGCCAGGTACAGTATGTTCTTTTTAAAATATACTAGAAACTATTTCGTTTAATGCTACCTGGGAGGATAGTGGGCTTCAGTAATATATTTTTACAGAAATAATTCTGCTCCTAAAAGCATAATAAAGATACTAATGAAGACCAAACTTTTTCACAGTTGTTTAAAAAAAAAAAAACAGAACAAATCTAATAAAAACAGCCCATCCTATTTTTCCACTAAAATAGCTTCCAAGAAAAGTACATATTTTAAAAATCAGGGCTTAGAACTGCTTTCCATGTGTCAAAAAGAATAAAGCCCATTGCCAGTCTGAAAAATTATATGAATAGCAAATTCTACTTAAATGGCTACGGACTAGATAAATTAATAAAAAGTGTCACGTGGAGATAAAGTCAGCCTCAATAGGAAGAAATGTTGAAATTATTTTTTTACTCTTTGATGATTTGTTGAAAATAGAGAACTTTGTTTTCACCACGAATTCCAAAGCACAAAAGTACTGCTTTTGCTAAAATAATACAAGGAGTGACGGAATGCCTCTGGCCTCTAAAAGTCTCGAGTTGGAAAGCTGTAGCCTCTCACGTTATATCACAGTTTCCTAGCTACACACTTCTTCCCCCTAAGACAGCGAGTGTCCCGTGGGCTGGGATATCGCCTCCTGTCCATTCTCCAGCACCTGCCTGGTCGTGATGGACACAGAGACTCTAAAAGTACAGCAACTCATCGTCTCGTCCTTGGACCTTTTCAGAAGAGGGGGAACAACGAACAAATTTTCTTAGAAACAACCATGGTATTCTGCTCTTCAGACTGCCCACTCTGCTACGTCACCATCAAAGGCATAGATATGGTCACCCTCCTAACGCTCCCTGTACACCTGTTTGGGAATTCACAAAGCGACGAGAAGCTCCCAGACAGCGTGTTGGTGGTGGTATTTCTTGGGGATGTGACGCACCTTTACAGGGCAGGGCCGACAACCTGACCTCACGCCACTGCTAACAGAACTCCAGTATCAAGGGAAGTGGCAAGCATCAAGTTCACAAGGGCTCCAAGAGAGGACAGCTTGAAGAAATGAGATAGAGACTCTTGAGCTGCCAGCCAAGATGGAGTAACAGGAACTGAAGTTACCCTTCCATACGAAACAACCAAAAACCTGACAAAATATGTGAAAAAAAATAGCTTTTGTGACACTGAACATCAGTAAACAAAAACCAGTGATTGCTGAGAGAAATGAATTAAAAAAACGCTCCCACTTCCTAACCCAAGAGACATTCCAGACCACGGTACAGGGTGTGGGGTGGGGGTTGGCCAGGTGAAGCCTGGTGGATCCCCCAAGTTAAGGAGATGCTGTTGAGAGTAGGAGGAGACCAAGAAGGTCAGAGTTCACAGGTCAGAACAACAGAAAAGAAAGAACTACACAGAGACAGAACCCCAAAAACTCTGCCAATGGTCTCCCTTAAGCATTAAACAGAGTACTGATCAGCACCTGCAAAGGCTCACACTAATCAGGCTTCTGCCTGAAGACAGAACCAAGTGGAACGATCAGAAGGAACAGTACCAGGTACTCAAACAAAGCCAAGAGTAGTGCCTCTTCCCACCCACCAGGGGAGAAAACCTGCAGATTCACAGGTCATTGAAGAGAAGGCTTGAATAGGGCATTGACTAGAAGTCTTGCCTCAGCAACTCACCCTAGACTAACACTGCTCTAGTGATACCTAACAGATCTTTAAAAAAGAAAGACTCCTTTGAATCACACTATTCCCAAGTAGCTTAACTGTGTTCCAGGCAAAAGGCTCACTAATAATTTTAGGGAATACAAAAATATCACCCATGAAGGTAAAATAATAATGGCTAGAATTCAATCAAATATTATTAGGCAGAGTCGCTCACTGCTGGTCTAGTGGTTAGGATTCGGCTGTCTCAAATATTATTAGGCAGAAATAGAGCAGTGGGGAGCCTGGGTGGCTCAGGTAGTTAGGCATCTGACTCTTAATTTCAACTCAGGTTAGGATATCACAGTTTGTGGGATTGAGCCCCACATCAGCCCTGTCTCTGCACCGATAGCACAGAACCTGCTTGGGATTCTCTCTCTGCCCCTCTCCCCCTCAACCATGAGAGACTCTTGAATGCTGAGAACAAACTGAGGGCTGATGGGGATGGAGAAGAGGGGAAGGGGGTGATGGGCATGGGGTAGGGCACTCGTTGGGATGAACACTGGGTGTTATATGGAAACCAACTTGACAATAAACTAAGGAAAGAAAAGAAAAGAAGAGAAGAGAAGAGAAGAGAAGAGAAGAGAAGAGAAGAGAAGAGAAGAGAAAGATTAAAAAAAAAAAGAAAGAAATAGAACAGGAAAATACACTATATTACAAGCAGACACAGAACCAGCACAGATATTAGAATAAACAGACAAGGACATTAAGAGTTCTTATAACTGCATTCCTATGTCTCCAAAATTAAGTAGATACAAAAAAGACCCAAACTTCTATAGATGAAAATCACAATATCTGAGATGAAAAGGTATTGGATGGGATGCATAAGAGGAAAGATGGTGCAGAAAATGAGATCAGTGAGCTGGAAGACACAGCAGTGGAAAATATCCAAAATAACACACACACACACACACACACACACACACACACACACTTTTTTAAAGGGAAAAAGCATCAGTCAACTGTGATACCATTTCAAAGAGCGAATACAGCTGCGGGGAAGGAGCAGTACATTTCAGTATGCTTTCACTGGCCTGTGATCCCACAGTGTAGACAGGGATGTGGTCTGAGATCACAGATGACAGCAAACTGTTTCTAGATGAGGGCAAACTCAACAGTTCTGTACAATTAGCACTTAACAACTCACACCTCTGACACAGGGAGAGAATGGAAAGGACCAGGGTCAAGAGGAGATGGACGAGATAAGCCACTAAGTGCCCTGAGTCAGAATGAACCACAGGCCTGTGTGTGGAGCACCGTGAAATACACACACACACACATGCACGCACATACATGCACACACACATTCTGCTCAACACTAGGCCATGCTATCCATCCTTACCATCGGAGTACAACCAACACTTCCCACTTTATAAATCACACTGAGGCCATTTGTTTCACAGCTTACCTTACAAAATAGGGTTATAGCAAAGAAATCAATAGGTTAAATTTACCACGCTATAAAATAACGGATATAGCACGGAACTGTAGCTTTATCCTGATTGGTTCCGTTGCAGAGAAAGACCTTGTGACTTTAAGGTTCTTCTTTTCACTTGCAAAGCAGTGAAAAGAAACATTAGTTACCCATTAAGCACTACACATTGATCTTTATCTTAAACACAGAATATATCGAAATGCCAGACTGGGTTTCAGAGAGAAGCCCTTAATTATTATCATCTACTATCCTGAATCATAGAGAAAGAAATATTGCATATTAATGAGAAACAGATAGCTTTCAGACATAGTAAATAAAATTAGTTAGCCAGGCCCATCAACATGATTTAAGCCATCCTTTACAGAAAAATAGCATTGCTTCAATTAATTAGGTAACACGTTTTCAAAGGTCAAGAGCATGAAACCAATCAACTTCCTTAGATTTCATTCCTTTCAATAAAGAGGGAAAACATTTTACACAGGCGGTCTTTAAAAATAAAACAATACAAAAATTAGACCATTAATTCCAAAACCAAAATTTAGTCAAAAGGCATTAAGTTCCCTTTGTTTTAATGAGAAATGGAATGGTTTTCCTTAGAAACCCTAACTCCGATGGATAAACATCTTACAAGAAACCACAAAAACCCACTGCAGCATCTGCTTTTCTATAAACAGAGTATCTTCTGGAAAACAAGCCACATCGAAAGCTGAGCTCCATTAAATAATCCACTCCACTTTGCTTTTCAGATCTTAGAACAACAAAACCCACAAATATTATATCCATTTTGCAACATCTCATATAACTAGCCAAAACTAACAAGCAGAAACCCAAATCATGTTATTTTAACTTTTTTTAATAATATTTAGGTTTAAATAAATTAAAAAATATTAATTTCAGCTTTCATTTCCTTTTCATATATTCATAGTGCACAATTGCTTCTATTGGGAGGAAGCAGCCTGGACATTGGCTCTGACTGGTCTCTCTGCTGCCCCCTTCTGCATAAACGAGACACAGGAAGCGTGTTCCCCAGATGTCAAAAATCTCAAAGCCAGGCTAACAGAAGGCAAAACGCAGACTGCGTTTTTGTGGGGGTTTTTAAAAAGAAGTTTTGCATTGTGCAACAGAAATCATTTCGTGTACATCCTGAAATCTGATCCACGCATCAGGTTTTACAAACCCGGCGACGACAAGGAAGGGAAACTTACTGTGCTCAAGTAGGAAACAACTCAGGAATCCATTTTGTTGTGCCTGCAGCCAGCAATCTCACATTTATGGTAAAAATATCACTACTTTAAAACCTGAGTTCCTTTATTCCTAGGACACAGAGGAACAATATTCCTCATCCTAAGTCAAAAGTACACATTCTGCTTATGACAGGATTCCTTTCTGTGAGGTCATATAAACTGATAGTTAAAATTTCATGATATCCCCCTCACCATCACCACAAACTCATTTGTTCCTATGAGGCAAATAACAATAACTATCAATGCTGACAATGAACTTGTAAAAGAATGGGATTACAAAAAAAAAAATAAGTGGTTCTAAAAATGCCTGTATGTTATCATTTTAAACCCAAAGCACCATAAATTTTAGATAATTATTTTCAATATACAATATAGAATAAATTTAAGGAACAAAAAGCAGCTGAACATAACTATGCCTTCTGGTTTCTTTTTCCAAAATTCAAATGTTAGACAAAAAATTCAAAATAAAAGAAGCAGAAGGTATCATAAGTGGTATCCTGAAGGCCACCCAAAGGGAAAAATTCAAAGACCTATGAGGGATGCCTGGCTGGCTCAGCTGGAGGAGAATGCGACCCTTGATGCAGCAGTCGTGAGTTCAAGCCCCATGCTGGGTATAGAGATTACTTAAATAAATAAACTTTAAATAAATTTTCAAAGCAGCCTATAAGATTTTTCCAAGTAAAGGATCCAACAAAACAAACAACCAAAGGAAATATAACTCACTTCCATCCTTCATCTCAAGTACCTGGAAGACTCAAAGAGACACCCTAAGACACCTGCATTAAATCCTGCGGGGGAGTTAAGCCGACAGGTCCTCGCTGAATATGGTCCACCTTCACCCAATGATCAACTGAACCAGGCCAGAACTGTCATTCGGCCTCCTCCCCAAGGGATGGGAAGTGCCTCCTTCAGTGATGCAAAACATCAAAAAAGAACAAACTGTGGAGTACCTGTTTCTGCTCCCTACCTCTGCTCTAGCAAATCCTCCACTCCATTCCCTCCCAGGAATGTGAATTTGTCACCAGGTGACAGAGAACACCATTCACTTTCAAACACCTCTTCTCCCTTCCTTAATAAAAGACCTTTTCTTTTAAATATATATTTGAGTGTTATAGGGTGCCTGGGTGGCTTGGTTGGGTGAGCATCCCACTCTTGATACTGGCTCAGGTCGTGATCTTGCTGCCATGGGATCGAGGCCCCCATGGGGCTCTGCTCTGAGCATGGAGCCTGCTTGGGATTCTCTGTGTCCCTCTTTCTTCCTGCCTCTCCCTCATGTGCATGCATGTGCTCTCTCTCGCCTCTTCTCTCTCTCTCTCAAAATAAACAAACTGTGTGTATCTGTGTGTGTGTGTGTGCACGCGCGCGAGTGCACGTGTGCATGCACCTTTATGTATTAAATAGAGTTATTGCATGAAACTTAAGAGCAGCTTACTTTAAAGACATAAGGCATGTACCCTCTTCAGCTTTTCCACGAGGCAGGAATAATGGGTGATGGTCTATAGCCGCTTTCAACCATGAGGAATCTGAAAGGTGAAAGTCAGGCACTGCACAGCCAAAAGGAAGGCAGAGCCAGAACCTCTGAGGACTTTCTAAAGCTGCTACTCCAGCCCCGGAAACCTCATCTCCAGGCTTGTTCACGTGAAGGCACGAACCCCTGGGTGTACGCCACTGTAGCTGGGGCTCTGTTTCACGCGGCCAAATACTAGCTCTAGAAGTGCACTGGTCTTCAATGATTCTCTGCCAGCTAGCGGATGTTCCAGACCCTGGGCCTTTCCAGGTTCACCTCCTGTCACCCTACTATGCCACCTTTCTTAGGACACTCTTCCCAACCCTGCCCTAAATGCTCACAGATCAGGTTCCTCTGCCCGAAACCAGACCCCAACCCACCCACTTCGGGCTTAGAGAATTCCTGGCCCCACCAGCCTAAACTCAAGGGTCATTCCTGTGTGGTCTTTGCTGCTCTCCCTCTCTCGGCCCAAGTGAGAGTCTCCTGTGCTGTCTCTTCTTCTCGCCCTCTACCAGCATCCCATTCTCAGCTCTACTTGTTGGATTTTAATAGTGTGTGTGTGTGTGTGTGTGTGTGTCCTCCACAAATCCCTATGCTTGAGGGCAGAAAGTATGTCATGTTCATCTCTACTGTCTATTAGCATTTGGTATAGTGCCTTGCTCATGACCTTGATGGGATGGCCAATATTTTGATTTATAGATAATGGGTCACAGGCCAGACAAGTTTGAATGTGATTTGTTCTGTGAAATCATTATCCTTAACACAACCTCTCTCCTGTGTGCCTCCGGAACACTCTGTACTTACCCGACTCATGTGCTGGGACTAGCTACCTACACATGTGCTTCTCTGCTAGACTGTGAGGGGCAGATGGACGGGGACCACGTATCGTCCAAGCTGGTATCCCGACACTGAGCACTGTACCTGACTCACGACACCTGCTCAATAAATACCCAGCGTGGACACCACATGACTGAATGTCATTGCTACAGTGGGGATACCGATGAGTAAGATGTGGTCCTTGCTTTGAGATGGCTGTGTCTAACGCTAATCAGAAAGTATGAATACACCTTTAAGACAGATCAGGCTGGATCTGCAATCTTTAGCCCATTTTATGGACTAGTCTCTAAATATCTTGAAATACTAAAGACAAAGTAATCTTTTACTACCATGCAATTCTAATACATGATATTTCTTCTTCTATGAGTATTTTGAAAACCCACCTAGTAAATGCGTAGCAACAAAGAACCACTTGGAAATTATTCTTTGATGTTACAAAGAGAGCCAGACCATGGCTCACCGAGGTTCTTCCCTTGTGTTTGTTTTACTTTACTTCCCAGCATTAAGGTGAATTTTGAAACCTCACCCATTTTGTCAAGGACACTGCTTTCCTAATTACTGGTCATTTTAGCTGTAATCTTTTAAAAATGTAAGAACACAAAATTCTTTAAAATATGCCTGTTAAAATAAATAGAGGTTAATTTGAGATACTTTTGGTCTCAATGTATTTTTTGGCCTAGATATTTGATTTTCAGTTGTTCCCAGACAAGTAACAATGTTGATTATTTTTCTTTCCTGTCCTAAAATTAATAGCAGCTAATACCAGACTCTCTTAATGAAGAATAAAGACCTGCCCTATAGGGCAATAACCACAAAATGACGGCTATAGGAAGTAGGAAGAATGTACTGTTCTGGGAACCAGCCCTAAAATGAGTAATCAGTGATTTCATTCTGGGATAAAAAACACAGTGTTAGTGAAAGCATCTGGGAATATCACCCATACCAATAGTATCACAACAAAGCAAAGAGTTTTAGTAAGAGATTTATAATCAAACAAAATGTCATGAGCTAATTAGAATTTTCTATGGTCAGAATAAAACTCCAGGTGACACATACCTGAATCCTCTTTTATAGTAACCTACATCACCTCCAGAGAGCTATTGTGATATTCAAAAATACTTCCATTTTCAAGGGAAAATCCCCTTTTATTCTCTCAAATTTCAAAAATAAATATACATTCGTAGAATGCCTGAGAAGGAGGCCCTGATCCTCTAGAAAGAAAGAATTTAAAAAGGGAATTTCCAATGTTTTACTGAGTCAGGTAGACACAGTATCAAGAATATCTACCAGTCTTAACTACACACATCTGTACATCTTTATGGACGTGTTTTCATACCTGGTGGTACTAAGAATTTTGAAAATGACTTGCTGCTAAATGACAAATTTACTAAAGCTGCAAACAACTGTCATGTATTTCAAAAATAATTCACTAAACATTAATCCTATTAAACGTTAATGAAATATCCCCAGTTGCCAAGTAATTTTTAAAAATTTACCAACTCATTAAAGAAAACAATCACATACTTAACAAAAGGACATGCATCATTTACCTCATAGCTGATTCTTTGCACTGAACTCTGGGTGGTTATTCCAATCAATCCACGTTTAGACATGGCCGCAGCTCAGTAACCAAATGCAAGATGGGGGCATGGGTGGGGGGGTAGAACAAACCCAGATGAGGCCCTACCCAAGGAGACTAGGAAAATGTGCTCCCACTGTCCAGGACTGTTTGTATTTGTACTAGGAAACACATGCAGGGCGCCTGGGTGGCTCAGTCAGTTAAGCGTCTGACTTTTGATCTCGGCTCAGGTCATGAGCTCACAATTCATGAGTTCGAGCTTGCATCAGGCTCTGTGCTGACAGTATGCAGCCTGCTAAGGATTCTGTCTCTCTTCCCATCTCTCTGCCCCTTACTCCTTCTTTCCTCAAAATAAACAAATATACTTTAAAAAATAAAAAGTAAAAAACACAGGGTGCCTGAGTGGGTCAGTTGGTTAAGTGTACGATTTTGGCCTAGGTCATGATCTCACGGTTCTTGAGTTCAGACCCACTTCAGGCTCTGTGCTGACAGCTCAGAGCCCAGAGCCTGCTTCAGATTCTGTGTCTCCCTCCCTCTCTGCCCCTCCCGTGTTCATGCTCTGTCTCTCTCTCTCTCAAAAATAAACATTTTTTAATTAAAAAAATAAATAAAAATAAAAAACACAATGCAAAATACAGCAATTATGAACTTCAGGCAAATCCTGTGGTTCCCAGAGGAGGCATAATTTAACTCTACAGACCAAGGAATTCACTCACAGAAGTTTCTGTCATGAGAAAACACACTTTGAGCTTTTTGGCTTTTATTTTTATTTTCAGGGAACATATTCAGTGAAGTACAGTTAAAGAGAAAGATAAAGGGGAGATAAGAGACTGTCCTTTACAGTGAATTCTCCTCCCTTCCTACCCTGTTCTCTCACCAGACACTGAATAGCTTTAGTCAACTCCAGAGTTCAAAACCACAGAAATCCAAAATTTTACAGTGCCAGTGGTAACCGGAGCTGAGTATGTTCAAAGCGATTCAGGAGTAAAGAGAACCTTGCGGCGCAGGCATCTGAGGGCCCAGGGGAAGAAGAGCCTCTGTGTGCGATAGGTGAGGCCATCCTGTGTTGTAAACTTGGCATGTGCTAATGGTGGCAGGCCGTGGTTAACATCTTTCTACTTTTGTTCCTAGTAACACGGAAGCTATTGGGATTGTCTCACATGCTTCCATTGTTTCATACACATGGTATATTAAGTTCAAAAGACCTACTAAAACCAACACACAAAATGCAGGCTGTGGTGGGACGCTGGCTGGTTCAGTCAGTGGAGCATCTGACGCTTGATCTCAGAGTCGTGAGTTTGAGCCCCATGTTGGGTGTAGAGATGGCTTAAAAAAAAAAAACAACTCTTTAAAAATGCATGGCTATCAAATTTTTCCAGTTTGTTTTCTTCTGAAACATGTAGGATGTTAAACTATCACAGCCATACACCTCCAGCATCAAAGCTTGGAACTAATTCTCTATCTGGTACCATCAGCTTTTCTTGCTGTCAGTGCCTCACACCTATCAGGTCATCTCCGCCATCCCTGTCACTGTCCTCCGTCACTGTGTTCATCTGAAAATATGTTACATTTTCTTTTTTTTTTCCCAATATCTGCATTTAAAATCCTTTTCAGAATAAAATTTTTATTTGTATATACCTCACTGCTTAATACCACACCTTGCACATAACAGTCAAGAAATATTTGTTGAATTAGTGATAAATTCCTCTACTACATGAAGAAAGCGGCACTCAGCGTCAGTAATTGAAAACTAATCTCTTTCTAAGGTATTTAATCTGTATTCTGGTCTTAGTACTGTTACAAACTGACTACTGATTTGGAGCAAGTCACTAACTTCTCCAGGTTTTGGTTTCCTCATCTGTTAAATGTGAAATTGGCCAAGGTGACTTTTAAAAAACTTCTTTCTGCAATAAAACTCTATAATTGTATGTATGGATTTTTTAAAAAGGGTACATCAATTGAATCAGTGTCTAAAATTATCTGAAGGTAATTAAAGAAATTGCCTAATACTGAAAAATGCTGAGGGTCATCTGGGTGGCTCAGTCAATTAAGCATCCAACTTTGGATCGGTTCATGGGTTCAAGTCCTGCACTGGGCTCTGTGCTGACAGCTCAAAGCCTAGAGCCTCCTTCAGATTCTGTGTTTCCCTCTCTCTCTCTGCCCCTGCCCTGTTCGCATACTGTCCTCTCTCTAAAAAATAAACATTAAGAAGTGGTGATGGGCACCCCGAACAATAGACAAATACCAGTATGTGGTCTGAAACTTAGATGACCAGAGAAAAGAAAACAACAAAAACACCTCTGTAATCTGAAAGGTAGTGACTGGTACCTGGGGCT
Source organism: Crocuta crocuta (assembly GCF_008692635.1). NCBI lineage: Eukaryota > Metazoa > Chordata > Mammalia > Carnivora > Hyaenidae > Crocuta > Crocuta crocuta. Next base: position 1,347,488 of record NW_027532592.1, read on the forward strand.
GGCTCAGCCGGAAAAGCATGTGACACTTCCGGGGGTCTGTAGCCTGGGGGGTGGGGGCGGCACAGGTCCCATGGGCGGCTTTCAATCAGCAGTTCTCCATGGGAGTGCTACTGCTCCTCAAGGCAGTTCTGGGCGTGTTAGTTATCACAACGGCATTGGGCAGCCTGGCGCTAGGCACACCGTGGAGAACAGTCTTGGCAAACAAAGAATTATTCTGCATCCTGCAAGTTTTTCCAATGTCCCAACAAGCTTTCCCAAAGATGCACAATTCCTGTTTATAATTATCTAAATTTAGAACCCAGCTCCTCTTTACTTACAGACACAAAGTATTGCTTGTACATTTTAATATATATTGAATTTTCAAAGACTGCAACATCCTTGAATGTAAGTGGAAGAAGGATTACACTTTGTTTTGTTTGGAACTGTACCAAGACTCATTCGCCATTTTGGAAAAGCATGTCACCAACTCCCGGTGTTTAAGTTACTAATGTAACACACCTGTACCAATGGACAGATGTTACGTTTACATCACAGGGATGGAGATGACACAGTAGATATAGATGTTACATTTGCAGTGATCCTGTGTGTGACGTCTACTTAGACCTTATTTCAAAGTTTCAAATATAAAGAACTTTTGCCAATCCTCAGTTGAATGTTGTGTTACTTTCTTTAATCCAAACTTCCTTATTACAAGTAGGTTCAAACATCCGATTACTTCATTATGTTTCCTCGAACAGTCATGAGCAAGGATTTACATTAATGAATTGATAGTTCTCTTTATATTTTTTATTTATATTACAATTCTAACATTCTTTTACGTTCAAAATTATGGGTATCGGTATTTATATACTCTATAAATTTCCTTTCAGAGATAACGGGGGACATTACAAAATATGCTGTAAAGAGGGGGAAGTGTATCTCATAGGGTTGGTAACTACTATGTTAGCTGCATCAGAGAAAAGCTAGAGTGGATTCTGATATTCCCATAGAAGAAGACAAAAAGCAAAGGTATCAAATGCTGATGCAAGCACTGAAAGAGCAAACGCCGCCTGGTCACGCCCAGCAGAGGGAAACGCTAACAGATCAGTGCAGCCCTGGGACCCGAACGGCAGCTTTCCTGCTGGGTCAGGTGCAGCCAATGTGCACCCGCAGCCGGCCGCCTCTCACCCGCGGAAAAGGCATGAGCACTTCTGACTATATGTGTGGCTTCCATGAGTCCAAATACATCTAGAAACACAGCCACTGCGGGGCGATGGTTCTCTATTGGAAAGTATTCGACAAAAGACAGTTGGGAAATCCTCGAGCTGTAGAACAATTCTCTAGTTTCTGCTTTATTTTGTTTTTAAAAAACTAACTTCTAAACTAGACTAATCCGTAAACTCACTGCAGTGGGGCAGAGACACAAGAGAGACACGAGTCAGGAGAAGGAGATGTAGCTCAAGTGGATGTAGACACAGCATGTTGTAATTTCTACGATCAGGGTTACGTTTATTAGTATTAGCAGTAAGGACTGATTTTTCAGTATCACCAAGTTGCACTACACATGGCAAGGGCAGCAATGCAGACACAAAGCAAAACCCTATTTGGTAGAATTAATATTATTAATAATCAAATACCTCCAACTCTTTGTTCAAATGTCATCTTAGTGAGACCCAAGGTGACTCCCTATTTAAAACTACAATCTAGGGGCGCCTGGGTGGCTCAGTTGGTTAAGCGTCTGACTTCGGCTCAGGTCATGATGTCATGGTTCCTGAGTTCGAGCCCCATGTCAGGCTCTGCGCTGTTGGCACAGAGGCCACTTCAGATCCTGTCTCCATTGGTCTCTGCCCCTTTCCCACTCACTTGCATGTGCATACATGTGTTCTCTCTCTCAAAAATAAACATAAAAAATAAAACTACAATCTATTCCAGAATCCTACATTCCTTAATCCCTACAATGATGCTCATTTCGTCCCATAGATCTGATCAATTTCTATCATACTACATAACTTACTTTACTGTGGTTGTTGCTGCCTCATTACTAGAAGAGAAGCTCCATAAGGGGAGGAACCTCTGCCTGTTTGGTTCACCTTAGATCCAAGCATCTAGAACAGTGCCTGGAACACGGTTGGTATCCAACACCTATGTGTGGAATGAAAACATCACCTACCAGTTACTGAATTCTTCCTATGTGTTGGACACATTAAGTTCTTTACACAGAGAAATCTTATTTAATCCTTACTTAAAAAAAAAAAAGGCTGTGAGGTAAACATCATTAATTGCTATTTTACAGATAAGTGAATTGGAATTTAGAGAAACTAAGAAAGCTGTTCAATATGGTACAGCCAGTGGAGCCGGTATTCAAGTCAAGCCCAGGTAGTCTGACCTGAAATCCTATCCTACAATCAACCCAATGGACCTTAGTAGAGTTCAGACACTGTCCTTCTCCCCTCAGGAGATGAAAAAAGTCTCTGGATTAGTGAGACTCAATGTTTATCCCATGTTTGTTCACTGAGGCCCCCAGCAAAATACACAGAATGAAAAATAATACCTTAATATATCTGTATTCCTAAATACCTCAACTTGGGGATCATGAAAGGTTTCGTACGTAATTGCGACATAACACCTTTAAAACAAAGAAAGACCTGCACCTAAACATTCCTGGAGACAAAAGGAAATCCATTCACCAAATGCAGTAAAAATGGAAATGAGGAACAGAGCAGAGCATGGTTGATCTCAACTTCCCAAACTGACATTTTATATTTTTTCATTTGGTCAAACTATCTTTGAGGGACTCACCTTTTGACACACGGAGCTGTTTCCTTTCAGCCCCCAGCATCTTCTGCTGCACACTCACTGTTCACACGACACCACAGGGAACAATGACCATCTGCAGCTATTATTTTGCCATTTAATCAAAGCTCAATAAAGCGCTTGATTTAGGAAATCAAGGAAAGAGAACTGTGTCGAGGGGCTCGCTGGAGGTTATGGGAGGAGGCTGCCAGGAGAGGACTCATCTGTGCACATAAGAGGAGTCATTTCTCCATCAGGATTGAGGAAATTCTAAACACAAGCTTCTTTGCTCTTTCTTAGGACCGGAAGCTGAGATAACAATTCCGCAGCACCTGTCAGCCAGCTTCATGGTCTCCGTCTCCCTCTCTCCGCCCCTCGCTGGTGGGGCGCACACCGTAAATTCCCGACACGGAAATAATCATGAGGCCTTAGCAGAAAATACTTCTCTTAACACGCCCTTCCCCAAACTGTCTCAGGTATATTCAACCTTATGGTTCTGGGAAGTCAAACATAGCGTGGTGGCCACAACGACTCCAATTTAAAGGCAGAGACACAGAAACCGAGGACACGCAGGGGTGCCACAACTTGGGCAACAAAGAAAGGGCCTTTCCAGAGTGTGGGTTCTTCAGCTGCGGGTGACCACAGGGCACGGGCTGAGTGACTTCGTACTGTTCAGTTTCCTAGCACCACAGGCTTCATCCAAGTTATCGATGGATGGAGTCCATCACTTGGGGAGGCTATCATTTAGGATTAAAGCTTTAACACTTAACATACAGACAAAATTTATCCCCAAATCCTTAGGCTTCTCTGCCCTTCCACGTACTATTTCCTAGACCTCTGTATCTTCAGTGTTACAAACAGAGGTATAATTCTCTCAAACTGGGCTTACCATTCACAGGTACTGTACCAATTTTATAACCCTCAAAACCTGAAAATTTAGGGGTGCCTGGATGGCTCAGTTGGTTAAGTGTCTGACTTTGGCTCAGGTCATGATATCACAGTTCGTGTGTTCAAGCCCCATCTGCACTGAGAGTGAGAAGCCTGCTTGGGATTCTCTCTCTCTCTCTCTCTCATTCTCTCTCTTTCTCTCTCTCTTTCCCTCTCTCTCTGCCCTTCCCTTACTTGCTTTCTCTCTCTTTCAAAATAAATAAATAATTTTTTTAAAAACCTGAAAAATTAGAATTACAAAACACATAGTGCACAGTGACTGTGTCCCACAGGAAGACCAATTTATGTTGAAGTGTACTAATTCTTATAGAGTGACTGTCCTTTCAAAATACAAAAATACATCACTCAAAAAAAATTACAACCTATATTTGTTATTTGAAAAGAAGTTATAAACTTCAGGTGAAAAGTGCATTTTTGTTTTCAAAATCCAGTTTTTACTCTGCTTGAATAACAGAGAATTTTAATCTCTTCCCAATCACAAGAAGAAAAGGCTACTTGGATTAAAAGCAGTAGTTATGTGCCACTCGCTGCACTTCACACGGCTCTGACCTTTTTGAAGGAGCCCAACTCTGCATTTCTGTTTCTCCTGCCGCAACTACTGCAATGGCTTGATGGTTGAGCTCCTTCCCTCTGGTACCTTGACTTTCTAATCTATTACAGACACTATTATGAGAATTATCTTATGAAATCATGATAATCATGCTATTCTCCTGCTTAAAAACTTTAAATTACTCCCTATTTACTACAGAATAAAGTCCAATTTATGTACCAGAACATTCGAGAAACCCCACAATCAAAGCCTGCCTCACCTTTCCAATCCCCCATCTCACATCAAGACCTCCACATACCCAGGCTCCAAGGACCAGGAACACACCAAGTCCTCTCCATGGGTCTAGGACTTTACTCACATGACTCCCTTAGTCCCTCCACTTACCAGCGACGGACACGTAAAATCAACCTTACTCCACACATAACCTATTTTTTTTTTCATGAAGACTTTCTCAACACTCATACTCAATTGTTCCTTTCTTTGCATTTCCAGCACACAGGTTTTATCTCTAAAACGACACTTATTTTATTATGATTAGTATCATAGATGATTCTTGGCGCTGTCCTCTTTCTGGCTACTATATGAGACCAAAGACCCTACTTGTTTAACTCCGGGTGACCAGAAGTACCTGACAAAAACTATGCACACGATGGGTTCACTGCGAAAGTTTGCTGAATCAAAGAATGAATGAATCATGCAGTCAACCACTCAATCAGTAAGAAGGGGAAAAGGCAAAGCTTTGAGTCAAAGACGGGGTTTTGAGCACCTGCACTTACATATGTCATCACCAGGGGTTACTCAGGATACAAGATAAACATACCAAAATTGTGTGTGTCTGTGTGTGTGTGTGTGTCTAAACATGTGCACAGAGGCATATATATACAAAAACACATGGACACCCCAAATCTAGTATTCAATACCACTTATAATTGCTCAAAAAATGAAAAACTTCATTATAAATCTAACAAAATACGTACAGAACTTGTATGATGAAAACCACAAAATGCTGATGAAAGAAATCATACAAGCTTTAAATAAATAGAGCAACACATTATGTTCACGGATTGAAAGACTTAACATAGTAAAATCATAAACTCTCCCCAAATTAATATGCAAGTTTAATGGGGACACCTCAGGGGCTCAGTCAATTGAGCATCTTGATTTTTACGCAGGTCATTATCCAAAGGTCGTGGGATCGAGCCCCACATCAGGCTCTGCAGCAAGCGTGGACCGTGCTTGGGATTTTCTCTGTCTCTCTTTCCTTCTCTCCCTCTTCCCCTCTGCCCTTCCCTAACTCGCACACACACACTCTCTATAAAAATTTTAAAAAAAGTTAAATTAAAGGGGCACTTGGGTGGCTCAGTTGGTTTAGTGTTCGACTTCAGCTCAGGTCATGATCTCATAGTTCATGAGTTTGAGCCCCACATCCAGCTCTCTACTGTCAGTGTGGAGCCCACTTTGGATCCTGTCTCTCTCTCTCTCTCTCTCTCTCTCTGCCCTTCCCCCACATGCTCTCTCTCTCTCTCTCTCTCAAAAATAAATAATTTTAATAAATTAAATTTAATTTTAAAAACTAAAAAAATTATAGCTACTGGCTTAATGTAATTACCATCCAAATCCCAGCAATAATTGTTTTAGATATACTAAAATTTATTTGACCATAAAAAGGAGCCAGAATAGCTAAAACAATTGGGAAAAAGAATAAAGGGAGAGGCATCAGTCTACTTGATTTCAAGGTACTACACAGCAACATGATCAAGACTGTACAGTATTGGTGGAGGGACAGACACAAAGAACAGTGATACAGAACACAGAGTCAAGAAATAATGATAAAATCCTTGGCTCTAGGACTAGGCAAAGAGCTAGCAGATGCAACATAAAAAGCGCTATCCAGAAAAGAAAATACTGATAAACTGGAGTTCATCAAAATCTAAAACTTTTGGTCTGCCTAAGACCAGCTAAGAGGATGACAAGACAAATTATGGACTAGAATACACCATTTGCAAACCATATATCTGATAAAGGACTAGTATCTGGATATATAAAGAACTCTCAACACTCAACAGTTTGAACAACTTAAACATTAGGTTTAAAGCATAAAAGGTAACTTTCCCAAAGTATGTCATTTAAATCAACTCAGATGGCATGACTCAGGAAAAGGCAGAATGTCATGATCATTCCACTCCTAGGCTCACAGAGCTCTTGAAAAGGACAGCTGGTGCAGTTTGCACCAAGTCAGGAAAGAATGAGAATGGTTTTCATAGCAAATCTCTACACTTCAGTAAATAGAGAAGCCAAAAAATAAGGTTTATTTTTTAAACCAAAATAAACCTTTTTCCAAAGGCTGGATGTTATTAAACTTCCTATCTAATGCTAATGCTTCATTGTCCTTTCAGTGGTTTTCAATTTTGTGTTTCTTACTTGAGAATGTATATGAAAAGGAGAGCCTAAGGGGCCCACCTGCCCCTTACAACTGCTGACCTTACCTAAACTAACCCCATGATTCCTGATTCACATCATCACTACTGGCAGCTACTAATGAAGAGGGCTGTGGCTTTATTGGGGACAGCAAGGAAACCTCTTTAAAAAATTAAAACTTTCTCTCTCTTTCATGAACATATTTTAAAAAAGACACCAAAGAGAAAAAGGGAGAGCAATAAACTCAACTGCTATCAAAATAATGCTTGGAAATGTTTCACTATCCTAATTACAGCCAAGTGAAGTTATTAGCAATTGCTGCTGTAGCTATTATCATTATAATTAAAATTATACCCTAACTTAAGTTTTCATTTTAAACTCTAGAATTAAACTATGGCCATCAATAAGCATACTATTTTTATGATCAGCTATTTAAAAATGCATGATAGTTGTACCAAAAGAACCCATTTCCCTATACAGGCAAAGATGGCCCCAGGAAAGGAGTAGTGAACCTTCAGACAAAATGACATTTTAATCTTCTTTACAAACCACATCTCCTACCTAGCTTCATAAGCACGTCAGCTTGCTCTGTCACTTGCTGCATTACATGAAGAAAAATGTTTTTATTTTCCCGTCTTTTCTTCTGGAGGTGGCATATATGACTGACATTTCAAGAGGAACAGCCTTTACTGGAAAATACTTTCTTTTAGAAATAATAAATCGAAAGGTATATTCCAACCTAAACCCCACTGTCTTAGTATTTTAAATTGGGGATTTTCATAGAAAACATTTCATAAGCATACATGTATTTACCTTACCTAGATCATTTATATAATTTTATAAATAACCTAGATCACTTATAAATTTTGTAGGCAAAATTTAAATTCTACACTTATGTATATTTATTACATATTTATATTAAAATATAATCTTCATAAGATAAATTAACACAAACTATTTATATGCCCCTCGCAGGTCCATTAACATGCTTCAGGATCCATGAACCCTTTGAAATTACACGCAAATTCTACATGGGAGTGTATATGTTCTTAGCTTTTAACAGTTTCTCCAAAGTATCTATGAGCCAAAAATGATATGAACCACTGGCTTTTTCCCAAATGCCCATTATATTCTTTACCTATAAGTACCATTCTGCAAAGGGGGACAGAACACCCCCTTGCTTTTCCAGTGCTTTGGTAATTCTAGACTTCCACTGATTCCTACACCTCTATGCAATTGAAATGCAACTGAAATGGGTCTACCAGACATTCTTTTTTTCCCCCACTTCTTATTGAATCATTTTTAATTTCCACTCAAGCACCAAGTAACTGCCACTTTTAAAGGATACTTGTTTGCATGTTAATCCAATCTAAAGAGTGTATCGCCTAGAGAATGTTCAGTCAAACCACAAAAAAACAAAGCGGGCACATCTGCCAGAGGGGCCACTGTCCGGCCCCCTGGTTAGTGCTCAGGTGGGCAGGAGGAGCTAGGGATGCAAGAGAGATTCTCTGACTCAAAACTATACCAGTACTTCAGTGCACAGAAACTACAAGGATTTAAAACTCTAATATGCTCATATAAATTTAAAAGGGTAAATCTTCTGCCTTGATAGGCTGAGAGCTATAATGGTTCAGTTGGCTTTTCAACCCGAACCTGTTTTGAGGTCTGTCTACACTGCTCCTCTGTATGCTATGTAGAGTGCGAGCCTTTATCTCATTCATTCTTTGGTATCTAGTATTGGACATATTAATTCTAATAGTTTTGATTAATTAATACTGTGTGACCTGATTAAATTCTATAATTTAAACTGTCAAAAGCAATCCCGATCTGGGCAGCTTTAGTGTGCTCTAAAAATGATGGAGGGTCATAAATAAAATGAGCCAATTTCGGGACGTGTGGTAAAATCGTCCAGAGAAACATCATTTTCAGTCACATTCCTTAAGTCATTTCATAACAAATCAATGCTAATAAACATAGGACTAATTGGGCAAAGAACATAAACTTGCTCGAAATATAGACAGAGTGATTCCAGTATCAATCATCCGAAAGCTTCTTAATTAAAATGAATGTAGCAATCATCACCAAATATATCTACAGAGAGATATAGATCTACAGATAGAGAAACAGAATAGGAATACAGTTTAAATTCTTTGCACATCGAAGCCAAAATGAAATTAAAAAATTAAAATTGTTTTTTTTAAGGCTTAGTTATTTTTGAGAGACAGAGAGAGACAGAGCATGAGAGGGGAGGGGCAGAGGGAGACACAGAATCCAAAGCAGGCTGCAGACTCTGAGCTGTCAGCGCACAGTGCGAGGCGGGGCTCAAACTCACGAACCATCAGGTCATGACCTGGGCCGAAGTTGGACGCTCAACTGACTGAGCCACCCAGGCGCCCCTAAGCCAAATGAAATTTTAAATTTTAAATAAAAGAGAAGCATATAAAATCACATAAAAAGGAGGAATTTCTAGGGGTCATCTATTTGTCACTCAAAGTGTCTTATTAAATAGGATTATAAAATGCTTTGTTAGGTGTAAAGCTTTCCAAAACATCCTCTGTTCTATGCGAACAGGAAAGAAAACCGAGTGAGAAAAGAGGCGCCTCAAGTCTGGAAGGGCCCACTGAGAACAGCCTTTGGCACGTCAGATCCGAGGCGCAGGTCCTGGTTTCTTGATCAGTCGTGTTCTGTGATCCTTTCAGACACGTGAGGAGCTGCTCACCGTCCCCAACTCCCAGGGCAACAGGGTCCTGACAGACTGATGCGGTTAACATCCGTATATGGAAACTTAACGCTCAGGCCAAGTCTTCCAAATATGTAGATCTTCTTGATTTGTAGTTTCTATCCTGCAATAGCATAAAAGCTAGCCATCCAGCTGAGGAGGAGACCTTCAGATTTCAGTCTGCTATCCATTATTAGTTATCAATTCCAAAAGCATATGTTCCTCCTGCTCAGATCTGAACACTGAAAGGAAGGCATACACTTTAGACACCTCGGGGAGGAGCCTGGAGACAGTCCAGAAGAATGAATTTCACGTTGTCTCCATTTCTGCTTTGAGATAGACTCTTTATTTTTGGACACTTTACAGAGAGGAAACAGTGGCTCTGCAATGGCACTGAATGAATGAATGAGTGAATGAATGAATTAATGAATGAATACAAAAGGGCCACAGAAAAGGAGGCATGTAAGTGGGGCCTTCAGAGCACCTGGGGGTTGAAGGGAAAGATGGGAAGGAGGCTGGCATGAAGAACTTGAGCTCTGCAGATCGAGCAGAATGAGTATAACAACTGGTGGGCAATTCTAAGATAGGGAATACAGTTTATTGAATGAATGAGTGGGTTAATGAAAGAATGAACCAAGAAAGGAACCAGGGAACAAATACACGAATAAGTAAGTGAAGAGTGAACCTATAAAAGAAGGAGGTAGATGAAAAGTAGGTCGGAACAAAGATGCAGATAGGTCTAGATGCCAAGCAATGAATCTGAATGCATCCTGAAGAACGGATGAGAAAGGCACACCTTAGAGTTGTGCAGTACACAGCCTGACAAACTGTATGCAAAGACTTGCCTAAAATCAATGAGCATTCATTAAAAGTCTTTATAACTAGAAAGTAAGTGCTTAAGGAAGATTAATCAGGAAGCAGTAGGTGAAACATAAGCCACAGAAGCCTTCTAACACAGGAACTTAGAGCTAAGCTGTAAGCTATCCAGGAAGCACCAACTAAACCACTGTTCTAACTATAGAAGACCAATGTAAGATGTGCAAATAACTAAAATTTTGGAATTGATGATCTTTTTAAACATTGAGATACAATTCACATACCAAAGCATCTATGCTTTTATAACATACAATTCAGTGGTTCTTAGTATATTCACAAAGCGGTACAAACATCGCCAGTAATTACAGAACACTTCATCACTCTGTCAAAAAAGACCTTGCGCTTATCAGCTCTCTTTCGCCACACTACCTCCCTCCAGCCCACGAAATTAACATACTTTAATCTTAATATGGATTTCTCTTCTAGATCTCCCCAAAGTGCATATATGGACATCTGCATACAGCAAAAAAACCAACAATAAAAAATAATAAACTTTCAAATTCAGGAAGTATCAAAGAAGACGATTTTCTTTTCTACCTGCTTGATATGGCATTTTTACTCTCCCTTAGTAAATAGCAATTTTCAAGCTTCTTTAAGTTTTTTAAAGTATCACCTGATTTCTCAATTGCAAAAGTTTGAGAGGTTTTTCCCTCCCCTTTGGATATCATAACAACTTAAATATAGTGGCCAGACCCAAAGACAGTTAAAGTACATGGTGCACAACTAATCACCCACTTTAGCACCGACAATCTTAGATCATGATCGATTGTTCTCAGGGTGTAGAGTGGACCTGAAGCTCCAGAGATAACACAATTATTTCTCCGCAGGTCCCCACACGGAAGTAGCAGCTTGTAAAGTTCAGTTGATTTCTTTTCTGTTTCAATTTCAATTAAAAATATACCACCATTAAAATTTGTATATAACTCTGATATAGGGTTTGTGATTCTTCTTTGGTATTCAGCAGCACATTTTATTTCTATTTTTCTTAGTTTTTTTCATTTTTATTTCTATTTTATATTTTATTTTTTAAATATAGTTTATTGTCAAGTTGGACTCCATACTAAAATTTTTTAATGTTTATTTATTCTTGAGAGAAAGAGAGAGCATGAGCAGGGGAGGGGCAGAGAGAGAGGGAAATACAGAATCCCAAGCAGGGTCTGGGCTCTGGGCTGTCAGCACAGAACCCTACGCAAGGCTCGAACTCACGAACCACGAGATCATGACCTGAGCTGAAGTCAGACATTCAACCAAGCAAGCCCTGGAGCCTGCTTCAGACTCTGTGTGTGGGTGTGTGTCTCTCTCTCTGCCCTTTCCGTGCTGATGCTCTCTCTCCCTCTCAAACATAAACATTAAAAAAAAAAAGAAGAAAAAGAAAAGAAGAAAAAAAAAAAAAAAAAGCAAATCTCCACATTTCTGATTATTATTGCCCTGAATTTTAGAAGACATCTCATTTGGATTTATAGGCCTCTCCCCCCTACACACACACACACACACACACACACACACACACACACACACACATTCTTTTTCTCCCCATATTCTTCTAAAAATGCAAAATACCTTTGTTAAAGAAGCTATTTCTCAAGTTAATGAGATCAGTCTAAACGAAAATGACTGTGACTCTTCTTTTCCCCATTCTATGAATAAGACCCCAGAGACTAAATTTACAAATAGGACAGATGTTGTACACGGTCCTTGTCTTCCACACCCCATCACCCCTCTGTGCTGCATTCTGAGGACCAAAACATATTCATGCTCCACCTCCGAAAGACACTGGTGAGGACACGGTAATTTTAATTCGGCTTCTGGGATTTAAAAACAAACAAGCAAACAACCCCAAATTAAAACATATAAAGAATATGTTCAAGGGCGCCTGGGTGGCTTAGTCGGTTAAGCGTCCGACTTTGGCTTAGGTCATGATCTTGCGGTTCGTGGGTTCGGGCCCCGCATAGGGCTCTGTGCTGACTGCCAGCNTTTTTTTAAAAATGTAAATGCTTCCTACAGTGCCTACTACATTTCTCTGAACTCCTCTCCATAGACAGGTACAGGTGAAAGCTCTTTTCTGAAGGGTTCAGGCCTTTCAAGTTTGCTGGGCACAATCTGTTCCCTTTTGTGTCTCCCCTGCTCAATGGAGGACTTTGCAGGGCTGCAGGGCGGGCAGACACGGGCCCTGGGGAGTGCGGGGGTGGGGGGTTCCGGCACTGCCATCACCAAGCCCCGCCTGAGCCCTTCCGGATGCCATTTCCTTCCTCCCTCCAGGGGCCCGCTCACCCTGAGGCGATCCACCATCAGTAATTCAGGATCAGCTAAGGGAGCAGGCTCAGAACAGCACGGAAAATGGCAAGTCACAGCAGGTTCCAGTCTGGTGTTATATTAACATCTGACTTAACTGCCTCAGAAAATTTAATTTTTCATAGACCAAACACCTCAAATTAACCTTTTGACCTTATTTATAAAGGATCTTTCCCAAAGGAACAAAAAGTATTTAAGAAGCACTTTTAATAAAAGCAGGAGGCTAAAACGAGTAGTCCAAGTACCTAGGAGATTTGTTACAATCAGACAGAAAAACAGAATGAGAACTTAGTCTACCTTCCATCTACCTAAAAATTCTTAATTACTTTTCACACCTTTAATGATTATTTTCAAGAGCACATTATAGGGGCTTTAAAACATATTTTCATTTTTCAACTGATTCCCCACATTCAAGAAAAGGAATTTCAAGTATTCTGCACCTTGTTTCTCCTTCTCCAGCACTTTCCCTTCTCCGTTAATAGCAAAGCAAGCAAATCACGTCAGAGCAGCTGATTATAAAACAAATTTATTAAACAAAAATGATAAATTCTGATTTTCTGATTAGCCATCTATATCTTTAAATTCAGAATTCTTGTTAGGTGTCAATGCTGCACAGAAAATCTGAAGTGGTTAACAATGGTGGACTGTCGAAGACCTTCATGATAGGTTTATTTCCCCAAGTTTGTTTTATTTAAGCTGATGTTCCACAGAATTTGAATTTTTCAGCATACCCTGAGGGGAGAAGCAGCCAAGAATCTTGCTAGAAAGTAAGGAGTGGCTGATCAAGGCTTTCAAACATGCCGCGGACCATCCTCATAAAGATACAGTAGAGTCAAATTCATTTTTCAGTGACGTTAGCTCCCCCCTCCATTAAGCCCAGAGAGGATTCCCATTACTTCCTGGATGATCAGCAGACAAATAAACAAGAATGGATAAATCATTCTTTAATTACATACAAATGATGTCTAAAGCCAAGATCTCTTCTAAAACAGAAGACTGAAGAAAGCATGTACATACAAAATAGGAAGATGTGCCAGCAATGGCCAGTGAGGTACCAGTACAGGATTCTTCCGAAACACGTGGTAAGCAGAGAAGAGGGTGGGTTCTGGAGACTGGCTGCCCTGACACGTATCATCCTGGGAAAGAAACTTTGCCCTTAGCCTCAGTTTCCCCATCTGGAAAATTATTAAAGGTACTCTTCTTACACAACTGTTCCATGAGACTAAGAAAGAATATAACTCATGAAAAAGACTTACCACATTGTCTAGCAGACCACGCAGCTCAATAAAGGTTAGTTGTCCTTATTAGTATTAGTACTGCTAGCAGCTGACAGTGGAGAACTGTGGGGCGATGACCAGAATGCCATGCGCACCCGTCACCTTCACCGAACAGACTGCTCCACGGTGGGTCACTTCACTGTTCACCCAAGCTGATGCTTCTAATGCTTTTTAAATGCACACCATGGTGCCTGGCTTCACAGGGTAGAGAGTCCCTTCCATGGAAATTCAGCACCATGTTTAAGACCAACAGTTACTGTCCTGTGTCACTTACGACAGTCCGGAGGGGCTGCCAGGGCCCACGTGGGAAGCCTTCTTCAACTGCCAGGCTCATCTAGAAGCTGGTGACATTTTTGGAAAACGAAATCTCAAACCTTTGTTCGGAAGAAACCAAATCTCCCAGGGCCACATGTAGCTAATACATCATCAGGGAACAGTCACTTGAACCCCAAGGTGTCTGGCTTGGGAATCAATGCTCCTCCCATATTCCACGCTGTCCTCAGTGGTCCCCCCATTCAGGCCCACAACACTAGAAACTCTGCAAAGAGCTATCAGGATTTGAATTCCGTTTGACTAAATGCTTGACAAGGTCACAGGGCACAGCTACAATAAAAGCTAATATTAAAATGAAGACACATGATTGTTTCTCCAATTTTGTCTTCTTTGTGTTGATATTCAAAGGAATCTGAATTTCTTATGCATACCTGGATTGGGGGGGTGGGATGTGATATGCCACACAAACACATGATTTTTCACGGTTATTTAATGGTCCTCCACTAAGCATCCAGAACGCCCGCTGTCCACTGGAGAGAAGCTGACCAGCTGGGACATTTCGACAATTCCTCACTGTCACTGTCCCGGGCCCTCCTTCACAGCTGTGGTGGCTAACAGCAGCAACAATGGCTTGTGTTTATCACACATGTCCAGCATGCCAGGGGCTGTGAGGAGTCCTCTACATACTCACTGCCTTCCTGAATGTCCTCAGAATTTACCAAGGGAACAGTTAACATGCCAATCTAAATGCAAGCTTTGTAAAAATCTGCATTTAAACTTATTAAGCTATCCAGAATTTCTGAGCCAATGTGAAAACACTGAAAATCTACATTTATGAGTAGCAGTTATATCTCCTGAATTCAAGATTCAGGCACTGGTGCCTGTTTAAATCCCGGTTCCCGAGCTCCACATTCCACGAAGGTGCCTCTCAGATACAAGCAGTAGAGGACTGATTTTGAAACAAAAGTTTCTTGTAAAGAAGAAAAATACACCTGTGCTGAAAGTTTTCTTTTTTAGTGACTCTCTCGTTACGAATTTACCTTTAAGCAAGAAAGAAAGGCTTGAAGACAGTAGTTGCGAATGAGCAGACACAGCCCCCCAGAAATCGAAGCACAACAGTATTCTTCCTCCGTCTTGCCTGCAGTACCAGCTGGACAGGGCTCACTCTCTTACTGGTAAAAGTGACTCTGCCCCACCTTCTGTCTACACTGGCAGGCCCAGGTTTCAGCGGGCAAGCAGGAGAAGCCTGCTCTCAGAAGACAGTCCTTGTAAGTCTACTGAACATCCACACACACGAACTGGTCAGCACATCAAGGAGAATGTTGAAAGCAAAGACCAAAGGAGGGGTTTAGAGACTGTCCTTTGGGGGCCTCTTCAGGGAGACAAGCACAAGGACAGGAAGTTCTGTGCAAGTCACGACGTCTGTGTCACCAGCCTCTGGCAGTTGAGGGAGACTCACGCGGAAGACCTCACTGCTGCCACAAAGCGCAGGAAAATCTTGCTACCGTGTGTTAGCAGGGAAAGAAATCAGCCTGGACCACAGTGTGCTTTGTAAAGGAAATATAACTGTGGTATATGGTATGTTTAATATACACACACACACACACACACACACCCTTAAATCAGACTGCCAGTGTAGAAGGACTTGGGACCTACTTAAAAGATAAGGACCATTTGCAAATCACATACTATTACTTGAAATATATCCTCCCCAAAGGCTTAAAAATAGGTGCCTTTCTTAGTGTGTTTAAATGGGCCACTGCAGTGTTGGTTATGTAATGGCACTCCAAGTAAGAGTCCCTTTATGTTTTGGGGAAAAAAAAAAAAAAGCCAACGCAACCATATGTGAATCATCACATATGTCAAATCAGTAAAGTCTAAATATTCCCAAGATGTTGCCTCTTTCTGACTGGGACTCCAAAAGACCTCCCCTGGCCACTGTACCTCTCAGATCTGCCCGGGACCCCCAGCTGATTAGTCACTCCACATCGTTTATCTACATGCCTGGATATTCAACCCCACAGGAAGGCACTGCATCAAGGTACTGAAAACGCGACTTAATGCAGAAAAGGTAACTTTCCCAAAGCGTTTATACTTCCCAGTCAGGCATTTTCTTCCTCACAAAGCAGCAGCATGGTTAACAAACTGCTTCTAGAAGCTCCTATAAAGATTTATAACCTTAGCTGGGAAAAAAAAAAAAAAAAGCTGGAGATTTTCTTTTCCACTGCCCGGCTGTACTTATAAGCTTACTTACTACAGCCCAGCAAGGTTCTTCCCGCCTGGACCGACACGCTCTAGGCACAGCTGACAAGTGGGGATGGAGGGCCGCCCCCCAGAGTATTCCTGATGATTTGGGAGGCTGCCACTGCTACTGCCATATCCTCCGTGCTCCCGAGTGCAGTCCTGGGCACTATACCATTTCCCCTCAGATGCAGCAAAATTCCGAGATGCAACCAGATTTGAAATTCTAACCGAGCACCTCTCAATTCAGTTTCTCCTCTAAGCAATACGGAAGAGGCAGTGTATTTTTGGTAGTTGAAGCTCATTTTTATGTTTGCAATAGTGTCAGTTTGATTGACCCATTATTATTAAACTACAGTTTTTAATGAAACTCCATTTCACCATAACATCTAAAATACTACAGCTGAAATTGATTAATTATACCCGAGAATAAAGTAATAACAGACTTCCCTGTTTCAAATACATAATGGGAAGGAAGCTGTTTTATTCTTCTAATTATATTAGAATGGACAGAGTAATATGCCCTCTCTATTAACAAATTTCAAGAATCTGCTTTTTATCTTTTTCTTTTCTCGAGTCAGTCATTGTTAATGACAGGAAAATATCATAATTTAATTAGCTGACACTGGCAATCTATCCACTTTTTTTAAAATTGGAACCATTGCATCGAACCATCCATGAAGGTGGGCTTTGCATAACTAATAACCTTCAAAAATAAGATCTTTGGAAATCTCATGAAGATGTAAAACATTTAGACTTAGTCACTATGGTCTCACTTCACTAACGACCAGGGAGACAGAATTTAGCCTTCTACATACATACACAGCTAATCCTGAAACCATGAAGCAAGTATCCTGGGTAGCACAAAACTGCCAGAAAGTCAACTTGGCGTCCACTTCACATAAGCATCACTCACTGATGTCGAGTGATTCAGAGATGGGGCTCTGTCTATGAGTGCCATGGAAAGCAATGCAGGAGACAGCCTTTCACTAATATATCAAATGTAATTAAAGGGGAATAGCTGCTTCTTAAAAACATGATGGTGGGGGTCTGGGGGGCTCAGTAGGTTAAGCATCCAACTCTTGATTTCAGCTTAGATCATGATCTCATGGTTTATGAGACTGAGCCTTGCATCTGGCTCTGTGCTGACAGCACGGAGCC
Source organism: Crocuta crocuta (assembly GCF_008692635.1). Taxonomy (NCBI): domain Eukaryota; kingdom Metazoa; phylum Chordata; class Mammalia; order Carnivora; family Hyaenidae; genus Crocuta; species Crocuta crocuta. The sequence continues at coordinate 1,365,015 of NW_027532592.1, forward strand.
TGCTTGGCATTTTCTTCCCCCACCCCCACCCCTCTCCCCTCCCAAAAATAAATAAACATTAAAAAAAAAAAACCACTATGAGAAATGTGCTTAACAACCACATGTCATTCTCTCACAGCCTTAAGATAAAATATATACTTAATCTTCCTGAAAATAATTTGCGGTCAGTCTCTAAAACAGTTATTATCCCGGTAATTGGAATTAGGAAAGCATGGGTGTGTGGTGTTGTGTGTGGTAGTATGACTTCCAAACACTGTGAAAGTCTTCTCTATTCGGAAACAAAGGCCCATGGAACTGAAAATTATAAAACGACTTTTAGGAAGGCTTACTCCTTCCTTATAATGTTAAGCTCCTTGGGATTAGATTTTCTTAAACAGAAATAATAAAATAATTACTTAAACTATGACACCATCATCAGTTCACAAGTCAATTTTCCTCCACGCACAACTTTACAGGAACTGGACTAGTCAAACTGGAGCTACCCTAGGCAGCAGGTGCTTTTGGCTCTACAGGAGACCGACATTCTGGCTGTGTCACTGAGAAAGCGCCAATGGCCTGGGCTCTCCAGCCGCGGTGCTGATTATTAGTGTGTACACTGGAATGAACGTGGGCTTGAGAATCAGATCTGAGCTTCCATCTGAGCTCTGCCACTGTAGCTACAATGTGACCTTGACCAAGTTCATTACCTTTTCTGAGCTTCTGGTCCTTGTTTGTAAAACAGAAGCATGATATTGACACCTACCTAGCAAGGTTGTCTTGAAAATTAGTTACAAAGTATAGAAAGTGCTTAGCTGCTCAATACATAGCAACTTTTATTCTCATAATAATGATACATTACTTTTGGCTAATGAGACTCGCGGAGGAGTCGTCAGGATCAAATTAAGTAATTTCAGGCAAGTGCTCAGACAATTAAAGGCACTGAAGGCCTCTCAGCTTCACAGGATCAAAGACAATTTTTAAAGTGCACTTTGTGCCCTTCATTTGTTTTGATCATCAAGGTGTGGTTATCACATAAGGACTATGTTCTCTCCCAAGGTGTGTACCATCGAGGAACCTCCAGGCTAAAAAGCACGCAGGCTCTGGAGTCAGATGACTGAGTGTTCACTTCAAGCTCAGCCACCCCCTAGCTGTGTCACCTTGAGTAAGCAGCTTAGCCTCCTGGGAGCCTTGACTTTCTCATCCAAAAACGCAGGGGATAATAACAGTATTCACCTCACAGGCATGGCGAGGGATAAATGAAACAACTCCATGTAGATTTCTTTTTTTAATTTTTTTAATGTTTATTCATTTTTGAGACAGAGAGAGACAGAGTGAGAGCAGGGGAGGGGCAGAGAGACAGGGAGACAATGAATTGGAAGCAGGCTCCAGGCTCTGAGCTGTCAGCACAGAACCCTACGCGACGCTCAAACCCACGAACCAGGAGATTATGACCTGAGGCCATGACGCCTAACCAACTGAGTCCCCCAGGTGTCCCGCTCCATGTAGATTTCTTACCACAAGGACTGGCACTAGTAAGCAGCCAATGGGTGACGATACGAGAGAAATCATGTCAGCTGCATAAGGAACTGAGGCTAAGGTCGAAGGGGCTTGCTGCTGGCTGCCAGGAGAGGCAGGAACCGAACCCCAGGTCTGCCTGACTTCTGAGCCCGTGATCAACTCTAATGCTAGAAAACTACTCTTAAGCAGGCTCCATCTTTGTTTTTGTCCCTCAATAACTTTGGTTTACTATTTTCCAAAAACACATATAGGAGAGAAAAGCATACTTTTAAAGTGGCACAGTGGAACAGAACTCCCTAACCCACATGCATGGCATCCCCCATGGCCAGCACCCCCACCAGAACGGTGCCTCTGACACACTGATGAACCAGCCCGGGCACATCACCACCACATCCCCGGTTTACAGAGCACTCTTAGTGCTGTATGTTCTGAGTTCGGGCAAAGGTATAATTACACGTATCCATCATTACGGTGTCACACAGAGTACGCCCACTGTCCTAGAGTCCTCTGTGTGATGCCTTGTCATCCTTCCCCAGTGTCCCCCAGCCTCTGGCAACCACTGGTACTTTTACTGCCTTCAGAGTTTTGTCTTTTCCAGAGTGTCAGAGTCGGCATCATGCCGGACTCAGCCTTTTCAGATCGGCTCCTTATTATTAAGGAACTTCGTAATATGTATCTATGACTCTTCCACGTCTTTTCTTGGCTTGATAGTTCATTTACTTTTAGTGCTGAATGGTATTTCATTATAAGACGTACCCCAGCTTCTTATCCATTCAATTACAGAAAGCATCTTGATTCCTTCAAGATTTGGCAATTAGGAATAAAGCTGCTTATAAATATCCATGTGTTGGTTTTTTGAAAACATCAGTTTTCAACTCCTTTGGGCAAATTCCAGGAAGTACGTCAATCATTATTTACTAATAAATACTTGAGTATTTGCAGTGTCCTAATCAAAGTGCTAGTTGTGGAGGATATAACGATCAACAAGGAAGAGAGTACCCCTGGCCTCAGGGAACTTCCGTGTCCTGAAGAACAGACAAGAGGAAGGACCGTACAAGATGGTATGGCATCTGGTGGCATGTGTCTGACAGAAAAGTAACCAGGGCCCAGGGGGTACCACGTGGGAAGAACAGGGACATGAATAAACAGAACTTTTTAGAACTCAAGAATACAGGTAATAAAACTGCTGACAGACATTACCTCACACTTGACCTTTCCCTAAAGGGGAAGAACCATCCAGAGGCTACAAGGATTTGAGCTCCAAAAAGAAAGATGCTTCTGGACTGAACTCGGCAGAGAAGGCACATGTAGGGTGACATCACGGGTCCAAGAAAGAGCTCCCTGTGCGAACAAACCTTTGTCTTCCCACCAAGTGCCAGCCTTTTTAAACGAGGGGCAAAACTCCTTCGACAACTAAGGAGGAGACTTTAAAAGCAAATGGTTTTCTTAGGACAGACCGCACGTGGGTCTGAGGCAGGGTGAGGCGTGAACGACTGACAGGAGACCTCTCCTGAAGGTGGGTTTTGAGGAAGACGGAATAAGGGACTGAAAAGGAAGCAGGGAGAACAGAAAGGAGGTAAACTGGCAAGGAATCTAAACAATGGAGCCTACAGTGCCTGCTGCTCCCAGCCAGGCACATGTAATTGACCTGTAATTAGCAAGACAGAAAGAAGCATTCTGACAGGAGGGAAGAGACTGATGGCGGAGGAAAGAGAAAGAAGCGGCTTGACATTTCACATTCCCCCAACCACTCCTAATCCAGGGAAGGCTAAGGTGTTGTCCACCAAACCCCTGAAGCAAACTGACAAAGAGCCCACGGATGGGCCTGTGTGGCTTCTGGAGTTAGACTCAGGCCGTTCCTTGTTAATCTGCGCAGGGGGATGACAGTGCTTGACAGAGGACAATCTGTTCAAGAATAATGAGATTCCCCCTCACTTCCTGCACCTTGGTGGCAGAGGCACCCAATGTATTTACAGTGTCTCATTCTGCTTCCAGCCGAATCCGTGTGTTCGCTGATCAGGTTAGCGCTGGAGGCACACGGCACACGGCACTGTAAACAAACCGCGCAGCAAACCCGAAGGGAGCGGAGGGGATCTGGCTCTCTTAATTTCCCAGGCCTGGGAAAGGCTCGCCTTCAGGAACAGCAGCAGCTCCGATGATTTATTGCTGGAGAAAGGCCATACCTCAGAGGGTTCGTGGCATGAGCGGCAGGTAGAGCTGGGGAGCGGCCCTCATTTAGTGTGAGGCAGGAAGGCTGGGAAAGAGCGTGGTGAAGAATATGCTCTTATTACGTGTGGAAAGCAATACGAATGAGGACGTGCTCTGTGGCTATAATTCCACACGAGGCCTTAGAGACCAAGACTGAAGGGTGGAGGAGAGACAGAAGGGGAAGAAGAGAAGAAAACTCTTAGAGGTAGGGAGCACCTGCCGGTTCACAAGCACAGTGTTGGGCACCATCTCAAAGAAAAGGTTATTGGTGACACAATTCTCATTGCTCACCACCCTCCCCGCCCCCACCAACAACCTGCTGGGATCAGCCCTCTACCTGTGTAACAAGTAAGGTGACAGCGCATATATCACAAGCCTGCCACCCCAAAAACACTGTGGCAAGAGTTCCTGCGCCACCTGATCCCTCAAGGGCATGTGAGGGACTGGCCTGGTGCTCTTGGGTGGGGTGCAAGGGACCCCGAAACCCCTGGGAGAGTCCCAGGACAAATGCACTGGGGTTAGCAATGCGGTACCTTGGCAGCAAGTCTGAGTACAGTGCTGGGGACCAAGGAGTGATGACGTGAGTTTCAGGGGGAAAAAAAAAATGGTAGGAACCAAGAAGTAAAACCAAGGAGAGAGATACTTCCTTTCAGAAGCTCTGTAAAGGGGGCCTGGGTGGCTCAGTTGGTTGAGCGTCCAACTTCACCTCAGGTCATGATCTTAGGGTTTGTGAGTTTGAGCCCCGCCTCGGGCACTATGCTGACAGCTCAGAGCGTGGAGCCTCCGTCAGATTCTGTGTCTCCCCCTGTCTCTGACCCTCCCATGCTCATGCTCTGTCTCTCAATAATAAAAACGTTTAAAAAAATTTTAAAGAAAAAAAATAAAAAGTATCTCCCGCTTCATTCTGATTAAATGGTAAAAACACTTAGCACTAAAATGAACCCAGGAGATCTGAACTGAAGACCTTATTTTCTGTATGAAGAAACAGACTCAGAGAGGTTAGGTGACTCTTGCCCACACCACAGAGCTAATGAAAAGCAGGACTGGATTCTGAATTCAAGAGTCCGGCAACATCACTGAGCCTCTACTCTACCAGGCACCCCGACCCCACCGTTGCTGGGTCTCCCTCTTCACTGTAACTGGTACTCAGTTTTAACTGTGGTTTGGTTTTCACTAAGATATTTAAAAAGCCTTAAGATGAAGGTATCACATTAACCAGAAGTGATTTTTTCCTTTTAGAAGGGAAAATTTAACTATCTTCACCAACAAAGGGATTAAGTCTGTTCTGTGACAGAACTGCATTAAAAATAATGAGGCAGATAAAGAAAAGCTTTTTTCATTTTAATGAATTCAAAAGCTGGAAGCATTATTGAGATGAACTATGTGTCTACTGCCCTAATCCAATATAATCATGTTTAAAAAATTACTCTGTTTAGGAATTTCTGCTATATCCGACAAAATCCAAAATGTGCCAAGTAGAAAAATCAAATTAAGTTCAAATCCTGAGTGCCTTTCAGATACAGACCAATATTCTAAGGGCCATCTTTGGAAGTGCCACATATAGACATGAAGTTTTATGATATACAAAGATGTCCTTCTGCCTACAACTTAACTTGAAGATTTCTGTCTACCATTTAACCCACATCCTAAGAAATTCATGATTCTACACGTTTTTCTTTTAAGTTCACTCTATGCCCAGGGACACCTGGGGGGCTCAGGTGGTCAAGTGTCCAACCCCTGATCTCAGCTCAGGTCATAATTTCACTGTTTGAGAGTTCAAGCCCCTTGTCAGGCTATGCATTGACAGTACAGAGACTGCTTGGGGTTTTCTCTCTCTCCCACCTTCTCTGTCCCTCTCAAAATGAATGAATGAATGAATGAATGAATGAACGAACGAACAAATGAACAAACAAATAATGTGGGGCTCAAACTCAAAACCCGAAGATAAAGAGTCACTTGCTCTACCCACTGAGCCAGCCAGGGGCCCCTACACATTTTTTAAAAATCTGAATCAATCATTTACTTCTGTGTATAAGGGAGAGCAGTTAACTTTTCTGTTATTTTTCATCTGCAGCTATAGAAAAAGAAATTTAGTTTCTGACTCATCTCACTGGGGTTGATTCTAGAGAAGAGAATACCATAGCAACTTTTAGCATGAACATACATTTGCTACACAAATGTTTTAGTCTTTCAAGTCTCAGAGAAAAACATGATCTGTTCTTTCCCACACAATTTGAATGCAAAGAAAAAGATATTCCCCAAAGAAAACATAACATACAGAATGCCCATAATAATACTCCTTTCTTTCTCAAAATATATCACATTTCTTGGCTATTATGTTCTCACCATTCTGCTACCACCTTGACACATCAGGCCTAGATATTAGTATTCAGGTAACTGTGGCAGCAAAAAATTACTATGGGGAAGCGAAGTCATTGCATTTCACTCATTCACTCATTTTGTCTTTCTTACTCTGGCTCACTCACGCTGAACACATTATTTCAACAACAAAAATAAGCCACCAATGTCAGGTTCAACTTTAATTTCAATAAGAGCACAGCAGTAGTGGGGTGCATAGGTGGCTCAGTCAGTTGAGTGTCCAATTTCCACTCAGGTCATGATCATGCAGTTCATGAGTCTGACCCCAACATCAGACTTGCTGCTATCAGCACAAAGCTAGCTTCAGACCCTATGTCCCCCTCCCCAGTTCATGCTCTTTCTCTCACCAAACAAAAAAAAAGAAAAAGAAAAAAGAAGCAAGAAGAAAGGCACAGCAGTAGTTACAATTAAACTTGGAGGAAGCGTTCAATCCATCTCTTCCTACAGATTTGTGATTAAAACCACTTATTCCAAATTACTCCAAAATCTTGTCCCAGCTATCAAAAACTAATGATTTCATGTTCAACAACTCCCCAAATCTCACTAAAAATCTAGTCTAGAATACAGAACATTAATCATGTAAAATCTTTCAGACTCCAAATTTGTACTAGAAGAATATAGCATAAATTTCAAAATTCATGTAAATGTTAAATGAATGAATCAGTAATTGAGCCTTTTGTAATTAGGGGTCAACTACCTGATATTCTCCCATTATCATCTTACTATCTACAGTCTGTTAACGCTGTTGTTCTGAGTTTTCATAGGAATGAGGGAAAGAAACCATCCCCATCTTCTAAGAAGATCTAGTGAGGTCTGATGATGCATGTTTTACACCTACTGGTTAACGTGACTTATTACTATATTGATAACTCTAGACATACTAATGCTTCCATCTGCATCATCTGCATACGTAAGAGTAACCCATGTGGACAAAGTAAGACCCCAACCAAGGATTCTTCCCCTGCAGCAATGGAGAGGACAAACCGAGTTAGCTTGTCTAAGAAGAAAAAAAGCCTGATCCAACTAACAAAGGCAGCAGAGGTGGTGACACAGGGAAGAGACCACAGGGAGACAGAACTAAAAGAATACTGTCCATGTTACCATGGTTACGCCCCAATGGCTACTTCCCTGTCTAGAGCCCTGTCCCAAAATGAAGATTTTGAAAATAATGCCCCCAGTTTACCATCCTGAAAGATACTGGAAGAATCAGGCTCATTAAAGCATGGCTCTGGGTTGAAATGATACTCTACAGAAGTTTCCTTATCATTTGAGGGGAAAAAATTAGTTCCATAACCTCCCATTTTTTCTTGTACGTCATTATGTCCTCCTCATACAAGACAGAATTTCTATTAGGTAGTGAGTCTCTGTAACATAGCAGAGAAAGTCTAGGGTTTAAGGCCAAGCAGTTTAAAATCCTGGCTCTGTTACTTTTTTTAAGTTTATTTATTTTTGAGAGAGAGAGAGAGTGTGCACGAGAGAGCAGAGGAGGGGCAGATAGAGGGAGAAAATCCCTAGCAGGCTCCACGCCATCACCCAAGCACCCCTGTTACTTCTTAAATATAGTGCAGTGAATAAGTAACTTTAAATTCTGATCTTCAGTTTTCCCATTTGTGAAATCCAGAGAATACACCTGCCTTGGAAGGCTATTTGAAGAATAAAAAATATGACTTGAAAGGAACCCAGCCTAGAGCCTGGCATTGAGTAGACACACAGTAACTATTTCTGCACCTTTCCCCCATAATCCCCATCCCACCAGCAGACGGGTGCAAACACCCATTTTCTCTGGTGTGCCTGGGGGCTCAGTCAGTTGAGCATCTGACTCTGATTTCGGCTCAGGTCATGATCTCACGGTTCGTGGGTTCGAGCTCTGCGCTGCTAGTGTGGAGCCTGCTTGGGATTTTACCCCACCCCGCCCCCGCTCAAAATAAATAAACTTAAAAAAATTTTTTCTTTAAGGTCCGTTTCAGCCCTGAAGGCATATTCAACATTACACAGAGGGATTTTAAGAGCCTGCATTGTGAATACCCAAACACTGAGACACATTTAGCCAAGTCTGACGTTCTAGGAGTCCTGCCCTCGGACAGTTTTTATGTGGGAGGAACAGAGAATCTTCTAGAGGAAATGGTCATCCTGAGGGGAGAAGAGGATGCTTGGGAATTTGGTCAAGGGACAAAGGAGGAATAAAGAGAAGAGGGAAGTTTCAAGCAGACTACCTGGACCCCCAGGTCTGAGGTCGGCATCCTCGGGTTGGGCTGAGGGACAACGGTAAGTGAAGAACTTTACTAAGGTTGCAGTCTCTGGGAGCACAAGGCACTTAGAGCCTGTGGAGCCTGCGAACCCGAGGTGAAGGAAAAGCCTGTGCGATGCCCGAGTGGGAAGCAGACGGTGAGCCTGGACGGGAGACAGGAGATGGGAGAAGCCCCCAGCATGGGTAGCAGACAGGAGACGGAAGAAGCCCCCAGCAGGCAGCCCACGGCTCCCAAAGAGAACAGGCAGCTGCGCCCTCACACCCGGAGAACAGGGCCGGCGACGCTGGAAAAGAGGAAAGAGAGACAGACGGCTGTGACCGCACCGGAAGTGGTGGTGTGCATGCCCCGCCGGCTGGCCATGCGTGACCCAGAGGAAATGCCAATCGGATGTGTGGAGACAGGACGTGACAAGAACCATCCAGTTACTATTTTCATCCTAAGCGAGTGCAACCTCCTAAAGCAAGAATTCTGGGTCTTGACGTCAATGTCACCTCAGAGTAGACACTTATAAGAGGGGTGAGGAAGGGAACCAATATTTTCTGCGTACTTACTATGTTTTAGGCAATGAGTAAGGCTTTCATCTAACTATGCAATCTCATTCTGAAGAAAAGATTAACAATTTTATTTGATTAAATATACTTCTCTCAATGATGGCTTTTGAAGGAAAGCAGATTCAGTTTTGATGATCAGGCTACATTCATTGAGCGTATCACCAAAGAGATAAATTCCTCTGGAATTCCCATCAAATATTTTTACTGATTTATTTGGAAAACATCACTGTGTAGACCAGCAGCTCTCAAAGATCCTTTCAGAGGACATGAGAGGTCAAAATTATTTCCATAGTAGTGCAAAAGTATGATCGGCCCTTTTCACTCTCATCAGCTCATGAGTGGACAAGAGTTTTCCAGAGGCTACACGTTACATGCTATCACAAGAGAGGGTGAGCAAGCAGATAGAAGAAATAAGTTGTCACCTATTAAGCCATATCTTAAAGAGATTTGTAAAACTGTAAAACAATATCAGTTTTTCTCACTAATTTGTTATTGTTTTTGAAAAGTTATTTTTCATCAAAATATTTACATCAAAGTTTAATGGATTTATTACTTTAAATGCATTACTTTAGACTTATCAGTTTTCATTTGTAACGTGATAAAGATTGAAAGATACCCCTATAAGAGTGTATCTTTGGATCCTCTATAGTTCTAAAGAGTATAAAAAGATCCTGAGACCAGAAAGTTCCAGACTCCGTGTCTACCACAGCCCAACTTTCTCCTCCCAGCGAGAAATACAGAACAGCAAGAAACAGTCTGACTCCAAGTCACCCTGATCTTGCCTGGGATGATGTGAAATCCAATTTTCTACAAAGACCAGGAACATGTCCCTTCGTTTGCCTTTCCCAACTGAGGTGCGTTTTTTTCTCGATTATGAAGGAAAGCATTTTTTAAATTAACAGGTTGTTAAATTGGGTGGGGTGTGGGGCAGATTTCTGCTATTGTTTTGGGGTCCCTGCGTGCTATTGGGTACTCCGGCCCTGCGGAATGCACCGTTCTCCTGAACCACACAGAGGATGCTAACGAAACCGGCTTCGGAGTTTTCTCCTATTTATTGCCTCAATTGTCTGGAGTGAGTCGCTGATCCTGGCAGCTGACAAGGCTCTTCATACATGAAGTGGTTGTTTTACTCTGTAATTTGGCCTCTACATCCTTCAGATTGATCCGCCCTCCTAACCGTTGTAAGTCACTGCTCTGTGCCTCCAGCGGGTGTCCCTGGGTACAACCAGGGGATGAAGAAGTTGGCCCATGAGTTTCCCCCGGTGGGAGGGGGACTCCATAGGCCAAAAAGTTTTAATAAATCCATCACCCGCCCACTGTGTCCCAGATGACGTGAAGCAATGTTACTGCCTCCCATCTGTCCTTCCCAACATCTCTTCCCTTCTATTCTGTCCCTGGTCCAATGGCCAGTATTTGCTTGGTGCTTCTTCTTCAGGTAGGAAGAGGTGTGCAGATGGAGCAGACAAACGCCGTACCCTAAAGAATACCTAATACGGCCAGGACTTTTTAAAGAAAATAGGACAACTCAGGAAAAGTAAATTCGCAATCATGTATTTTAGATTAAAAACCTTGCCCACCCTCTCCATACACACTGTGACCTTCCTCCTATTATGTAACCACCCCTGCACTCAAGTCCTATGATACTCAGTTCTCCAAGGACACCAAACTGGTGACCCCTGTCCCTGCCCCACTTTAACTCCCTTTCCCACCCACCGGGACGCAGGGGACATCATCACAACCCTTCTATTATCAACATCATCAGCTCCCTTGCTCTTTGCATTTGTATCTCGGAAACTGGGCAGAACTCAACACGGAGCCACCCACTGTGCACTTCTCTCGCTCTAACCCAGCAAAGCACAAGTGAGCGCAGGCTCCGGACAGCACAGCTGCTTGTTAACTGGAGCAGGGAACAGCACAACTAGGCTTCCAGGCCCCTCTGCAAACTGGAGATGGTAATAATGAGGGCTCGCTGCAGAGCGTTGGTGTGCGAGCTGAGGGAGTTACGACACATAACGTGCCTGGCACAGAGTAAGCACTTCATAAATGTTCGCTATTTTTATTTGTGATAACATCAGGCCGCTAAACTCTAATGGAGAAAGTCATGGAAATCTGTGCCTGGGCTGCTACACATGCATGACGCCCAATTTATCCCTGTGACCGCACGTGACCCTGGAAGCTGATCACACGGTCCAGATTTGTCTCTTCAGTTCCCTCACCCTCCACCTCACTCAAGCCCCAACCTCCTGTGCTTGCCCCTCTCCCTCAGCAGACAGTCTTGCTTCCGATTTCACAAAGAAACAGCCCGCCATCAACTTTCTACCCAAACCCCATGAACAACACGCACGCCTGTCTTTGACCTTCTCACCCTACTAAGAACAGTCCTTCCCCGTACTGGGGTCAGCGTCAGCCCAAGTCCTACATTTCATCCTCCCGCCTTCTTTCTGGATTGGGCTCCAGCAACCATCGTGTCTGCCTCCCCATCTTCAGTCCCTTTCTCTCCCAGTGACTACTTCCCTTCCGCCTACAACCCAGCTCCAAATCTTCCAACCTGAGACGAAGTGAAAGAAAACCCACCTCTAATCCCATTCACCTCTAGCTACTTTCTTTCTCCCTTCACAGCCAGGTTGACAGAAAAATTCTCTGCACTTGGTGTCTCCATTTCCCAAATACCCAACGCTATATAATATATACTGTGATGGTGGCAGGCACTACCGCCATGCTTTGGTTTCCAGTGACCGCCTATACCCAAAGTCCATAGGAATTGAGGTTTGTGCTTTTCACTGCTCCCCCACCTGGATCATTCTCTCGCCCACAAGCTATGTCTTCACTACACGGCAAGTTCACCAACAGCCAAGCACTGGTCTGATTTGGTCTCTGTACACAAGCATGGAACACGGTACCGAGCCCAGGCTCGGTGAAGGTCTCAGTGAAAATCATCAGTCCTGGTGCGGCGGAAGCCTCCAGTGTGCCATCTACTCTGAGTCCATCTCCACTGGCAGCTTCAAAGTTCCTCAGTCAAGGACTTCTTTGGCACAGTAAGATACCAAGGAGCCAAGGTTCCCCATTCAGCTGCATGCTTTGCTCGAGTGGGACAGTTGTTTATACAGGCCAAGTGATCCCGGCCTCAGCCTTCAAAGCCTCACCCCTGTGCAAGGGAGTACCCAGTACACACTCCAGGGCTACGCGACTTCATCTACTGCTACAGAAGCCAGCGGCCCTCCTGGTCATCTTTCTTTTAACACAACTTCAAACCACTGTCTTCCCCTCTCTTTTCTTTTCAACAGGAAAGTACTTCATATTTTATAATTATCAAAGTATTTCCTGAACCTGAGAGCTACAAATTTTGCAAGAAACACCAGAATGCAGAAGGAGCTCTTTCTTGCTCTATTGTTTCTACATAATTAATTTATGACCTGACAGTGTATTAGAGAAATGAAGTTTCTACATAACAAACACTATACTGAACCAGCAAATAATTAATGACCTTGTTTTCTTCACTCCCAAATTCCTTTACCCTAAATGAGCCATGCATCTCGTGAAGAGTCTGAAAGTAACTGAGACATTTAATAATGATAATAATAATAATAATAGTAATTTCTGGCAATTAGTCCGATATTACTCAAAAAAGGAAAAGATTACTGCTTGATATTTAGTTTCTTCTCCATGGCAAAGTCTAATTCTTTGAGGACAGAAACCACATAAACTTTCCATCCCTTTCATATCGCATTTTTCTTGATTCCAAGCAGCTACCCGCTAGGAATAGTCCACTGACTATATCTATCCATTTTGATTAAATAAATATGTAAAAATTTCAGCCATTCAACCAGCTCTTCTCTATAGTAATCCAAAACTATCTTCACCATAAAGAAAAAAGTTAATCAACCAAATACCTTGACCAAATAATTTCTCATAAAAGCTGAGAAGCAAATATAATCACTCATTTACGAATTCATCTCTCACATTTATTGCACTAGATGCTGACAATATTGTAGTGAGTAAGATCCACTTCCTGCCCTCCAGATTTTCAGTCAGTAGTAGTGGCAGAACCCAAACTACAATGTGGTAACAATCTTATCTATCTTCAGCGATGGCAGTTCTAAGGTCTGGGAGGATTTTTAAATTAATGTTAAGGTCTGGGAGGTTTGCCTTGGCCCTTACCTTCAAATACCTAATTTGATTTTTACATGCTTACTACATGCAGACTTTCTTGGGCCTTCTCATCAATTCAAGTCAATTTAGCTAATAATATCCTTTCATCAGTCCCATGAATCTGAGAAACAGGTAACAAACAAGTGAAAGGAAATAGAACAACATGAAAAGGGTTTTATAAATCCTGCCACTTGGGTGAGGGCAGAGGACAAGCAACTCAGCAGTACACAAATTTAAGTTGTTTAAAGTGTTTAAGCTCTAAACAAAGGAACCTACAGAATGACATCTGCTAATACTCTAAAGCTTGTAACGCTAAGTTATGCAGAAGATGAGAAAGTGTTTTCCCATAAAAATAAACTCTACATCACAGTTACGATGCAAGGCAAAGTCACAAAGACCCATTTCTCTGGCTCCTTCAATAAATATTAAACTCCTGTAAGGCACTGTGCCAAGAATTAGGGATATAAAGTCAAATAAGACCCAATCTCTGCCCAAAGGAGCTTTGAATCTAGCAGAGGAAACTAAATTAATATTTATGGAGGGGTACTCTAAGCATGCTCTAGAATATTCACAAGGTGCTTTGGAGAGCAAAGAAATGGAGTATCTGAATCAGACTGAAGGGGGGGAGTCACAGAACGCTTCCATATAAGAGGTCATGCTTGAGCTGAATTTGAAGGTCAAGTGGAATAAGCTACACTAAAAAGGAAGACAAAAGGTATTTGATGGCTGATGTTAAGATGGTGATCGGACAATGGAGGTGGCAGTGCACTGATCCAATGATGGAGATGGCTGGATGATGGAGGTGGCTGAATGACGGAGGAGGTGGCACACTGATCCAATGATGGAGGTGCCTGGATGGTGGAGGTGATTGGATGATGGAGGTGATGGGATAATGGAGGTGGTGGCACACCGATCCAATGATGGAGGTAGTTGGATGATGGAGGTGGCTGTATGATACAGGTGATGGGATGATGGAGGAGGCAGCACACTGATCCAGTGATGGAGGTGGTTGGATGATGGAGGTGACTGGACGATGGAGGTGGCAGTGCAGTGATCCAATGATAGAGGTGGCTGGATGATGGAGGTGATTGGATGATGGAGGTGCCTGGATGATGGAAGTGGTGGCACACTGATCCAATGATGGAGGTGGCTGGATGATGGAGGTAACTGGATGATGGAGGTGGCAGCGCAATGATCGGATGATTTAGATGGTCAGATGATGGAAGTGGGCGTTGCACTGCTCGATGATGGAGGTGGTGGTACATAGGAGCCTCAAATGAGTCGGGTGTCTGGTCTGGGTAACTGATTCAACGTGAGCACCATCCATGGAGAAAGGAGTCACAGGAGATATGGGGGCAGAGTTGGAAAGTGAAACCTCTGTCTTCCATCTGTCTGGAAGAGCAGAGAATTTCTACTGAGGGCTTCTGTCAGCAAACCTGAGGAGTCACATGGTGACAGAGGAGACAGGTATGGCCGCAGACTCCACTGCAGTCATGGGGCACGGGTGTCACTGCCCCTCCTCTGCTCCACATGGAACCATAGCCTCCACTTTTCTCTGTTTGCAGCTTGAGCTTTGGCCTCATCAGCGAAATGTGCCTCAGGAGGCTCTGGTTACGGAGCCACCGTGGGCTACAGATGAGAAGATCGAGGCGCAGGGATAGTGAATCACTTGCCCACCGGCACACAACAGGCACATGGCCCTCGCCCAGCACTCTGTGCCCCTCACCACATAGTACTGCCTGGTTTACGCAGAAGCAGTGATCCCTTTTCTTACAAGCTCAAGCTTTCCAAAGAAGGCTCTTGGTCCCTGAGAAGTGTCCTCTCCGGGTAGATGATCAAGGAAAGAGATGCTGAGAGACACCCCCTCCCAGCTGCTCCGCTCACTCACGTTTTCCGTTCCGGGCCGAAGGCCTACTTTCACAGCAGGATCCCTCTGCAGCCACCCAGGCGCACCTGGGCAGCCCGTCCGTAAAGACCGGCGTCTCCTCCTGCCACACACTTGGTCTTCCTTTCACAGGGCTGCTCCCATTACTGTACCTGCTGTGAGCTGTTGTTGTGGTTGGTCACACAGGAGACAGGTGGGCTCCTAGGGAAACCGCTTTGAGAACCTGCAAGCCAGGCCCCGTATATTACGGGGCTTCTGAAGTCTGGTGTCACAGAACCTCATTTCACTGCATCGGGGTCAGGACCTACGGCTCAGATGCAAGATGAGCTTTATGAAGAAGTATGTGGCCATTGAGATCCCAGTCAGCTGAAGATTGCAAGGAGCTGTAATGCTTGCGTAATTGGAGGAAACAGGCCTATTCTCCCCTGGTTGTGCATAGACTGGAGGGGAGGTTGTACGTGCAAGCCGAGAGCCAAACAGACCTCTAAATAAGTAAAGAAGTGGGGAAGCACAGGTTGCAGAATGAATTATTAAAGCCTGCACTGGTCTGCACTTGAGGGTCTGACTGCTGAGCGAAGACGTCCTCTCCTAAATGCTGCTACTTTAAGGTAAAAATTGACTCCTTATCCCCCCAACTCTCTTTCTGCATCGTTGATGAAAAATGAAGTTGCTCCATTGGTCTGTAATCAATGTGCCTGACACTAAAATTTCATCCTATGTTCCGCCATCCTTTGAAACGCACGGTAAGAAGATCGTCCTGACGTGCAAAATAGCACGTTTTGACACAAAGCCACTGAGATATACGTGAAAGAGCATTTCTACCAGAGCAGAAATGCAGTTCTGTTTGAAAGGTTACCCACGTTTCAAATTTCACTTTGAGCAAATGCTTTAGGATAAATAAAAATACAGGGCTTAAAAGAGGAAAAGGGGTTTTTTGTTTTTTTTTTTTCAGTTTTTTAGAAACACCCAGTAAAAGCAGAGTGGGATGGAAATTTTTATCTTTCCTGTTTCTATACAAACTATTGAAAACTATGAAAAGCTAGTAGGTGCTTAGAGTCCTAACACATTATAATACGTGCTCCATTTACTGATCCAAACCACATAAATGTAAAAACACACACAGAATATATAAATACGCAGATTTATAATCACTCCAATGCCATTAATTCCACTTCGATTTTTTCCTTTACCCAATAAACTACTGACGAAATCAAAAAGGTTGCTGTTTGATCTAGACAATACGTTTTCTAATTATTTGAAGAAACACTTACTGAGCCCCTACCTTGAACCAGACCCTGCACACAGAGCCGTGAGCAGAGCGTGACATGGGCAGTTCCAGCAGTAAACAGACAAGGTCATTTCAGAGCATGTGACCATCGCAGTGACCATGAAACAGTGCCGTCATGGGCATGTGAAAGGCAGAATTACTTTCAGTGGGATGATATGGGAAGTCCTCTCTGTGGACACCATTTTCAACTGAGCTCTGAATAATGAGAAGGAGCCAGTCATAAAAAAAAAATTCTTTTCACATTTAAAAACTGATAGGGGAAGAAGATGTATAACAGCCAGGCTTAAATTCAGCTGCTTACTTCAGCATGTAGACCAAAGAAAATGGCTTATGCTAAGAGGTGGCTCTTTTTCTCCCAGAGGCTCCACACTGCCATGGGGGCACCCAAACACCTCACGACCTTTCCTTTGCCCCCTAGCAGCCTGCTTTCCCCCTTCTGCTCACCCAGAGGGCCGCTCTGTGCTGAGCAGTACACAGCATTCCAGTGAATGAGAATGAAAATGGGAAGGGCTCAAGCCCCAGCCAGCTGAGTCAGTCCTGCCCTATCAGAAAATTAGCTTTTCCAGAAGCCGTGGCCAGAAAGCCCTACTTACATCTGCTCTGAACACTGTCCTGCAGCTACTGTAAAGTGGCTTGAAAAGGTGCATGCTTTGAACTTGCATGGGCTTTTGCAGATCCCCCACCCCCAAAACCTTCAATTCTGTTCGTAGGAAGAAAGCATGAATGGGTGTTGACCTGTGACAAGTGGGGTCTGCTGAAGCATGCTGGACAGGGCAAGGGCAAGTGCAAAGTCCCTGACGTGACAACCAGCAGGTTTGGCCTGTAAAGCAGAACTGACGGGCCTGGAGCCCATGTCAGGATCATAGGGAGCTCAGCCCAGAATTCAGTGAGTGAAATGAGAGCCAGCAGTACCGAGGGCTCGCGAGGTCCTACATGCGGTGAACTCATTTAAATCTCCCCCACTACCCCATGGAGGGAGTACCGCCTTTATTTTACAAAAAAGGAAGTAAGCACTTAGGTCAAGTGACTTGTCCAAATTCATACGGTGAGGAGGGAGGAGAGACAATTAAACCCAGGTTGATCGGATTCTTAAATCCATGTTCCTAACCTTGCTGCCTCTATTTCTCTGCTTCAACCATATGCCTCTGAATAGTGAACTGTGACAGAATCCATTCTTCTTGATCCATTCCTGTCATTACCTGCTCTCCCGTTCACTAACCCTTAAGAGAAGTGCTTCTTTATTTTTTTTTAATATTTCCATTTATTTGGAAGTCTAGATAGAGAGATTTCCACGTGATTCTTTACCTATGCACAAGAAGGAAAAAATAATTCTAAAAACTGAAACTATCTCTTTCTTACATTGAGGTTTGGAGGTGTGAACCTCATATTAGTGGGAAAATACATCTCTACACGGCTGCTTTTCAGACACCTGGGAAGGAAGAAAGGAAACCAGGAATTTCAAAGCTCCTGCCAGTTCTTCAGTGCTGGGAAACATTAATGAGCTTCTGGATTTGCAAAGGTGGGCCCAGAGCCTAAGGATGTTTGAGAGTTAAATTGCTCTGCATAATGAAGTAAAGTAACTGAGTCTCCCAAGAATCAGAGAATCAAGAGGCAGAGGAAAATGGAGACGGCAGGGAGCTCTGAAGGCGCATGAATCTCACATGGTCCCCATGTGAGGGCAGCGGGTTGGGGACTGTAGCTGACCCCAGTGGGCAGGCAACGCCACGTGCTCAGAGATCAAGGACAAGTGCAAGCCATTATTCTACAATCTGGGAAGATTAAAGGGGGCAATGAGTCTAAAAGAACCCCACAGGGGCCAGCAGAGCTCCTCCGAGTTCCCTAGGGTGCAGGGGACATGGCAAGGCTGTTGGCTTAGGACCCTACCCTCACCCCCACACATACTGCCCTGCACTCGGAGACAAAGAAAATAACATCAGAGGAGCCCAGGCTTCCAGCAATAGCTCTAGGGAACCTCTTCCCTCCATCACTCCTCTGTAGCCCACACCCAGCACCTCATAGCAGAGTCACTTGCAAAGGTAAATGCAGCCGCCCAGGGCACACGTGGGGGGCCATTCCCCTGGGCTGAAAGGTCTGTCCCCACATGACCTCTGCTCAGGACCCAGCAGCTTTCTCTGCGACCTTCAAATTCCTGTGTGTTACCTCAGTGCTTGTGACCCACCCCAGCCCAGAGCCCAGCCTCACCTGTGGCCCTGAGCACCGGTAAGACAGAGCCACGTTCAGTGTCCTCTGTGCGCCACGCTGCCACTCTCCCGGTCCCCACATAGCTGCGCTCTCTTCCACGCCTCACCTACGTTCACAAAACCATCTTCTAGGAGGGCTGTGAAAAGCACTTGAGGCATCACTGGCTCCAGAAGCCTCAGGCCTCCACCTGAGATTCGAAGGGCCGCCCTTCTCCCTGCCACGCCCACCCCAGGATCCCCTCCCAGCACCCCGCCCTCCAGCTCCAGCGCCTTCACAGAGCGCCCGGTGGCCCCACACGCGTCCACAGAGCCTTGCACTGTGCCTGCAGGGTCAGTATTCAATAAATTCTTGGCAATAAATATGCGACCTTTCTATTATCTATTATCTAAAAAGATAAAAAAAACACAGATCTGCCCATGAAGAGTGTGTTTCAAATGGCTCTCAGGCCGGAATGCATCTTCCCACACCTTGATGTTTCCTTCAACACAGCGCTATCTCTCTCCTGGCCTCCGTCCAGCCCCTCATGCTAATCTCACCCACGCAAGCCAACAACAACCTTCAGAACAAATACAGGAACACTCACTGAGAAAAGTCCATATTCTTTCACTCAACAAATAGACATCAGGTGCTTCATACGTGAGGCGTGGTGTGAACTGAGTCACGAATGGACGAGACTGACATTACTCCTGTCCCACTAGAATTCAACCAATGAATAAACGCCTAACATGTTATGGTTGTGATAAGTGCTCTGTGATGAAAAATGAGAGTGTAATAGTTTAACTATTAGACCTAATGCAGTCAGGGTCCGGGACGGGAGGGAGCCTTGCCTAGTACCAGTGCATACGGATTAGGGCGGGCTCCCTTTGCAAGTAGGGATTTGCCAGCAACAGTGTGTGTGTGTGCTGGTTAGGGAAACATAAAAAGACACCTATTACGAGGAGAGATGAAAGCCTGTAGACGGCCTGAAGGAGCTTGGAGAGTTTCACGAACAGCGAAGAGGGCAGCGTATAGGTCCTATGAGCTCCCAGTACAAGTGAGGTTAAACCAAGCTGCGACCTCTCTGGCTGGCAAAGCTAGGTTAGTTTTTCCTTGGTGAATCTGTCAGAGAACAGGCCACATCTGCAGAAGCAATGTTTCTAAAGTGAAAATGCAGCGTGATAGTGAAGCAATGCTGGACAGGGATGACCATCGACCGAGGAGGGAGCGTCTCCAAGTTGGCCAAACAAAAGAAGATTCTTACCTCAGTTATTCCAACAGAACACTCCCAACCTGGGTTACTGGGTTAGGGTAAAGAGAATGAGCATAATGGGGGCAGGGGGACTCTGAGGAAAGGAGCCTGTCAGCCTGGCACGAGTGACACTGGGAACTGCCCCAGAGACAGCCTGGGCTGAAGCCAGACAGACAAGTAATGCTGAAGACTGTGGCCCACTGATCTGAACACAAGAGCCACTCAGGGCAAGTTAATTCTTTCTAAAGGAACAGAATGGCTATGAACACCATGGCATTAAATCCTCATCTCCAGTGTATAAGGATCTGGAATCTTTGTGTTCTCTCTGAATCCAAGTTTACATGAGAGGCCCTTTGTTTTCAGTCATATTGACAAAGTAACTAAGCACTTCTTAACGGCTGGTGGCGGCAAAAATCTGAATCTTGAGATCAGATTTCTTACTTGTGACGTCTAGCTCCGAATCACCTCAAACTCTCAAACACAATCAATCACGAGGTTTATTCCAGATGTAGAGACTCCTGGTATGTCAGGGTTCCCAGAAAAAGATGTGAACTAGACCATATACCTGCATAATGAACAATTTAGCCTTACTAGGTAAGTGCTAAAATTGTAACTTTTATTGAAGATGTTATGTTACTAGGTATGAGTGTTAAGAAGGAAAAATTATTTTCCTTGGTAAGGTGCAAACAGCTGACTTAACAAATATCTTAAGTGGCTTAGGGGCCAAGTACATAATCCTTTCAGCTATATGCCTCAATTACATTTATTTTATTGTGGATACCTACTGCACAGTTAATCACCTTCATCCGTATTGTTAACCTGATCCTTTAAATATTCATACTTCTAGCACACATCAATTATTTTTTGTCATTCTTTCATTTGAAAAGATCTTTGGAACATTAATGGTTAGAGAAATAATGGATGCCATGTGCCTAATATTATAAATTATTGTGACTTTTATACTCAAGGACTAGTTGTAACTTGAAAACTCAAAACGACAACCGTAAGTGACTAAAAAAGGACAATGAAAACAGAATTCATTCTCTGGTTGCAGGCTACTTGACATTTCCCAGACTGCCTAGAATTCTGTGAAAAGAAATGACCTTGAAAATAATTAAGTGTATCAAGTGGTAAGGCTGCAGCTCACTGAAATATGACAATATGTTCATATCTTTATAATGCTGCTAAGCATTCATGAACTAGAAAGAAGTTTTATTGCTCATTAGCCAATTTATACTTGTATTTTTATAGGCTTATACATACTCACTACAAGACCATTCTAATCTTTGTTTACCTATATCCCTCTGAACTTGGAAATAACAGCAATCAGGTCTCAGCCCACTAGACTGGGAAAAAGATCAGATATTGCAAGAGGCAGAGAGGCTGGGTGATTTTTTTTTCAGCCCATTTAATTAGAGTGCTCTTAGTAAAAACACAAATTCAAATTAGCTTTCTCTGCCCAATGCTTATTAATTTAAACGCTCTTTAAAAGGGAACATGTAAGCATCTTGATAAATTTAGCTGCAGGGCTCCTGGGTGGCTCAATTGGTTGAGCCTGGTTGAGGGTCCAACTCTTGATTTCAGCTCAGGTCACGATCTCATGAGATCGAGCCCCTGTCAGGCTCTGTGTTGATATCGCAGAGATTCTCTTCAGAGAGATTCAGAGCCTACCTGAGATCCTCTCTCTCTCTCTCTCTCTCTTTCTCTCGGGCCCGAGGACCCGAGGGTCGCCCTCCAACGCCCCCACCCCAGTCACCAGGCGAGCCGCTTCACCTAGCCGTGTCCCAAGCTCTCCTTTCGGGTCTTTAAAGAAAGTACTGGGTGCTTTCCCCTCAGCTCTCAGCGGAGCAGCGGGGCTCAGGGCGCTCTGGCTGAGGAGCTGCTCCAACCTGGATGGCCCTTCAGGGCGCCGGCGCCACTGGGCCACACGCTGGTGTGTCCCCATCGTATGCACGAAGAGAAGAGGCACGGACTTGTGCGGGTTCTTCACAAGCGCCCCCCTCACGGCCCGTGCGTCCAGCACGCCGACGGGCCCCCGTCACTACCAGAAGGACACCGCCGCGCTGCCCCAACACGCGGGGAGCGGGCGGCTCCCTGCTCGCGACTCTGTGAAAAGGCCGGTTATCCTTCCGCTCACCGAGAAGGCAAGACCTTGGTTTCCCGAGCGTCTGCGCGGTCAGCACGGAGCCTGCGTCTCTGTCTGCCCCTCTGCTGTGGATTCTCGGAGCCGGCGGGGTGCTAGAGCCTAGGAACCGCGGTGACCGTGCCGCGCCGTCCGAGTTAAGTGCTCGGCTTAATGTCTGCTGCTGCTGCTGCTTGCCTGACTGCTCTCCGCCGCCTCACTACTGTCTCCCGCGGGGCAGGTGAGCGTGTGCCCCAAACAAGCCGCTGAGGCAGAAACTGTGTGCTAGGTGACGTGGGGTGTCTTAGCCATTTTACTTCTTTCATTTTGTGTTGAGGTGATATCCACATGAAAACAAACCATTTCACAATGAATAATTCAGGAGCACTTGGTGCATTCACAGTACGGTACAACCACCATGTCCACCTAGTCCTACAACACTTTCATCACCTCAGAAGGAACCCTGTACCCATCAAGCGGTTGCTCCCCATTTCCCTTCCCTCAACACCCACACTGGCAGCCACTAATTTTGAATTCTGTCTCCACCGATTTAGCTGTTTTGGATATTTCCTATAAACGGAACATAAAATGTGGCCGTTTGTGTTTGGCTTCTTAGATTTAGCATGTTTTGAAGATTTCTTCCATTTTGTGGCATGTACCATATCAGTACTTCATTCCTTTTTATGGCTGAATAATATTCTACTGCGTGGATACAACACAGTTGTCTTATTCATTCATCTACTGATGAACTTTTGGGTTGTTCCTCCCTTTTGACTATTGTAAATAGAGCTGCTATGAGCATATGTGTACTTGTACTTGTTAGGGACTAGTTTTCAATCCTTTGCTATACGATTGACCCTTGAACAACACAAGTGGTAGTGAAGCCAACACCTCCCACCATAATCAAAACTCCGTGTATAACTTCTGATTCCCTCAAAACTTAACTATTTTTGGCCTACTATTGACCAGAAGCCTTACCAATAACATCAACAGTCTACACATTTTGTATGTTACATGCTATATTCTCACAAAAAAGGAAGCTAACGAAAATGTTAAAATCATGAGAAAATACACCTAGAGTACTGTATTTACTGAAAAATATCCACATATAAGTGGACTGGGGCAGTTCAAACCCTTGTTGTTCAAGGCTCAACTGTATACCCTGGAGTGGAATGACGGAGTCCTACAGTAATTCTGTGTTTACTTTTTTGAGGAACTGTTTTCCACAGTGGCTACACATACCCACCAGCAGTGTACAAGGGTTCTAATTTCTCACATCCTCACCAACACGTGTTCTTTTTCCTTCTTTTTTCTTACAGCCATCCTATGAATGTTAAGGAGTACCTCACTGTGGTTTTGACTTGCATTTCCCTGATGACTAATGATGTTGAGCACCTTTTCATTTGTTTAATGGTCACCTATATACTTCTCCACAGAAATGTCTATTTAAGCCCTTTGCTCATTTTTTAATTGGGTTGTTTGTTTTCCAGTCATTTTCAAGCGAGGCACCCTATACTCCTCTCTAAACACCCCGCTTCAGGAGACAAGATGCAAAGGGAGACGGGAACAACATAGCGGCTGAGAGGTTATACTCTGCAAGAGGTTATACTCTGCAACCAGAGTGCTTAGGTTCACTCTGCAACTCAGTAGCCTGACAAAGTCACCTTCCTGAGCCACCAGCTCTTCATCTGTAAAAAGGGAGGTATTAATCATGAAAGTCATGGATGTGTGGTGCATTCAATAACATGACCAATGTAACACGCTTACAGTGGCGTCTGACACAAAGTAAGGGCCGTAAAATGTTTCAGACACAGGTAAGTCTTACAGAGACAGCACTTGCATGAACTCACAAGTGTATCCCAGAGAGACGGGAGAAATGTATGAACCTCGCCAGACGCAGCCATGTAAGTGCACAAGGCACTTCAGCAACAATTCACAGTACTTACTGTCCATGTTAAGTCCGGAATTATCTCAAAATAATAAAAAGCAGTACATGACATATTGTGCTTGTATCTTTTCTAACAACAGAGGGAAAATACTCTTACACTGTGGCAAGAAAGCACAACACACATCCGTGAATAAAGTTTGTTGACACAAATACCAAACCAAGGATCAAATCTTCTGCATCATCATACATCCCTTGGAATGAAAAAAAAAAAAGATGAAGAAAGTTTACAGGCTGCTGTATTTTATAACTGTGATTTCTTTGAAATGGCTGTCACTGCGAGTAAGGATAATAAACCATGTCATGTGGTTGAGAAGGATCAAGACACTCTCCTTTCTGTATACAGAAAAAATCAATTGCGTCCAGAGGAATCGTGTCAAGGAATTCATCTGCTCAGGTCCAAAAGCCATAGGTGTTGTTCTGCCAAGTCCACATTGCTGCCATTATGCTTCCAACAATCTTTAGAAGGGACCGTGCAGGATAACATATGGTATCAATCCCGTGTCAATGTACAAAGGCCTCTGTGCTCCAATTCTATCCCATACTTGAAAGATAAAGGCTCTTCCAGGTAGGGGTTCAATATTACCTACTACATACTCAGACCCAAATAATACACAATTTCATACTTGTAATGTGCCCTGTCATTTTGCATTGATTTAATAAGGAATGAAATCCTCTCTTCTCTTGAATTCTTGAGGGAGCTTGGGTTTCCTAAAAGCTTAGGTGCCCATCCCCTTCCACCCAGCAAATTTAGACCCTGACATACTAATTAACTTGGACAGCAATCCATGAGCTCAGAAAAGGACTGATGACAACGAGCTGGAGTCATGGGTAAGTTCATGCTTATTCTCAATACTGGAACAAATGGATAGGATGAATGGAAGACATGGTCAGAAATTAGTAAATCAAAAGGCAAATGCCAAAGTTAATTTACCAAGCAGAGACAAGGGCAACTAGTGAAAGTTTCTTAGAGCAAACAAAGAAACAAACAAAAAACAAAGAACAAAACTTTCTTTCTTTGAAAACTTCTAATAGTATGATGTATGAAATGGGCAAGATNAAGAAATGTTCTTTCTTATTACAGAACACAGTTAAAGAGAGACATTTAAGACTCAAAATAATAAAATGCACAGCACTGTGAGTTCCAGATCCAAAGACATGGCAAGAAATTTCAGGTCTAAAAAGTACCTGTATGCTGGTGAGGATGTGGAGAAATGGGAACCCTCTTGCACTGTTGGTGGGAATGCATACTGGTGCAGCCCCTCTGGAAAACAGGGTGGAGACTCCTCAAAAAATTAAAAAACAACTCCCCTACGACCCAGCAATAGCACTGCTAGGAATTTACCCAAGGGATACAGGAGTGTTGATGCATAGGGGCATATATACCCCAATGTTCATAGCAGCACTTTCAGCCAAATCATGGAAACAGCCTAAGTGTCCATCGACTGACAAATGGATCAAGAAGATGTGGTTTATATACATAATTGAGTACACATGGCAATGAGAAAGAATTAAATCTGGCCATTTGCAGCACAGTTGATAGAACTGGAGGGTATTATGCTAAGTGAAATAAGTCCATGTTTTCACTCACATGTGGATCTTGAGAAAATTAACAGAAGACCATGGGGTGAGGGGATGGGGTTAAAAAAAAAAAAAGAAGTTACAGAGAGGGAGGTAGGCAGGCAAACCATAAAAGACTCTTAAATACTGAGAACAAACTGAGGGTTGATGGGGTGGGGGAGAGGGGGAAAGTGGGTGATGGGCACTGAGGAGGGCACTTGTTGGGATGAGCACTGAATATGGTATGGAAACCAATCTGACAATAAATAATATTAAAAATAAATAAAATAAATAGAAAAATAAAAGGTACTTATAAGTTGGAAATAGTATTGATTTACAACTTTAGTGAAAACCAAAATTTGCTGTAGTCTGATTCTGAGTACTGTATTTTTGTTTTGTTTTGTTTTTTGACCGTTACAGAAATCACGAATAAAACAGGGCAGGAGAAAAGGCAATCTGATATATTAACACTTAAGAAAAGGAATATTTTTGTTGTAAGTCCAAGGCAAGACTTAAATAATATATTTTGCATTATCTTAAAAGTAAGAATTTAACATACTATGACTGCTTCCCTACCAAAAATATCAGAATGATGTTACACATACATGATTCAATTAATAACACATAATGGTTATTCTCCCATATTATTAAATATACTTAATGGCTGCATGTAACTTCTCTTTACTTTTACTTATAATTTATTTAACCACTTCTACATTGCTGAACTTCTCTTTCTTTGCTGCAAAAAAACCCAAAAAAGTACAATTACTAGTTTCACCAACAAGGAACAATATGAATAGTTATAATGATAGACTCTTAATAAATACTTCTAAATTTGCTTGTTGCAAAATATAAATCAATTTACACAACAGTAGTAAGATGGAAGTGTCTGCCTTACTAAATTCTTGCTAACATTTGAACATGAACAATTCTTGTTAATTTCTGCCAAATGGCATCTCACTATTTGCCTTTCTCTACTAGTGAAGATGATATCTTTCCATATATTTATAGACTAACTGTACGTTTCTGTGGATTCTCTATGTATTATACGGTACACCAGCTTGCTTCCAAACGATCACTAAATAATTATCTATGACAATGCCGCAAAAACACTTAGTTTGGAAAGGCCATCAACTTCATAATGCTTAGTTTTATCATCTGTGAACATTCTATGCCTCTGCAATTAATCTTCCGTATTCATTAAAGTTTGTAGGTCTTTTTGTATTTTCTTTGTGGTATCAGTAGCCTCTAACTACTTTCCTGCGAGACTTCTCAGCACTTCCATATGCAAAATACATGCTATGTTCCAAATCACTCTCTGAGCTTTTCATTTTTTTAACGAGGAAATTTTCTATTATGACACCGGAATCATTATTTAAAAATTACAAATTTCTGAGTATAATTTTGCTTTCTTTCTGTTAGTTTTACGAGATTCTCCATTTTTATTTTCTAAAAAGTTCCAGTTTCCACTTTGGTCCAAGAGTTACAGTTTTTAGTTCCCAGGCAATAGGTGCAGTTGAACCCATGCTGTCGAGATCCACCCCAAAATCAATTTTGGTAAATGTTTCAAAGGTAATTGAAGGAAAAAAAAAAGTTACACATCTTTTATGAAAGATACAAAATTGATTCCATTTAGTGGTTTTTAACTTAAATTCTATTTACAGGACACTGATACTGATAGCCCTACTTTTAGTTTTACTTTGCCTCTGCTGATCCTTTTCCTTTAATCACACTTCTGTGTTTGGATGGATTGAGTGCTGTCGCTTGTAAACAGTCTATCTAGCAACTAACGGAGCACCTGGCACAGAAAACAGTCTCAGCAATTATGAAGTTGTTCGTTGTACCACATCTGTCTTTCTCCATGATACATGTATCTGGTAAGCACCTAATAAGCTGAAGTGAGATATTCTCTGATCAATAAGCCATGGTTCTCTGCTTCGTAAAATTTGGAGTACTATAATATTATAAATTAAAATATCACAATACTTTCTAAGGTCATAAAAATAGCTTATGGGCTGATGGGAGTATAGGTTACATGAATATCAATACTCAAATATCATCGAATTTTATCTAAATATATCCATTTTATTGTTTGTAAATTATATTCAATTTAAAAGAGGATAAGAGTGAACAAACAGAAGTATGGATTCAAGGAGTAGCTTTACTGCACCCCATGAATATTACTGGTAATACAGACATAAACATAAATTTTTATTTATAAAATCATCTCTGTGTACAAAACACTATCTCATGGTATTTTGTGAAAGAGGAGCTACCCCTTCATTGCACCAAAAATTAAAGTTGCAAGATTTTTTTTATATAAATTCTGATGATAAACTTAGTATTTCCTAATAGAGAAAACAAAACAAAACAAAAAGTATCCCTGAGTTTACCGGTCTAGTAAAATACCTGTTTTGGTCTTTGAGATTTAGCATAACAATTACCCACATATTAAACAAATAAACAAAGGTTATTTTTTCTACAAGTAACCTTTATACTATAGGGATACCCTAATCTTTAAAACTCCCTCCCTGAAGATATTTGCAAATGACATATTGAAAAAGGCTTTGTATCCCAAATCTATAAAGAACTTAATCAAACTCAACACCCAAAAAAACAAATAATCCAGTGAAGAAATGGGCAAAAGACATGAACAGACACTTTTCCAAAGAAGACATCCAGATGGTTAAAAGACACATGAAATGATGCTCAACATCTCTCACCATCAGCGAAATACAAATCAAAACCACAATGAGATACCACCTCACACCTGTCAGAATGGCTAAAATGAACAACTCAGGAAACAACAGATGCTGGTGAGGATGCAGAAAATGGGGAACAGTTTTGCAGTTTGGGTAGGAATGCAAACTGGTGCAGCCACTCTGGAAAACAGTGTGGAGATTCCTCAAAAAATTAAAAATAGAACTACTCTATGACCCAACAATCACACTACTAGGTATCTATCCTAAGAATACAAAAATGCTGATTTGAAAGGGCACATGCATCCCAATGTTTATAGCAGCTCTATCAACAAGAGCCAAATTATGGAAAGAGCCCAAATGTCCACTGACTGATGAA
The DNA here is from genome assembly GCF_008692635.1 of Crocuta crocuta. Lineage (NCBI taxonomy): Eukaryota > Metazoa > Chordata > Mammalia > Carnivora > Hyaenidae > Crocuta > Crocuta crocuta. The sequence goes on from NW_027532592.1 coordinate 1,393,356, forward strand.
TAAAGAAGACACAGTATACATATGCAATGGAATATTACACTTGATGATCAAAAAGAATGAAATCTTGCCATTTACAACTACCTGGATGAACTAGAATGGACTATACTACGTGAAATAAGTCAGGCAAATAAAGACAAATATATGATTTCACTCATATGTGGAATTTAAGAAACACAACAGATGAACACAGGGGATGGGAAGGGAAAAGAAGATAAAAACAGAGAAGGAGTATATCATAAGAGACTCTTCAATACAAAGAGCAAACTGAAGGTTGCTGGAGGGGCATGGGGGGCGGGGGTTAATGGGTGATGTGCACTGAGGAGGGCATGTGGGATGAGCCCTGGGTGCTATATAAAAGTGATAAATCACTGGGTTCTACTCCTGAAAACATTATTACACTAAATGTTAACTAATTTAAAGTTAAATGAATTTTTAAAAACTCCCTCCTTTCCCAGGGATTAAAATTCATATTTAACTCAAGTTGAACCACACTTTCCATCAAAATCTGGAAGTACTTCACTTATAAAGGAAGACAGGGGCATTCCAGCATGAGCATTCATTCAACTTGTAAAAATAAAGTATCCTTCAGTCCCTTACAATTCTGCTCAAGAACAATTGCTAGGGAAAGTTTCAAACATTTATTGGAGATACTCCTGGAAAGAGAGGCCAATTTACTGGCGTGTGTGATTGTCAAGTGGGAGAATATGTCAATCACCTAATTACCAACTATTCACTGAGGAGAGCTTTTAAATACATTATAAATGAAACATGTAAAATGAGCCATGATTCCAAATTTATTATACTGTATGAAACACAGAATAAAAGCCTTTTTCAAAATACATAATTTATTCAAAGGAGTTTCCTACCTCAAACACATTCTCCATGAAAAGCAATTTGTATTGACCCAAGTTACTACATCTTCCACGGTCCTTCCGGAGTCGATATTTATTCAAAAGCAACAAGATAATGGGAAACAAGTCTTCCAGTCCAAAGTTACACAGAATCACTAAGGAGATCATTTTTTATTCCGTTCCTTTCCATTTCATTGCCTCCTCCAGACCCCAACACAAACCCCCTTACCAGGAACCACAAGATAATTCTTACTTTTTACAAGACACTTAGTCTCAGAAACAAACTGTGGAGTTGCAAAACTGAAAATCAGTAAACAAGCAGTGTCCATCAACCACACTGGTAAGTACCAGCGTGTACAGACCATTCCTCCTCGCCGCCAGGCTCCGGATCCAAAAATGGAACGGAAATTTAGGATTCTATTTGTCCCCTCAGAGCCCATGGCAGAGAGAAAACATTAATATTACAGCAAAAACAACACAACCACTTAAAACTGAATTGATATTCTAACAAGAAAGCAATATTTTGTTCTTCAAAACAAAAATGACCGGGCACTTGGGTGGCTCAGTTGGTTAAGCATCCGACTTCAGTTCAGGTCATGATCTCACAGTTTGTGGGTTTAAGCCCCACATCAGGCTCTGTGCTGCCAGCTCAGAGCCTGGAGCCTGCTTCAGATTCTGTGCCTTCCCCTCTCTCTCTCTGCTCCTCCCCTACTTGTACTCTCTCTGTCTCGGTCTCTCTCACTCTCAAAAATAAACATTTAAAAAATGACATATACGATCAAACCATCAGCAACCAAAAAAATTTTTTTCAAAGCAATGAGAAGAACACATATTTGCCTTTTGTCCATGATACTGGTTAAGGGTGGCTCTTCCCCTGAGGTGGTGAGGTTTGCCACTCTTCATTAAAAGAACACATGAATAACAGACAAACATACTGCACGAATCCCCAAACTATATACACTTTAACCAAATTGGTGAAATATATTTCTATTTAAAATAAAAGGAAGAGGAACTTTAAAATTTTTTAGTCTTGCAATCTGAATATTATAGGAACCACTGTAATTCATATTTGACCTGATGGTACAAAGATCTATGCTTATCTCCATGACTTGGTCAAATATTTTCGTAACAGCAGAGCTACTTATTAATGATATTAAGAAGAAAAGGATTTAAACCTTCAGACACTCTGCTAATGTGCTGTTGTTCTCTTCAAATGAAAAGGGCAGGCATATATTAAGGGCCATCTCTGGGTTAGGAGCAAAATTTATAACTTCACAGCTTTCTTAAAATTGGATTCTATCACTCACAATCCTCACATCATTTAAGAATTTGTAAATTAAAAAAAAGGAAAATCATAACAATCCATCATTATCAAGGGCAGAGTGGACCCAGAGTTGCCATGGCAATGGTCTAAATTCTAGACTTAATTCATTACTGAATTAAGTTTAAAAAAAACTCGTAACTCGGGGCGCCTGGGTGGCTTAGTCGGTTAAGCGTCCGACTTTCGCTTAGGTCATGATCTCGCGGTTCGTGGGTTCGAGCCCCGCGTCGGGCTCTGTGCTGACTGCCAGCTCGGAGCCTGGAGACTGTTTCAGTCTGTGACTCCCTCCCTCTCTGACCCTCCCCTGCTCAGGCTGTCTCTCTCTCTCCTAGGAAAAAAAAATAAATAAATAAAAAACAAAAAACAAAAAAAAACAAAAAAACTCGTAACTCCAACCACCAATGGCAGACTAAAATGATCTTCCCAAACCTTGGTGAGTTTTAACTGCCTACATACTACTCACCAAATGAGGTAAAAGTAGCTAAATATCATTTATTACTAGTGCTGGGTACTGTTACTCTACAATTTGAAAGGCATTTCTCCTTCTGAGTTTACCACCAGTACTGCCATTAAAAATAGGGTGATGCTGAGGCGCCTGGGTGGCTTAGTTGATTAAGCATCTGACTTTCGCTTAGGTCATGATCTCGTGGCTCGTGGGTTCAAGCCCCGTGTCGGGCTCTGTGCTGACTGCCAGCTCAGAACCTGGAGCCTGTTTCAGTCTGTGACTCCCTCTCTCTGACCCTCCCCTGCTCACGCTGTCTCTCTCTCTCTCTCTCTCTCTCCTAGAAATAAACAAAAATATTTTTTAAAAAAAGGGGTGTTGTGGGGTTCCTGGGTGGCTCAGTTGGTTGAGTGTATGACTTCAGCTCAGGTCATGATCTCAAGGTTCATGGGTTCAAGCCCCCACATCAGGCTCTGTGCTGACAGCTCAGAGACTGCTTCACATTCTGTGTGTGTCTCTCTCTGATCCTCCCCCACTTGTATTCTCATTCTCTCTCTCTCTCTCTCTCTCCCCCCAAAAATAAAAATATAAACATTTAAAAAATTGGCTGTCGTATGTAAGTGATGAATCACCAAATTCTACTTCTGAAACCAATACTGCACTAGGTGTTAACTAACTAAATTTTAATTTAAAAAAAGGAAAGAGAGAACAAAGAAATTACTAAATACTACACATGACAATGCCAGGCTAGAAAAAGTGTGTTCACTCTAAGGAAGGGCTCAAAAAGACAACATAAAATCAGGAGACCACACAGAAGAATACACATCTTCGTGGCAGAAGAGCACTGAATGGACAAAGAATGAGCACGAAATTGTTGAAAAGTAGAATCTGGAAAGGCTGTGACCCTTCTTCCAAGAAAAGCCTGGTGCAGAAAATGTCTCGTGACCAGGTGTCCAGTCCTACTTGAAACATGGAGAAAATGAGACACGAGAAACGTATGGGGCAATGGGGACAAGGGAGTGACCATGAGTACACAGTAAAGCTATTTCTAAGGATGTAGATAAAAATGGGGCAACTCAAAAAACTGATCCCTACGACAACATCAATCTCATCCGGGCAGATCTTCTAAACACCCAACCAAGCAGCTCCCCCAGACCACCCTTAAACCAGACCTCGGAGACTGAGCCCCCTCTTACTTCCTGCTTTCAGAAGGGGTGCTGCCTCCACTTAGTGATGTTTATAAAAATGGCAGCAGTTCCCTATTTGAATGTTAATTACTGTTGTGACACACAAGATAATTTAACTTGCTTCAGTAATTTATTCTTCCTTTTAATTAGATGTAGTAATTGGAAAATCTTCCAGAACGTAACAACAGTTGCAAAAGTGAAATGGCAGCGAAAGGGAGCTTCCCCAAAGGATCTCAACTATGAATCTGGGGCTGGCTGTTCAGGAGGCGGTCACCCAGATGAACCATGCCAGGGATCAGAGATGGGCCTTCTGGAATCAAGTACGTGGCACCACAACCTTTAGAGTTGAATGATTCAAGAGGAAGGCAAAGCCCCTGCAGACAGTTTACAGCTCTCCTGAGAAGAATATGAAAGACAAAACTTGAATGGATCCAGGAGCGATACGACACAGTGCCATTTCAAACCCTCTATTCTGGGAGCTATGCACATACAGTTCAAAGACTCTGTAGAAAGAATACTGGCCAAAAATACCACTGGGGTGTGCTGGGTTCTCTTCATATTATTGATTTATGGAAGTATTTTGGTGCTTGCCACATCATACATGCAGATAAATATTTACTAAACAAGCAAATGAATGATGGAATAAGTAAATGAATGGGTGCATGCATGGCTTGGAAATAATTATAGCTAATAAGTATTCAATATATAGAACATATCGAGTACCATGCTAAGCACTTTAGATCTCTTTCCTCCTCTCCCAATTTCCTCTTCATTTCACCGAAAGCCTTACTCCCTATCTTTACCTAAAATCCTTTTTAAAAAGCATTCTATGATAGTTTATTTCAATCACATACATAAACACTGAGAATACCCCATATAACCATCTTCCAGATTCAATAATGATGGCCAGTCTCTCTTCATTTCCACCCTGTAATATCAGCCTTTCTATATTATTTTGAAGCAAATCCCAGCTTCAATCATCTATCATATTTCATCTCTCAATATTTACAGGGCTCATTTTTAAAATCTCAATGTAATAATTCCTTAAATATATTAATAACCTAAAAACCACCAAATATTCAGGTACTGTACCTTTTCCCCAACTGTATTATAATTTTTTATAGTTTGTATAAATTGGTACCCAGAAATGATCCAGACATTAGGATTAGTTGACATATCTCTTAATCATTTTAATATACAGAGTTTAGCCTTCATCTCTTTTTTTACTAAAGTTGCATTTTTTTGTTACTATTATATTATTTTAGAGAGAAAGGGAATGCAAGTGGGAGAGACAGCCAGGGGGGTAAGGGAGGAAGGGAAGGCGAGGATGAATCTCAAGCAGGCTCCACACTCAGGACAAGCCCAACACAGGGCTCAACCCCAGGACCCTCGGATCATGATCTGAGCCAAAATCAAGAGTTGTTTGCTCAGGTGACTGAGCCACCCAGGTGCCCTGCATTTTTTGTTATTATTATTGAAAAAAGTCATTTGCCCCGCAGAGTTGCCCAGTCTATATTTTTAAAAAATTATATCTCGGGGCACCTTGGGGGCTCAGTTGGTTGGGCTTCCGACTTCGGCTCGGGTCATAATCTCGCAGTTCATGAGTTCGAGCCCTGTGTCAGGCTCTGTGCTGACTGCTCAGAGCCTGGAGCCTGCTTCGCATTCTGTGTCTCCCTCTCTCTCTGCCCCTCTGCTCACACTCTGTCTCTCTCTCTTTCTCAAAAATAAATAAACATAAAAGAAAATTAAAAAGAAAAAAGTTGTATCTCTATGATGTTTAATTCCCTCTGTTCCCCTCTTCCCTAGACTTCCTGTTAATTGGCAGTCAGAAATAGGGGCCAGACCAGATTACACTTTGAAGTCTCGGCAGCAAGATTTCACAGGCTGTGTACTTCACCAAGAGACACGGGTCTCAGGCTGGCTCTCTCTGTCAGCGACGCTCACTGCCCAGACCCACTAATTCACTGGAGCTGCAAAATAATGAGTTCTGACCCTTCTGAATTCTTCCGCATCTGCTAGCCAAGCTACTTCTCTACTAAGAGGCTCTCTTCAACTATTTGGTTAATCTGAGGTACAATTTGTAAAAGAAAGCAAGTTGATTCTTAGCTTTTTGTTTGCCAGTTTTTCATAGTAATGACATTTCCTTAATATCATTAAAAAAGAAAATGTGAATTTTATTTTTTAACTCTGAAATTTCCTTAAGAGGAACATTCTGTGTTATAAACCCAAAACTTTCCATTATCATGGTGTATTTGGAGGTTGGGGTAAATAAAGACATAATGTACTCTAGAAGTATCTGTCTCAAAAACAAAAACCCCAAAACCTATCTGTCTCATTAGGGCCTCTTCAACAAACACCTTTTCTTAATTTGAACATCCCCAAGTAAAGAAGTTTTAATAAACAAAAAATCCTGTGTTTATTTAAGAACATTAATTACCTAACACCTTCCTCAAAATCACGATGCAGATGCTTGCTCCTGACTGTGGAGCCCAGCAGGGCAGAACGGGCAGCAATCACTAGTTTCCAGCAAGAGACGCCTCCATGTGCAAACGCTCCACAGAACTGACATAAAGAGCATGCGATGTAAGGGGCCATAAAGAAATGTGATAAAAACAAGCAAACGTTATGCAAGAAACATATCCTACTATGATATATACATCATATGGGTTCTATTATTTTTCCCTAGAGGAAAATGGGATCACTTCAGCTACAAAAATAAAAACAGAGACCCTAGTCTCCACTTTAGGGGAAAGTAGAGACACGTGTCCTTGAAATTCCCTGGAGCTGCAATGTAAGAAACCTGTTACAAAATTAACGGGCAGCTCACACCCTTTCGAGCCTCCAAAGCTGAGACTGCTTGGGAAGAGCAAGCACATCTGACATCCTATTTGCCACATAAAGGATTCAGGAAATTCAAGAATGGTATGAAGTGTACCACTTCATGAATGGCACTTTGGGTGCCCAAAGATCCCCTCTACACACAAACCCACAGGGAATCTCAGAATTTCTGTTCCCCAGGGGTATGGATGTTTTCTTAATTTGTATAGTTTTATTTCTAAGAGACAGAATTCATTGCTGAATCACGAAACACGTGTATAGACCTGGGTGGTCTGGTTTGGAATCTGCTCTGCAGTAAGAGGGGCTGAGGACACCTATCTGTGAGATACGGTACCGCTTTGCTAGCTGTGTGCCGAGCAGCAGGGGTCTAAACAAGGTGTCCTCCACAGACCCACATGCAAATAGAAACAGAAAAGTCAAACAGAGAGAATTATCTTCACTTACACTGCAGGGGCATTTTGAATAACAAAAATAACACTTTAAAATCATCAAGGAAAGTACAATTTTTAACCTTCTAATGAAATAAAGAGAAACCTAATAAAACATCTCAACTAATCCAACTAAAACGAGAAGAAACATCCATGACTGGCGGGCGGNCCTTTCTCCCACCACCAGGGCCTGCCTCCACCTCCTCATGCCTCTCAGCTCCTCTATCACTTCCGCCTCCCCCATTTCAGCCTCTCTCTCCTGCACAATTAAAGCTCAGGGACCTTAGAACTCTTCTAATCAAGCTCCTACACTGTAAACAGAAAGGTGAGGCCTGAAGGGACAGAAGCCACAGGCTCAGGGACAGCCCATTTTTTGCAAAGCTGGTCCTTGTGGACTTGGGATTCCAGGTAGAAAGCTCTTGTGTGCTGCAATCACACTGTCTTACACCTGGGACTATTCACCACTCTTACTCAAGAAATGGGCTTCAGGAGCTGGTAAACGCATCTCACTGTTCTCCCACCATCATGAAGGGCTTCCAGTCATAATCAGACAAACGAGGCAAAAACCAACCATCAATCAGATTCAAATCCGACATGTGGAAGACACCTCCAAAGTTGAACTGTCTTCACCCTTAATCCATCTCACCCAGGAAGGAAGATTCAAGAGGCTGATCCCACAGCAACCCTCCCCCAGTTACTGCCTCCGGAGTTCAATGTCATTGGGGAAATATTGTTGTTGGGTCAAATCCAAATCCTTCCTAAAGTAAGAAACAGCTCTTGATTCTTCGATTCAATACCAAAGCACAATCCATCCTACAAGGCAGGCAAGGCACACCAAACAAGCACCTCAATGCAGGTAGCCACAATTAGCACAGAGAGTACAAGGAACTTGTGTTAAGAGCCCATTGCTCAATTTCTCCACAGTCTTATCTTTAGCAGGTTAATCTTAGCCCCTTTAACTTTACCAATCTTTTCGTCATTATTTTTGGCTCTTGTTTAAGACCCCTTCAAATTGTCCATGCTGCATTTTTGAAAGATAGAGTCTAGAACCATGGGCAAATAGATGAATTCCTATTCATCAACAAAAGTTACTAGAAAGTTTGTATAAGACCAGAATAATAAAGGAAAAATTCATGCAAAAGAGGCAGTATTCAAGGCAACAGTACTTTACAGACAGGCTAACTTGTCAACTTAAGGAATACCAGAAACTAAGGAGAAAACATCAAATACAGTCTCCTGAACATTATCTAACTTGGAAGCTCTCACCATGTAGCTAAACATGGGAAGGTCTAAGAGATAAAAGCCAGAAATGTCCGAGATAAATCCTTTAAATATTAACAAAGTCAGGAAAAAGCAAGGTGAGGGAATCAAGGTAAAGGCGAATTTCTTTTCCAACAAAGTAAAGGAAGAAAATTAAATGAAAATCCTGACTGAGCTAGTAAAGTGTGTTCAGAAAAAAAGAAAACACTAGTTGGGGGTGTGCTCTTGGTATAAAGTCTTGAAAATAATAAGGCTGCTAAATTGCAAGCACCGGGGAGGTGAAGTACTAGCTCTAAAGATTATGAAAATTGAGCTTTCCAAACTGAATTTGAAAAGGAGAAAGGTAGAAAGGGGTCAGCTCATCATAGGCAAAGGGCAAGTATGTATTATTTAGCTGGCTGTTTTAAATTAATATCCTGGAACATTAGCGGGTTAAAGAGCCCTATACAAACAACAGAGAGAGAAGCACATGGAGTAGAAACAGCAGTGTTTACACCTTCCTAATACAAAGGTATTTATTACTATAAGGATTTACAAGGTGCTAATGTGAAATACATCAAAGTCAAAAGGCTAGCTTTAATAAATGATAAGACATTTAATAAATGAAAAAGACACACGGCATGGAAGTAAAGCCAGAGGATGTGAAACAACTCCATTTATACACAAATCAGATTATTTTAAACCAAGTAAACTACTCTAAGATCCACAAAAGCCCATGTCTTGTGGTTCCCGAAGAGGCACTTTTCCCACTGCGTCAAACCAGTACAGGCAGCTGGGTGGAAAAGCTAAGAGTGAGAAGAACAGAGAACCTTATCTTTTCTGAGACACTATAATGCATGCTCAAAGAATCTGAAGACACACCTTGACCCAGAGAGGTTCCAGCCTTTACGTTCAAACTGAAAGAAAAGCAAATGCACTGCCTTTTTTCTTCCTATCTGGAAATACATGGAGGAAACAGCTGGGAGATGAGAGCAGATGAGGAACGAGGGATCAGTGTAAGTGACATCTGAGTGAGCACGCACTTTGGCAGCATGGTGGATGTCCTCAGCACTCGCCTGGCCTCCTCTGGGGACAGCATTTCCTCTCATCCCCCAATCTGTACCAAAGATGTGGGATTTCTGCTTCTAACATATCACACCTTGTCACAGACTGAATGTCTGCGCCTCTACACGCTTCATATGTTGAAGCCCTAACTCCCAGTGTGGCTCTATTTGGAGAAGGTGCCTCTAAGGAAATGATTAAGGTGAGATGAGGTCATAATGGTGGGGCCCCGATCTGATGGGACTAGTGTCCTTTGAAAAAAAGCCACCAGAAAGCTTGCTCTCTCTCACCACGAGCACCCACGAAGGAAAGGCCTCATGAGGACATATCAAGGAGGCAGCTCTGCAAGCCACCGAGGGTCCTCAACAGAAATCAAACCAGCTGAAACCCTGAGCTTGGGTTTCTAAGTCCCAGAACTGTGAGAAAATACATTTCTGTTGTTTAAGGCACCCAGGCTGTGGTATTCTGTTGTAGCAGCCTGAGCTAAGACACACATAGTCCACCAATGTTTAATAATGACTTGTTTAATAATGTTTATTGATGTTTAATAATCCCAAACAGCAGGAATGAGATTTTTAATTTTGTTTTTTATGTTTCCTAATGCAAGACTCCATGAGGTAGGGTCCTTCACAAATGGTTTTGAATATAATAATGGTTAAAAACTGCCATTGAGTACAGTAACACCCACAGTTGTCTAGCAGCAATGATAGTGGTATCAGCCAGATTATCATTTTTACAAGCAAACACATTTTTCTCCTTATTAAATAGCAGACTATAGAATGCTGACCTTTTCTTCACTCACCACCAAAAACTACCAGTAGCAATTCAAGTACTATTAAGTCCTTTTTAGGAAATAAACATAAAAATAAAATGTTGTGCACATGTGTGTGCACATGCGTGCTAAAAACATGACAAAAAATTATATTACAATGTTTTATGTAAGATACTTAAATTCTTTGATTTTATGCCAATTCACCTTAAAAATAATTAGCTCGATCAATACAGACAGCACCTGACACTAGTTTTTTAACACTGCCTGTTAACTGGAATTCAAATAAAAAGTTTAAAAAAATAAACTTAAGACAATACACTTTAGGCTTATAGAATACTAAAACACAGAATCACAGGATCACAACTTCAGAGAATCACAGACTAGGAGATAATTTAGGTCAACCTTATTTATTTTATTCTTGAATTTGGATTCCTCATTCAGCGATATGAGAGAGAGAGATCACTTTAATTCCCAGAATTGTGTTCTCCTACTCTATTGCTAAGGAATAAATTTTTGGAAGTTGAATTCATAAATCTCAAAAAACACAGGGTAAAAGTTTTTGTTAAACTCATTAATTAGGGAAGCAAAAAGATGTTATAACCTGTTCAAAGGAGAATCCAAAGAACAAACAAATACATAAGCATCAGGAATGCCAAAAGAGGCAAAAGTTGGCGAAGCTGGTCAGTAAACAAAAGGCAATCATCTACTGCATTGTCCCATCATAATAGTTGTCCATGGACGAGACCATTTACTTCACTATCTGATTATTACAACAGAGAGAGTTGTAAAACTGCTCAAAGACGATGACAGGCAGAGAGAACTTAGTTGGCTGAGCTAGACAGAACATTTACTAATTTTCTTTTTATAATTTCAAAGCCTTCCAAAATTTCCCCTCTCAGTCTCTCACCATATATAAATACTTAAAACTATGAAACAGCATGGTCAGTATGCCAAGAGACAGAATTCAGAATCCTTGGTGAGCTGTTTAGTTGGGAAGAAGTCCAAGTTCATTTCACGCCCGCACAGAAACTTAGAGACGGTGAAATCTCACCGTGTTGGGCCAACACAGTCAGCACGACAGCTCTTTCCCAGGATGACTCCTCGTCATACAGCAGTCTCACCAGGGAGACCGATTCGGAACAACAGTTCCTTAACCCGGGTGGGAATAAAGCCCGTATTTCAACTCAGGCCTTCCAATTCCACGTCCCATACCCTTTCCACACCATCACTGGTCTAGTTAGCCCACGAAAGAATGTCCCTAACGCCCCTTGAAGTTTATGAAGAAAAGGTCTACAAGAAAACGTTCATTGTTCTTCAGATAAAATGTAAAGTGAGGAAAGACAGGAGAAGAAACAATCTGCTCCGCAAACACACGAAGAGTGTACAGCAGGAAAGGAGCAGACAGGTTGATCAAATGACCCCAGCTGTGCAACGCTACCCAGAGAATCTACCCTGAAGAAAGGAGAAGCACACAGGTGAAGAGTTGAAAAGATGTAGAAGAAGGACTCGAAAGCATAATGATGAACAAGAAGGTCTTGTCCTCACACACTGCGTGTAGGGAAAGAATCACTGGATGGGCACACAGGGAGAATGGGAATCAAGCACTAAAACGAACATTTTGTCTAATTTTTTTCTCAAAGTTCTCAGGAGGATCACACCAGCAATACCATAAGTAGCTGAGGCGGTTTTTCAATAGCTCTACTGTGGAAAAAAAGACAAAGTACATCTCAAAATTACAAGCTTTGAAACTTTTAAATATTTTAATTAAAATGTTTCTGAATTCAGTTCATTCTAAGTAAGTCTGAAGCTCTAAAGGGAGCAGCAGGTTTTGATCTTTCTTGAGAAATGGACATGCTTATACTGATTGTTTAAATACGAAATTAAGAATTAAACCAAGCAAACAAAACAAACACAGCACAATAATGGAACCCATTCCGGACGATGACAACAATACAAAGCAGAAGGGTAAAAATGAAAGAATATTCACTTGTTGAGTACCTACTGATGGAAATATTGCTGGTAAGTCTTCTTAAGAGTAGCTCTCTTTCTGGTAGCACTAAGAAGGAAAAATACAGCCTGGTCCTCGGCACACAGTCTTCAATTGGACTAAGGATGGCCCTGCTACTAAGTATCTAGCAGACCTCTTAGAGTTGTAAACCTTCAGCTCATTTAAATATTTTAAAGAATGTTTAATAAACAACAATTTATTCACTTATAATGAACAGATAATGAGTGAAAATATTGGACAGGCGCATCTTCTGACCAGACTGTTCCCTCCATGCACCAGAAACCAAATTACAATCAGAGTATCATTTTATCGGGCACCACGGCAGGTGCAGAAAGCTGCGTACATAAAATGTCACATAATACTGGGACATTTGTTCGTTTATTCGGCAGCTGCTGGCCTTGTGCAGCTTGGTCTCCGGCTTGAAGCTCACAAAGGGGTCTACTTGTTCCTGGCTCTGTGCAGGAAGGTCCCAGGTCTGCTTTGCTCAGCCAAGATAATGCCCAAGAGAGCTAGCTCGCTTGTGCTCTCTCTCTCAAAAATAAACAAACATAAAAAAAAAAAAGATGAAAAAATTTTTGAAGACACAGGAGAGGCTAAGGAAGTGATTTTAAATGGATATGCTTTGGGACATATCCTCAACTACCTCCTTATGAATGGGCCACCTCAGTCACTTAGAGTGGCTTCCTTTCTCTGGAAGCCGCCAGATACCTCAGGACAAAGTAAAGAGAAAGCTAGATGTGCATGCTGCATATTATTGTTGTTTGTATCAGGGTAGCACTCTGGTTTTAAGACAAATGGAAACTCCATCACAGTTTGCTTTTATTTTTTTTTAAATAGTTTACTGTCAAGTTGGTTTCCATATAACACCTAGTGCTACTCCCAACAAGTGCCCTCCTCCATGCCCATCACCCCCCTTCCCCTNGCTGCACCAGTTTACATTCTCACCAACAGTGCAGGAGGGTGCCCTTTTCTCCACATCCTCGCCAGCATCCAGAATCTTCTGTTTGTCCATTTTAGTCACTCTGACTGGCGTGAGGTGGTATCTCAGCATGGTTTTGATTTGTATTTCCTTGATGAGGAGAGACACTAGCATTGTTTCATGCGTCTGTTGGTCATCTAGATGTCCTCTTGGGAGAAGTGTCTGTTTATGTTCTCTGCCCATTTCATCACTGGATTATTTGTTTTTCAAGTGTGGAGTTTGGTGAGTTCCTTATAGATTTTGGGTACTAGCCCTTTATCTGATATGTCATTTGCAACTATCTTTTCCCATTCGGTCAGTTGCCTATTAGTTTTATGGATTGTTTCCATTGCCGTGCAGAAGCTTTCTATCTTGAAGAGGTCCCAGTAGTTCATTTTTGCCCTTGATTCCCTTGCCTTTGGGGATGTGTCAAGTAAGAAATTGCTCTGGCTGAGGTTAAGGAGGTTGTTTCCTGCTTTCTACTCTAGGGTTTTGTTTTGTTTTGTTTTGTTTTTTAAATATTTTTATTTATTTCTAGGAGAGAGAGAGAGACAGCATAAGCAGGGGAGGGTCAGAGAGAGAGGGAGACACAGACTCCAAAACAGGCTCCAGGCTCTGAGCTGNATAGTTTGTTCTAGTCTTGAGAAGAATGCTGGTGCAATTTTCTTTGAGATTGCATTTAATGTGTAGATTGCTTTGGGTAGTAATGACATTTTAACAATATTTATTCTTCCGATCCATGAGCATGGAATGTTTTCCCATTTCTTCGTGTCTTCTTCAATTTACTTCATTAGTTTTCTATAGTTTTGATTATACAAATCTCTAATATCTTTGGTTAGGTTTATTCCTAGGTATTTTATGGTTTTTTGTGCAATTGTGATTGGGATCAGTTTCTTGATTTCTCTCTTGCTTTATTATTGGTGTATAAGAATGCAACTGAATTCTGTACATTGATTTCATACCCTGCAACTCTGCTGAATTCATGGATCAGTTCTAATAGGCTTCTGGTAGTCTGTCGGGTTTTCTATGTAGAGTATCATGTCATCTGTGAAAAGTGAAAGTTTGACTTCTTCTTTACCAATTCTGATGCCTTTTATTTCCTTTTGTTGTCTGATGGCTGATGCTAGGACTTCCAGCGCTATGTTAAACAAGAGTGGTGAGAGTGGACATCCCTGTCATGTTCCTGATTTCAGGGGGAAAGCTTTCAGTTTTTCCCCACTGAGGATGATGTTAGCTGAGGGCTTCTCATAGATGCCTTTTATGATGTTTAAGTAAGTTCCTTCTGTCCCGACTTTATCGAGGGTCTTTATTAAGAAGGGATGCTGTATTTTGTCAAATACTTTTTCTGCATCTATCGACAGGATCATATGGTTTTTATCTTTTCTTTTGGAAATGTGATACATTACATTGATTGATTTGCGAATACTGAACCAGTCATGTAACCCAGGAATGAATCCCACTTGATCATGGTGGATAATTCTTTTTAGGTGCTGTTGGATTCTATTTCCAAGTATCTGGTTGAGGATTTTTGCATCTGTATTCATCAGGGATATTGGCCTGTAGTTCTCTTCTTTTGCTGGGTCTCTGTCTGGCTTGGGAATCAGAGTGATGCTGGCTTCATAGAATGAGTCCGGAAGTTGTTCTTCCATTTCTATTTCTTTCTCTTCTTTTGCTGGGTCTCTGTCTGGCTTGGGAATCAAAGTGATGCTGGCTTCGTAGACTATGTCTGGAAGTTTTCCTTTGATTTCTATTTTTTGGAATAGCTTGAGAAGAATGGGTATTAATTCTGCTTTATTTTTTTATTTTATTAATACTTTATTTCTGAAAGAGAGAGGGAGAGACAGTGTGAACAGGGGAGGGTCAGAGAGAGAGGGAGANAGAAGTCCGTTTTCATTGCTGATTTTGTCTATTTCAGTGCTCTCTTTTCTTTTTGAGAAGACTGACTAGAGGTTTGTCAATTTTTTTTTTTTTTTTTTTTTTTTTTTAAAACACATTTNTCTCTGCTTGCCTGATTGGCCCATTCGTTCTTTAGTAGGGTATTCTTCAACCTCCATATTTTTGGAGGTTTTCCAGACTTCTTCCTGTGGTTGATTTCAATTTTCATAGCACTGTGATCTGAAAGTGTACATGGGATGATCTTAATTCTTTGATATTTATTGAGGGTTGCTTTATGTCCCAGTATGTGATCTATCTTGGAGAATGTGCCATGCGCACTTGAGAAGAAAGTGAATTCCATGGCCTCAGGATGTAGAGTTCTAAATATATCTGTCAGACCCATCTGGTCCAATTTGTCATTCAAGTCCATTGTTTCTTTAGTGATTTTCTGTCTAGTTGATCTATCCCTTCCTGTAAGTGGAGTATTAAAGTCCCCTGTTATTAGCATATTCCTGTCCATAAGATTGTTTGTGACTGTTTTATGTATTTGGGTGCTCCCATATTCGGTGCATAGGTATTTATCATTGTTAGCTCTTCCTGATGGATAGACCTTGTAATTATTATATAATGCCCTTCCTCATCCCTTGTTACTGTCTTTATTTTAAAGTCCAGTTTGTCTGATAGAAGTATAACTACTCCAGCTTTTACTTGACTTCCAGTAGCATGACACGTATTTCCCCATCCCCTTACTTTCGATCTGAAGGTGTCCTCAGGTCTGAAAGGAGTTTCTTGTGAACAGCAAATAGATGGATTTTGGTTTTTTATCCATTCTGCTACCCTATGTCTTTTGATTGGAGCATTTAGTCCATTTACATTCAGTGTTATTATTGAAAAATATGGGTTCTTTGTAGGATTCATGCTTGTGGTGGTATCTCTGGTAACTTGTGTTCCTTGCAACATTACCCTCAGGATTCCCACTCAAGATTTCTTGTAGGGCTGGCTTAGTGGTGACAAATTCTTTCAATTTGTGTTTATTTGCAAAGACTTTTATCTATCCTTCTATGCTGAATGACAGGCTTGCTGGATAGAGGATTCTTGGCTGCGTATTTTTTCTGTTCATCACACTGAAGATCTGCCATTCCTTTCTGACCTGCTGAGTTTCAGTAGATGGGTCTATAACCACTCTGATAGGTTTCCCTTTGTATGTTAGGGCCCTTTTCTCCCTAGCTTTTTTCAGAATTCTCTCTTTGTCCTTATATTTTGCCAGTTTCACTATGATATGTCATGCAGAAGATTGATTCAAGTTACATCTAAGGGGAGGTCTCTGTGCCTCTTGGATTTCCAAGTCTGTTTCCTTCCCCAGATTGGGGGAAGTTCTCTGCTATAGTTTGTTCAAGGAATCCTTCAGCGCCTTTCCTTCTCTCTTCCTCTTCTGGAATACCTGTGATACAGATACTGGTCCATTTGACTGTATCGCTCAGCTCTCGAACTCTCCTTTCTTGTTCCTGGATCAGTTTATCTCTCTTTTTCTAGATTTCCTCTTTTTCTATAATTGTGTCTTCTAATTCGCTTATTCTCCTCTCTGCCTCTTCAATCCATGCATTGGACGCCTCCATTTTATTCTACATCTCATTTATAGCATTTTTAAATTCATCACAACTATTTTTAAGCTCCATAGTCTTTGTAGCAATAGCTTCTCTGATGTCTTCCATGCCCTTTTCAAGCCCAGTGATTAATTTTATGACTATTGTTCTAAATTCTTGCTCAGTTATGTTGCTTGTATCTGTTTTGAGCAGTTCTTTAGCTGTCATTTCTTCCTGGAATTTCTTTAGAGGAGAGTTCTTCTGTTTTGTCATTTTGGCTAGCTTTCTGTCTCTTATTAGTTTTAAAAGCTTGTTATGCACTCTGTACCTGCAAGTACTGCTGTATAAAAGAAGGCTCTTTGACTGTCCAGGGCCTGTCTGTTCAGGAAGCGTTCTTTGAATGGTGTCTCTTGGTCTCTCTTGTTGAGACTTTGGTTATTTTATTTCCCTACTTGTAGTGGTATTTGGGACTCTCCACCATGTGTACTTTGGCTTGTTTCTTGAGGTAGCCCTGTCCGCTGACGAGGGCGTGCCCTCCGGCTGGCCGGCCGGAGCCTGGGGTGGATCCGAGGGTTGGTGACAACCAGGCAATCCGGGCGGTGAGGGACCTGAGGCAACTGAGTCTGAGATGACCGAGGCGGTGGCTTCCATAGGCTGCTTTAAAGACCAAATGACTAGAATAAAAATTCGCACATCCAGCAAAGCAACATACTGTTAGTGGCATGTGCTTAGGGAAGGCACATACTGCTGAAAACAGTGTAATTCCTTCCTTCTCTTCATAATAATTTATTTTTATTTTTATTTTTTTAATGTTTGTTTATTTTTGAGAGAGCGATACAGAGCAGGAGCATGGGAGGGGCAGAGAGGGGGGGAGACACAAAATCTGAAGCAGGTTTCAGGCTGTGAGTTAACAGCACAGTGCCCAATGCGGGGCTCGAACCCATGAACCATGAGATCATGACCTGAGCCGAAGTCGGATGCTCAACCTACTGAGCCACCCATGTGCCCCAATACTTTTTTTTTTTTTAAAGAACTAAAAGGTAACAAGGGAAATAGAAACAAGTTTAAAGTCAGGATCTTGTTTTGATTTGGAGCCTACTTTATTTCAAGAAATCTAGGTTATTAAATGCAACCTCCAACTGAGTAATGGTCTCACAGGGAGGTAATATAGACTAGTCCTTAAATGCATAAGCTTTAGAATCTGAAAGCCCTGAATTCAAGTCCCAGCTCCATTATATACTAAGTGTGAGACCTTGGCCAAGCTCTACAACCTCTCTGAATCTATTTCCTCAAAATAATACCTTATAAGGCTGAAGAGAAGATTATGTCACAAAGANTCTCTCTCTCCTAGAAATAATAAACAAAAAAATTTTTGAAAAAAAATATATAAGAGTAGGAAGAGGAGGGGAGTAGCTATGCTCAGAGTTAGTTTCCAGTGTGAAAACATATTGATTAAAATTAATGCTGTCAACAAAATGAAGTAAAAAAAAAAAACCAAGATTAAGTAAAATGTACCAAGGCTTTCCTTGTCCTAGCAAAAAAAGGGGATAAAAGACAATGATAAAATAATAAACAGAAGATGGTAAAGGTCATGATTTTCAGCTTGTTCTCCAGCCATTACTTTCTTCTGACTACTTCTTTTTTAATTAAAGTATTTCAAGGTCAAAGCAGAACAGGAGGAGGAAAGCCAGGGGACACAGCAGGAAGGGGCTAGAAAACAAATCGGAAAAGCACAGCACCGCCTTCATCACAGTGTCTGCAAAGACCAGCACGTGGTATGCAAGCTCCTGGGCACCACTGGCATCTCCTGCCCTTGTACACTGTACGGAACATTCTGGGCTAGTTCAGAGGGCAGTGGTGGGGAGGGGAAGCACACCCTACAATTGGCTTCTGGAAGCCACTGCTCCCACACGGGGGTGGCCTGGTGTCCACAGAATCACAAACCATCAGCTCTCCGTGGAGGCTGGGACGGATAATAGTATCCTTGGAATGAATGGGTAGAGGGCTCTCTGCCATGGGCTGCTCTTGTGATGTTCAGACCCCTTGCCCTGGACCACTTGTGGTCCATGTCATGTTCTAGACTCATAAATCATGGTTCTGCCTGGAGCTACCACCACAAGGCAGAGTGGAAAGCTGCCAGAGCACCAAGCTGGTGGGTGAAACCAACATCTTCCCTCCCGACTGGCCGTGGGCGACCTTCACCAGTCATCTAAGGCTTTGTTTCTATAGGATGCTGCATTTGTAGCCCATCTGAGTATAAAAGTCATTATATCTTTAAAAGGAAAGCAAATCTCAAAGATACGTTTACTAAATGTGAAAACTGCAGGAGGGTGGACCTAAATACAAACACGGCTCTGAAAAAAAGCAGGGGGATGGGAATTACCAAACATGTGAAATGAAGAGAGGCATTTTGGGGAAACTGAGGTTGTACCCCATACAGGAGGGACCCTGAAAGGTCTTTGTGGGTTCTGGTCTCTGTTCAACCACCAATTCATTATGTGCCACCAGGAAAGCTGTGAGTTTCTCCACGCCTAGTGGCCCTCATGTCTATCTGCCCGTGACCAGTTCTGGTCCGGGGCCATATATGACAACACACTCCATCCTCAAGTGTGGCCCCTATGCCGGCAGCATCAGCAACCTGGGAACTTCTTCAGTGCAAAGTCTTGAACCCCTCGCCAAACCTACCAAAGCAGAAACTCTAATAATTTGAATTTCAGACACACCCTAGTGTCTGAGAACCATTGCAAAAACAGATACGAAAACAACCAGAAAACCTTCAAACACTAAATCTGAAGCTGTTGTTATAGAAAAATGTAAGGATGTTACATTTGTTTGAAGATTTTAAGGACTTTTGTTTACACATAACTGGATACAGATAAAGGTGCGTGTGCACATCTGTGTGTTACATCCAGTTCACATTCCATCAATTTCTTTAGTATACGGTACTATAAAATAAAATGAAATGTAAATTATGGCATCTATCAATATTAAAATGTATTATTATTTAGTCATAACTTTAAAAGGACTAGGGGAAAACAAGTCAAATTAATCATCATTATTCTTTAGGGGCGCCTGGGTGGCTCAGTCAGTTGAGTGTCCGACTTTGGCTCAGGTCATGATCTCACGGTTCGTGGGTTCGAGCCCCCACGTCGGGCTCTGTGCTGACAGCTCAGAGCCTTGAGCCTGCTTCGGATTCTGTGTCTCCCTCTCTCTCTCTCTGACCTTCCCCTGCTCACACTGTCTCTCTTTCTCTCTCAGATATAAATTTTAAAAAACATTAAAAAATAATCATTATTCTTTAAAAGAGTAAATATTAGACAAAATTTATTTAAATCCAGTTGTTAGTAAATAGAAGAATAAATTTCAGACTTTCCTCTCTCTTGGGGAAAGGAGGGAAATAAACCTTACAGGGATCTTTACATTTTCTTTGCAAGAGTAATGCATTCCTTGCTTTTAAAAAAGTAAAATGTGGGGGCGCTGGGTCAGTTAGGTGACCGACTCCTGATTTGGGCTCAGGTCATGATCTCAAGGTTTGTGAGACTGAAACCCCACGTCAGGTTCTGTGCTAACTGCATGAAGCCTGCTTCAAATTCTCTCTCTCCCCCTCTGCCTACCCTCTGCTTGTGCATGCAGGTGCTTTCTCTCCCTCTCTCTCTCTCTCAAAAAAGAGGGTAAAATGTGGGGCACCTAGCTGGTCCAGTTGGTGGAGCATGTTGCTCTTGATCTCGGGGTTATGAGTTCAAGCCCCACATTGACTGCAGAGATTACTGTAAAAAATCAACAAACTGAGCGTTGCTGGAGGAAATGTGGGTAGAGGGATGGGCTACAAGGGTGATGGGCATGGAGGAGGGCACTTTTTGGGATGAGCTCCTGCTGTCACATGGAAGAGGTGAAATCACTGCGTTCTCCTCCTGAAGCCTAGACTGCTCTGTATGTTAACTAGCATGAATTTAAAAAGAAGAAATGCTCCTCCCCCCCTCAAAAAAATATCTTAACAAAAAAGGAAAATGCGAAATCAAAATAAAAAGAAATGGTTGCAAAGGATGCGTTTCAATAGACAATGCAGGGCTTTAATGAAATAATTATAGGAAGTCTTTGAGTTCTATTAAGTATTAAGAAATATGCTAAGAAAACTGGAAGGTGGTGTTCAGATTATTTTTTCATTCTACATTCTAGGTAAACCCAATAAAACACGTGAAACAAAAGCATCCCCAAGAGAAATATTCTCAGCTTATATCTAAGTTCCTACCTCATTTATTACCTCTAAGGGAACTCAAACTGAGGCCCCTGACTCACTGCAGATAATGTGAGAGTCACTTTGCTAACGTTATTTATATACGTATCTGATGGGAAAGTTATATACGTGTCTGACAGAAAAGTGAGGAGGAAGAGATTAACATTTAAAACACAGTTAAGATCATACAGGAACAGGAATAACTAATAAAACATTTTGTCTAAGAGTTAAAGTGCCAACTTTTTAGAGCTTAAAACTGGACCATACTGAATTTCATACTGTCAGAACATGTGCCCTCAAGTAAGAATCTACGCTCTGGGATATATGGCCCAGGAAGCCTGACAAGGGAGAGCAGCCCCAGCATGGAGAAGCCTTGTGGTTTGACCTGCTGTGTAGACAGCAAAGCCCCGCCCACCACTATCACTTCTGTGCTTCTGGAATTTCTCTCCAGGCCTCTTTCCCACAGGATAAACCAGCCAAGTCAACTACTGATGAGGGTGAGCAGGGAGGACCTACACTTTCATTAGACACATCCCAGGTCACCTTCCCCAACCTTCTCAGGAGCTCCAGAAGGATCTGCCCAGCAGCCCAGCACAGCCAGCTCTCCCCTGCTGCAAACAGCGGTCACGGAAGCAGGTACCGCCCTTTCTTTTCCTTCATCCTTCATTCCAGGCCCTCTTTTCTTTCCTTCCTACCTCTGTGTCCCTTTCAAACTTTCCCTGTTATTTAAGGAGGGGGATATTTACCAAAATGGCAGAGGAGCACCGCAGGCTAACCCGTGCTCACCCAATCTCACGCTGGGGAACACACATGGACACACACTGCCCCATGCACTGCTCTAGACCCACAGTATAAGGGCTCCCGATCCCATCTGAGGATCAAAGATGCAGTGCTGCGCTGGGAACGTTAAGACCAAAGATTTATTCTCCTCTGGTTTGTTGTTTCAAGGAAGTGTTCTGTGGGTCTACATTTCCTAAAGGAAAAATAAACTTTTTTCAGCATCAATTAAACCACAGTTTTGTGGACATTATCTCACAAATAGATGTGGCGTGACGTACAACAGCCATCTAGAGCAGTGCTGCATAAATTTAAAATTAAATTAAATCGGGTCGCCTGGGTGGCTCAGCCAGTCGAGCATCTGACTCTTGATTTTGGCTCAGGTCATGATCCCAGGGCTGTGGGATCGAGCCCCATGTCAGGTTCCACGCTGAGCATGGAGCCTGCTTGAGATTCTCTCTCTTCCTCTGTCCCTCTCCCCCACTCACATCCTCTGTCTCTCTCGCTCTCTCTAATAAAAAAACTAAAATGAAATAAAGTTAAAATTCAGTTCCTCAGTCACACTCACCACATTTGAAGTCCTCGACAGGTGCGTGTGGCTACATCTCGCATCCTGCACATCACTCACAGGGAACCCCTCCACCAGCTCAAAGCTCTGTTGGGCAGCACGCGTGCTTTCTGCTTCCCGGAGATTTTGCACAGGAATGTTGTAGGCTCACGCTTGCTCCCTCTGGCCCCGGGAAGACGAACTCTCCCCAGGCTGTAACCAGAACTCTGCAGCCCCCTACACAAGCTCGCCCATGGCTGCCTAGTTTTGCACCCCGCAATTCTCCACACCATCCGTGCCGGCACAGCGTGCAAGGCTTTCACCTCTGACCCATCCCAACCTCTCCCGAATGCCTGGCAAAAGTCTGGATCAGAAAAGACAGGGAATTACTGCACGTATGAAAGAATACTGTAGTTTCCTGGAGATTCTTCGGCCCATGTGAAGTGAGGCAGTGACAGAAGTAAAGTCTATGCTACTGAGGCTTTGCTTCGGCCCAGGAGACACAGGGGACAGTTGGAATTGTGAGGTACATGAGGGTAAACAACTGAATGGTTTTAAAAACGAATAAAAAACATTTTTTTAAATAGTGTAACGTCATCATCAAACCAACAAAACTAGCTCCACTGGGGACAGAGCTCCGCTCTGGCCGGGTTTCGTCTCCAGTCCGACAGCAGCACTGTCGTGCCAGCCCACACGGTGCAACGTGGCCCTGGGCTTCCGGGACCAGCCGTGAGTGCTCACAAGCCCTGGCGCACCTGGACCCTATTCCAGTGACCGACAGGGTGATACGTCACGTCAGATGCACAGGCATGTGCACACCATACCCTCTGACCCCACATGGCCGGGAATTCCGACACCACATAGCCTGTTGCTCAAACACACACAACCCAAGGGTCATAACAGTTCACCTTTCTTCTAAATTGTACCTTGTGTGGTTCAGACTTTTCCCTATTCTGACAAAGTACACCCCTCAATAAGTTACTACTCTGCAGGTCACTAGGATACAGCACCACCTCTCTCAACAGCAGGACGGGAAGCTCTATGAAAGTGCTAATTAGGCTGACTTTAAACAAAGGATTCAGAGCCCTGTTGACCTCAGCTGCTGGGTGGTTGGCTGGTGAGAACAGGCCACATTTTCACCTTGAAAGAATGAAGGTTTTTTTAGAGTAATATGTCACCTAACTGAGGAGAAACTGTCTTAAAATGTAGCAAAGAGAGACAGAGACGAGAGAGAGAGAGAGAGAGAGAGAGAGAGAGAGAGAGAGAGAGGATCCCAAGCAAGCTACATATTCAGTGCAGAGCCTGGCGAGGGGCTTGAACCCACAAACTGTGAGATCATGACCTAGCCAAAATCAAGAGTCTGACACTCAACCGACTGAGCCACCCAGGTGCCCCAATTTTATTGCCACTTCTGTATTTTAAAACAGCTTCCATTTTAGAAATGCCACAAATACTTTAAAAGACATTTACTTCCTACCATTTATAAGCCAAAAGCTCACAGCACTTTAGCAGTTCTGTGCGCCTGGACGGGGTGCAGTTTGTCCAGAAGGCACGTGACACAGTCTCTTGGTTATTCTGACCATCCTGCTCTCATCACTCGATGCCTGTGCAGCGTGAACTATTCAATATTCTGAAAACCACTCCTGGGTACAGATAAGGAAGTTTGTCTTTTTTTTTTTTTTTTTCCCCATTGTGTAACTAAGATAATAAAGCTTCTAAGTGTGAACCTCAATTGTTGACCTGTTTGCCTTTCTAACTCTAATCTGAATTAGATGAATGAAAAATCCACTGTAAAAGAAAAACACAAATGGCACTCTTCATGGTCACCACCCAGGGTATCTTGGTTTGTGTGAAAATAACTAAAAATTATCTTTAAAAATTATAAAGGCAAATCTATGGACACAATTATGCAATCCTAAGACAAGTTCTTACAAAGTATATGTTGTTAAATTTCACTGTTGACAACTTTTTTCTTTTTCTTTTTTTTTTTAAGGCCTACTACCACATTCAGTGCCTCAGTGGGTGTGTCTGGTGTCTTGGAAGCTTGACTACCCTACATTCTCCCATAAATGGATCCTGAGAGCTTCTTTGGAGGGTCTCCCAAGGGGAGCACAGCTACTCATATAACCTTGACAAAAGAATGATCCACCTCTATTGGAGAAGGTTGTCCTCTTCAACAGAGCACACAGCTTTGGGAGGGACACACATAGAACAGTAAGGGAAGCAGGGGACACCACATAGCGCAGGCAGCCAAACCAGCCAAATCCACCTGCTGGCCAGCAGAGTGACAGATGACACAGCCACATCTCCCTCACAGCCTACTATTGGCAATTCTTGACCATAACTACAATAAAACATTTTTTATCCAGGGAAAAACAAATTAAATACAGAAACTCAGGTGGCTTTGAGGATGAGAGTTATAACTTTAAAAAAAACGTTTATTTATTTTTGAGAGACAGACAGACAGAGCATGAGTGGGGGAAGGGCGGGGGAGACACAGAATCCGAAGCAGGCTCCAGACTCCGAGCTGTCAGCACCGAGCCCGACACGGGGCTCAAACTCATGATTATGACCTGAGCTGAAATCGGACGCTTCACTGACTGAGCCACCCAGGCGCCCCAGAGAATGAGAGTTAAAGCATTTATAGAATGTCTGTTAGCAAAGACTCCCAAAAGCAACAAGGACAGAGTTCAGCTCCTGCTTTCCAGCACCATTCTCTAATGAAAGAAGCCTGGTTCCCACAGAAATGGCGGATTCTAGGATCAGAGCAGGAAATACACAAGACAAGCCTGGAATATTCTGAAATGCCAGAAAGGAAGGACCTGCTAAACGCAAACCAACAAACTCCACAAAGATGGGTATCTGCCACAGGCACACAGGAGCCAACTGAAAGAGCTCCAACAGCCAAAGCTGGAACACTGTGAGCAACAACATAAATAAAGCCGTAGGAGATTACAACTTAAAATGTAGAATATCCATGAGTCCATAATGATATAATTCAATGACTAAATAAAGGAGATCAATCTCCTGTGCATAAGAATTGCAAATAATTTACATAAATACTCCTCCTTCAAGAAGGTGGACCCTCACTCCCCACTCTTTAAGTGTGGGCTGCGTACAGCCACTTCTATTCAAAGGGGACCATGAGGAAGGGGGGAAGGAAGAGCTTTGCAGAGGAGAAACTACACAAACACACCTGAGCAGGCAACCAAGGTCCACATCAACAAGAAATCACATGACAAAGCACACCCTTGATATAATGTAATGAAAATGGCACTTTACCTCTGTGGTCTTCCTCTCCAAAACCCAAATCTCCACCCTAATCATGAGAAAACCTCAGACAAGTAAAATATTTCCTTTTTCCACTTAAGGGACATTCTATAAAACACCTGACCAGTACAATACTCCTCAAAACAGTCAAGATCATCAAAAACAAAGTCACAGAACACCCTAAAGCAATATGATGACTACAGGTAAGGTAACATACTGTGAGGGATAGGATATTAGGTGTAAAATGGACATTAGGGGAGGCACTTGGGGGGTCCAGTCGTTTAAGCATCCAACTCTCGGTTTGGGCTCAGGTCATGATCTCACGGTCCACAAGATCAAGCCCTACATCAGGCTCTATGCTGACAGTGCAGAGCCTGCTTAGGATTCTCCTCTCTCCCTCCCTTCCTCCCTCTCTCTCTCTCCTGTACCCTCAAAATAAATAAATAAACTTAAAAAAATAAAAAGAACATTAGATATAAACTAAGGAAATCTGTATGGTGTACAGACTTCAATAACACCAATCTATCAATCTTGAATCACTGATTGTGACAAATGTACCACAATAAAGTTTTCATAATAGGGAAAAACTATGCCCTAGGTATATGAAGGAACTGTATTATCACATTTCTGCATCTAAACCTTTCAAAAATTAAAACTTTTATTTAGAAATGTATACAGGGGCGCCTGGGTGGCTTAGTCGGTTAAGCGTCCGACTTTCGCTTAGGTCATGATCTCGCGGTTCGTGGGTTCGAGCCCCACGTCGGGCTCTGTGCTGACTGCCAGCTCAGAGCCCGGAGCCTGTTTCAGTCTGTGACTCCCTCTCTCTCTGACCCTTCCCTGCTCACACTGTCTCTCTCTCTCTCCTAGATATAAATAAAAAACGTAAAAAAAAAAATTAAAAAAAAAAAAAGAAATGTATACAGGGGCTCTTGGGTGGCTTAGTCAATTATGCATCCGACTCTTTATTTTGGGTCAGGTCATGCCTCTGAAATCGAACCCCAAGTTGCACTCTGCACGGGCATGAAGCTTGCCTAGGATTCTCTCTCTCTCTCTGCCCTACCCCCACTCCATGAGCACGCATATGTACATTCTCACTTTCTCTCTCTCCACCCCCCGCAAAAAAAAAAAATTTTATACAATCTTTCCAACACTAAATCATATTACATATTTTAGTTTGTTTTTAAACTATCTGGGGGTACCTGGGTGGCTCAGTCGGTTAAGCACCCGACTCTTGATTTTGGCTCAGGTCATGATCTCAAGTTTCAGAGGTTCAGCCCTGCATTGGGCTCTGCACTGACAACATGGAGCCTGTTTGGGATTCTCTCTCTCTCTCTGCCCCTCCCCTATGCTCTCTCTCAAAAAACAAACTTAAAAAAATTTTTGTTTGTTTGACATTATAATTACGGTAAAGAGTGTAGACTGATCAAACTGTCTGGATTAGGATCCAGCTTAACTGCCCACATCAATTTTTACTAGTGATATGCTTGCCCCGTCCGTGGTATACAGCGACCACGGGCCCATGGTTGCCCCATCCACGGTATATGGCGAGCATGGGCCCACGCCTTCAGTTACATTCAGCACAGTCTGCTGTCCCAGCGAGAGAAAGACAAATAAGTCCAAATCAGGCATGGACTTTTGTATCACACAGCAGCCCCACGGGAGTATTGACCTGGCCAACGTGTTGCACTGAGTAACAGTGGGAACAGGTCTTTGGCAACCTGGCCTCCATCACAGGCAGGGAGGCTCTCCTTCCCTAGAACAGATGTGACCAGTTGTGATTAATGGCTCTAAGCAACGTGCAGGACTGATTTTAATTTCACATGATATGAACACTACCTGTTTATTTCTATTATTCAAAGGACACCAATGAAATCCTATTCTTTCCACAGGTAAAAAAATTATTCAAGGAGAGCCTGGGTGGCTCAGTCGCTTAAGCGTCCAACTTCAGCTCAGGTCATGGTCTCACGGTTCATGAGTTTGAGCCCTGCGTCAGCTCTGTGCTGACAACTCAGAGCCTGGAGCCTGCTTCTACTTCTGCGACTCCCTCTCTCTCTGTCCCTCCTCTGCTCACGTGCCCCCCCTCTCTCTCTCTCAAAAATAAACAAACATTAAAAAAACTTTAAAAAATTATTCAAAAAAGGAACAAAACGGATTTGATGAAAATATCAAAAGATACTTTTAATAAAAAATGGCCAGGCTTTATAGTGTTACTTGTTGGAAAAAAATTTAGAAAGAGAGAGTTTACATGTTGTAAGATTTACAACTTCCCTACCAATGAATGCTTCACAAATGAATATTCATGCAGCAATTGCAATGACTTTTCCCAACTAAGACCGTCATTAAATGCTTGTCATCTTGGTCCAACAATCCCTCGGCGCTTCTAAATCATTAGGTCCAAGTCTACAGCTTTGAATGCTGTACTGGCAACATAACAGAGAGAAACGAATGACCAGCATGAATAATCAAAGGTCACAATTTTCAACAAAGCTCAGAAGTTTCTAGTTTCATCTACTTCTTGATAAAAAAACTCTATGACACTTTCTTGACCAGACTGAAGAACTAAAAAGACAAATTAACAGAAACAAATAAAAACACTGAGAGCAGTGGCGATTCTTTAAAAAGACTATGATTAACTAATGGGCATTACAGAGTTTGGTTTTTTAACATACAACATCTCAATTAACTTTTTTCAGAGATAGATGAACCATCACGCGGCCTAATACCACACTTAATTTGGGATGTGGCCCGAAGCTGTGCTGTGTGTGAGCAGCTGTGCTGAGCACGCACCCCCCTGCCCAAGCCCCAGATCGGAGCTCTGTGAGCCCTGCAAGGAGGGAGCGGGAGACCCCACCTCTCTCTGCTCTGAATACACCCCCACAGTGAGGGCTGGATGCATTAGTAGGAACGTAATCAGTAAACGGATGAATAGATCTGCATGTGAAATTATTACCACTCAGTCTGGGGACCATGGATGTGAGCAATGGAATCAATCCAGTTAATTTAAGTTTAAAAAAAAGAAAGAAAGAAACAGCATTTACTGTTAGGGACCAGGGCAGCTGCAGGGCTCTGAATGGTAGAAAGTACCAGATTTGGAAGGACACATCTGACCGGCCAGCCTGGGTTGCACGTTCGCCAGGCGATATCGAACGACATCTATCCTCGCTTTTATCCGAGACGGAGGACCCTCCAAGACAAATGTGGGGTGCGATTCCTGGAAGAGAGCAGCATGGAGGCCAGGCGGGCACGAACCCACATGTGGTCCCAACAGAGAAGGAGCAGGGGCTGGGAATAACAAACCAGTCCCCAGGGACAGTAACAGGCACTTGGCTTTTCATATATCTGACCCAATTTCCACACAGTCCTAGGAGGGCCATTCTACAGCCCTGCTTCACTAGAGTCAGCACTGAAGTTCATGGAGTTGCAGTGACTCAGTCAAAGTCACAGGGAATCAAACCCAGGCCTTCTGCTCTCTTCTCTCTCCACAGAAACTGAAGTTTCTTACCAAAGTGTCAAGAAGTGAAACGTTAAATCCACGCACAGTCTCAGAAATGCCAACTTTTCCTTGTAATCAACGGTGCCTGAAGATAAGGACTTCCTGCCTTCATATTATCTAAGTTTTTTCACATAATATATATGGAATCCCTTTCATGCAATAAAAATGTTACTCGCTTAGAGGAGCCTGGGTGGCCCAATTGGTTAAGCGTCCGACTCTTGATGTGGCTCAGGTCACGCGCTCCCAGAGTCATGATATCGGGCCCCATGTCGGGCTCTGCACTGAGCATGGGGCCTGTTTGGATTCTCTCTCTACCTCTTCCTCTCTGCCCCCCTCCCACACTCGTGCTCGCTCGCTCTCTCAAAAATAAAATAAATTAAAAACTTTTTTTTTTTTAAATCTTATTCACTTATACATAAACCTGCAGCTTCCAGGGTCAATGACAAAATATGCAGATACCAAGGTAACAAATACAACTCTTAAAACAGGCGAATAAATTTGCTCATCTCTCTACAAGCCCAGTAGGCCCACTCACCAGCTCCATCAGGACACATATCTGGCACTGGTAACAAGGGACACCACGTGGGAACAAGGACACATTAAGCAAAAATCACTAATCCCTAATGGCGAACGGTCAGCCCTGCTAGCAGGGTCCAGAAGCAGGGGCATTTTTCCAAGCAAGCCTAGCATTTTTCCACAGGTGGAAACTGTGGGTTCGTTTCTAGACCAGCTGAAGCACACACATGCAATTCACTGTATTATTTGGGTCACTAGTAACCTAAGCAGATGGTATATGCATTTTATGTGAAATGTTTAATTAGGCCATCAGGACTGTGGCGGTACCAGCTGTTAGGCCTGCTGACCTTGGTAAAGGAGGAGATATCAGCAAAATGAGAATGACAATGTTCAGGCGAGTCCCAGAAATGGAGCCTGTTTATGAAAATATCAGCTACCCTCCCTTTTGCACACTGTAAGGCAAGAAATGTCGGCCCAAGCACAGTGATCTGGCTCTCATCACTCACCTTCAGGCCCTCTGGAGTTATTAAAACCTAGTTTTAAATGATTTACACTAATATATACATAGGAAAAACTCTGGAAATACGTACTTCAAAATAATAATGGTTCTTATTTATAGATGATGAACTTATGGGTGATTTTTATTTTCTTTTTCTATGTATTTTTATGATTTGAAGTATTTAATTTAAAAAACCAATGACTTATACCAAAAGTAGTCTTTTTATATAGTACCTGCGTCCCTGAAACACTGCCTTATGAATCCATGCTTTGTTACAAAAAAAACAATAATAAAAAAACAAAAAAACCTCTACTCTTTCTCCTTTACATTTAAGCAATTTTTCATTTTTCATAGCTGACTTCCCTAACTGGCCTATGGAGCCTTCTAGCATTTTACTGCTGGGTTCTTCCTCCAGCCCAGTCAGGGGGCCCCAGGTGGGGCCCCCAACCTGCCCCCAAGTGCTCCACCAGAACCACGTCAACTCCCCCCCTTTCCTCAGACGCTCCTCCACAGGCGCCCCCTCCTCAGTTCCTCTAACCCCTCATGTCTCTTCAATCAAACCAACCAGACCTGAACCCTTGCATGCACAGTCTCAGAAGTACAAATCTTCCTTGAAAACAACAGTTCTTAAACGAGGACTTACAGCCCTCACCTAACAAAAGAGTCCAAATCCTCTTCCACTCTATGTAATATAAATATACAGAATTGCTTACATACAAATGTAAAGTTTCTGTGGCTATTGACACAATATGGCGACAAATCTGATGCAATCTCTCCTCAACCTCTTCACAAAGAAAAAAAAAGGCTAGAAAATTATTAACACCCTCAATTTCCTGCCCTTTCCCAGAGTGAACCCGGTGGGGCTGGTTCCCTCTTACTGATCATTCATTTAAATTAATTCAATAAATATTCACCGAACCTTGAGCCAGACAGAAATAAGATCCTGGGGACTTTTCCAGACAACCGAGTTCCCTGCCCTCACGGAGCTGAGGCTCTCCGCTGCCTCAATTACCCTGCCCTCGTCCTTGCCATGAACCCCTGTATTAATCAGCCTGGGCGGCCATAACAAAGAGCCCCGGACTGGGCGGCTTTGACAACAGAACTATATTCTCTCTCCCTTCGGGGCCTGAAAGGCTGAGATCTTGGTGTTGGGCAGGACTGGTCTCTCCTGCGGCCTCTCCTCTTGGCCTGGAGACCAAGGCCTCGCCACTGTCCTCAGGTGGCCCTCCCTGTGAGTGCGCACATCATCCCTAGGCTCTGTCCTTTCCTAAGGACACCAGTCACAGTGGATTAGCAATCCACCCTGAGGGCCTCCTTCTACCTCAATCACTTCTTTAAAGACCTCATCTCCAAACAGATTTACATTCTGAGGTAAATGGGGGTTGAGGCTAAAACACAAGAATTTTAGAAGAACACATGACACGCCCCCTCCTCCCCTGGGTCCAGTCCCTCACTCGGTCCTGGCTGTTCTCCCTCAGGAAACACCATTCCCACATCCTTTTCATATTGAAGACACTAACAAGCCTCCCCCAGCCTTATCTTCCCCTATTCCACCGGGCTGCTCTCTGTAACTGTAAAGTGTGACAACAGCCTGAACTTGGAGTCTCCAACTCAGGTCAGCAGAGCAGATCACCAGGGGGTCAGGCGGAGGACCAGGGAGACCGGTCCCATCCAAAGGCGGAAGCCCTGGCCCACTGCCACTAACTTTACTCCTGTGTGAAAACAGGAAAAAGGACATCAACCACCTCCATTTTGAGCTCAACCCTTCCAGCTGATGCATATATTTCGTTTATCCCTTAACTCGGACAAAACACCCTGAAGCAGGCAAAGCATCTCCTGATGCAACTGTGAGTACCCCCTCAGGCAACAGGGACTGCCCTGAGCCAGCAAGACCCCACAGACCCCAGGGGACTCATC